>NC_137140.1:32035378-32350378 GCF_949319135.1 Squalius cephalus
AATTCACCACACAAAAACTCACAGTGGTCGGCACAAAACATGTTTATCCTCACTGCAAATGAACCTATATTTAATGTAGTCTATTTTCTTTTTACCTTAGTTTTGTTCATAGTTTTCAGGGGAATGTCACTGTCTGTGCTGTCATCTGTCTGATTTCATTCATTTGCTTCTACCAAGTGCCAGATTGAAATACACCTAGAGTTTAATTGAATGCACGACCTTTGCCATCAACTCTGATAACTCTAAAACTCTTTTTATGAAACATCTAAGATCATAAGATCTTGAGAAGTTAGATGACAACTGAAATTCACTTCACCCATTCAGTCTCATGTCAAACATGATGCAATTTTTTCACAATTGTGCTAGAGTGACACCGTGTCATAACTACAGGTGACGTGACGTCGCGACACGCGATAAAAGGTATAATTTTATTTCCATGTTAATCAGAGTTTTTGTCCTAACCAGCCGCGACAACGACATATTTTTCTGTGACTTCGTGCTGGAACATCAAACACAAAGTGTGGCAATGATAATCTCAGGTACTGTTTATGTGCTTTATTTAATTTTAAAAGCATGTAATGTGACTTTGAATATCATTTAGTGCTCCAGCTTTGTAGCTGTAAAAGCAACAATGGATAATTCACTTCAGATCTTGAAATTAAACAAATGGAAACAAGAACATTCAAACTGTGAACAAACAAGTATATTATTAGACAAAGATCATTTTAGTAACTCAGTAGCCTATGTATTTGAATAATGTTTAAATGGTGTAGGCTAATATTTGTGAATTTGATTATGTAGCTACTTATCCATTTTCTTAATCAATATGTTTGGTCTGGGAACACACCATTGGCAGGGCTCAATCCGAGGGGCGGGATAAACGGCTGTCTTTCAAATTCCCTCTGGCATGCAATAGGACAGCGCTTCAACCAACCAGAGCGTTTTCCCACCAGCGGAGCTAGTTGATAGATTAAACTTTTGCCGTATCTGGTCGGCAAAACTACAAACACATCTTCCTTTTTTAAGAATGACTTAAGTGTCGTTCTTTGCTCTTTTCTCAAAGAAAAGCTAAACTCCAAGTCCTCCAGAGTCGCGGCCAAAGCCGATTCGAAAGACCGCTGTTCGCCAGCACAGCCATTCTTTGTTTTCAAGTAGCAGGGAATTCACACGGAACCGTCACAACTCTGCCGTCATTATGTTAAGCCCGCCCACCGAAAATATACACGATGTGATTGGCCTGACTAAAGTTTGTTTTCTCCAGCTCGACAGCCAACAGAGAGTTGCTAGACCACCCTGGCTGCAAAATAAAATTTGCTGCCGCTAGGGTGCGTCTAGATTTCTAGGCTACATTTTCTTGCGATTGCTGTTGAGATTACTCTCTGGTGCTGTGCACTTGCCGCGAGACTCCGCCCACACGCTGTTCTGACTGGCTGTGGGTTTTGATTGATTTTTGCGCATCTCGCAGTCGCATCTAGTGGACAGACAAATTATTTGTCGCTGGAATCTTATCGCATCGCGTCTGGTTAGGACACGGTGTAAGACTCAAACACATGCCCACAATCAATATTTTATAATTTAATCTCTGTACTTTTACGCTTGTAAACAATGATCTTACATGGATTCTTTTGACAAAATCATAATTAGCATTAGATTACCATAGATAGCTTAAAGTAAATACAACCATTCACGAGATTAAAATTTCTTCTGTTGAAAACGTACTTTTAAAACTCCAGCGAGTGTATAAAGCAATTTTGTTGTTGTTGTTGTTTCCCTGAAGAGTTAATGTTTTTGGACAAATCTTTTAAGTGAACAAATCTTTTTTGAGTGTGTGTGCGCCTATAGAGAGAATGATTAAATAAAATAATTATAATAAAAACAATAACAACAACTACGATCGTCGCCATCTACTGGCGCAACTACGTACCCTGCAGAAAGAGTCTCTCAATGAACATTATTCAAAAGATTCAAATCACTGGGATCCTCACCTCTAGTACGAGCGGAAATGGTGTGCACTCCATATATGGCACAATCCCGATCATCGTCTTTCTTTTTCGCTGAACTCATGACAACTCACGAGGCGGCATGCGCTGTTCATAAGGCAGGTTCAAACAAGTCTGTAAAATATGGCAAATACACTGAATGCTGATCAGTTCGGCATAATTTGGCGGAAAATAGTCATGAATGATGATGATATAATAAGTATACATACATACATATATATTTTGTTTAGGATTAAAAAGGCCTAAACAAAGGATTAAAAACCCTCATAAAACGACTGACACGACGGACATGATTTAACAGGTATGACGTCTATCTATAAAAACATGTTTTAATTTAGCATGTTTGATTCTTACATCTGTCACGACTATTGAAATACTACAGTAACATTTGTTTATTACAAAATTTATCAAATATCGAAGCTGAAGTGTAATACCCTGTCACTGATGTATAGTTTGTAAAAATGTATTATTTTTGGCATTATAATTATGCAGTAAAAGAGAACAAACTGACCTGTCCTGCTGCCTCTGAAGGGACTTTTCGATGACGTCACGTAGAAAGCGCGGGATTAACCCAATCCAGTCAATTTCTGGTTGATTAAACAGCCTGATATATGATTAAACAGTCTGATATCTGGTTGATATATATTATATATATATACATTTTTTTTTTTCGTCTCATTGTCTAATATCTATCGTTTTACTTTGAAATATAAAATATTTCAGAATACAATGATTTGCAAATGCTGTGAAGGATTTTCATTTGCATAATTTGACAATGCATTGAACACACATTTAACTTATGCAATTTATGTTAAAGTTTTGATTAACAATATATATGTATTAGGCATGTCAAGAGTTTATTAATTTATATTATTTTGCCAGCCTGTGTGGTCTCAGGAACATCAAAGAAAAGTTATTTCAGAGGTAGGCTAGATTTACATTTGAATTATGCATTTGCAGTGATGAATCATGCACAATAATACCAGTGACATTCATTAAGAAAGTAAATTAGTCAAGTATAATTTCATGTTGTCTATAAAAATATGGAGCTCTGCTTTCAGTGTGACGTTTTCTAAATTTCACTTCACCCTCAGTTTCTATTCCATTTCGTGTAATTGCTTTATACAATTATTTTACTTTATTTTTTGGCTTTTCCTCTTTCATTCTATCTGGTATGCCAAAATTGATTAGCTTGCACTTTTTGCTCTCCTCTCTTCTTCTTATGTGTGATAAAGTCACACCCCGAGCACTTGACCCCAGATCTCGACGTGTTGACACCTCTGTTCTATTCATGAGGTTCAATTAGATTCAAGCGCACCACAGGCCTGGCAAACAAGGGGCCGGTCGGAGGAGACGGGCCCCATATCAAACATGCTCCTCAGGCTGGAGAGTGGGTAAATGTCAGAGGGGAAAGTGTTCCCGGATAACCTGCACGCACATTCGCCGGTCTAATTAACCCAGAGCCGGAGAGCGGGGGGGGTGAGGGAAGGATATGACAAAAGAGCTGTGATGACTTACATCAGCGCTACATCTGCTACTCTACACATTTGCCTTCTAGGGACGCTGGTAATGTCATACTCAAATAGCAGTGAGAAAAAAAGACGGGTGTTCAACCAACAGGATTTTAATGCAACCATGTGTAATCATACATTTTCATTTAAAAAGGCAAATAAATTGCTGATCACTTTACAAAAATAATATAACTTTAACTAATTCTGACTTTTTGGACAAGAAAACATAGTGTTTTTGGGGACATCGCAACTCTATTGCATGTCTGTGAAATGTAGTCACATTTAGCCTAACTCATGCTTCAAAACCTAGTTATCATCTCAGTAAATTAGCCAGTGCCAGCAAAAAATGAAAAGGTTTTTGTTATCATGTGAGCTATACTGGTAAAAACATTATTATTTTTGGGGGATATTTTTGAATAAAGCCAAAGTGATTGAGAAAATGTAATCTTGACAAGCAGTTTTTGAGATTTTGGCAATTGGTCTCATTCCATCCAGTGAAATATGAGCTGTATTTGTATCTCTAGAAAATAGCAATCTGAGGTGTTTCCAAGATGGCCACCAAGTGAACTACCTTCCCTTAAAAGGAATTTTGCTTGTTGTTTTGAAAACATCCGTGCAACCTGCTATTGTAAAAACACGTTAGTGGCATCTCTAGCTAGCATCTCCCCTAAATGTGCATGAAAGTTACTCCTGGAACTTTTGAGATAATATTTTTGTTATTTCTTCCACTTTCCAGTTTCTGATAGAGGGTGAATAACCCGTCTAGAGCAACTGCATCACTCACAGATTGATAAACATCCAGTAGTTTCTTAAACGGCCACTGTATGCATTTTTCTGAAGCGCTGTGGGATTTGATGGTGCAGCACTGACACTCCGTCTTTCATTCTCTCTTTCCATCATAGCTGTGAACTCCACCTCTAGCTTGCGCGTCTAGTTTTTTATGATATTAGATTCATGATAGTTGTCAGGCCTATTTTGAGTGTGGCCTTTTTTTTCTTTGTAATATGTATAAGGTTATGTGACATCACCACTCTTGATATATTCGATTTTCTTTTGATCGTTTCAGGTGGAGGGTGTCAGGTGTTTTTTTGCCGCCCAGCACTTGACACACTTTGTGCAGGGGGCAGAAGGCTCGGCACTCGCTCTCCTTTTGCTCTTGTCCATCGGAAAAAAAGAGGAGGGGGCAAATTAAACTGTCAAAAATGGAATTGTTCTGTCATCAGCATACCACCACTCTCACTCGTGTTGCAACATCAAGCATGTTTCTAATTCTGCATCTTCTGCACTTGAAATTTCAGAGGGAGACGAGCAATGGATATTTGATGGACTGTAGGTGATGGCATTCTCTGGAAAAGAGTCAGATGTGACGATCCATGAATGACAGCCGGGATTAGTTTGAGGAGGAACGGACTTGTCGCTGCAGGTCATGACCCTTTGCACCAGGTTAACCCACTGATCCTTCTCCAGATAGAGAAACAAGCCTTCCTGTGGGAAGAATCAGGTTTAGTTAATCATTTAAAGATCATTAACGCATGCATGAATGAAGAGTAAAAAATATTTACCAGACCTTTGTGCTGAATATGAAATATAGATCTGTTAATCAAAGAATAACCACATAAAATGTCTCTATAGTGGTCCTAATACTCAGGTCATTTCAAACAAATATAATCTTGTATAAAAAATAAATAAAAACATTGTTAGACCACATTTTAAAAAAGAAAAGAAATAAGGTATCTAAAAAAAAGGTGTGTATATATATATATATATATATATATATATATATATATATATATATATATACACACACACTATAAATGTGCTGTATTTCAATATGTATACTAAATATGCGCTGTATTGCAATATATATATATACTGGAAAAACAAGAATTTTTTTTTTCTCTTTTTCTCTTCTTTTTTTCTGAAGAGTAATGAGATTTTGGGGCAGTATGTGCTTAATTAATGTGCAAATAATCTTAATGGTCTTTTCGTGTGATTCGCCCGATCTTTACTCTAATGAAACACATAATGATCCAAGCTCAAACACCGCAATCCGTAGTCTAATAAAGACACGTCCATCTATTGTTCCCCAGCAGTCGACCTGGACAGGGAACATGTCCTCTCAGGACTTCCTGTCCCTACGCTAACAGACAGCGTTAATGACACCTGATTTGTGGGGCGCATAAAGAACGTCGTGAATAGGGGAGGATGCCAGGCATGTTGCTTTAAGTCTTGCCCGTGTCAGCAGCACAATTGCCTTACAAATCCCACCGTGAAGACCTCCGTATTACACACTCGGTACGGCCCACCCCACCGGCTCACACCTTGATTACTCTTAAGGGAAGGTAATCTCTAACATGCACAAATACCAGCAGTCGAACCCAAAGCTAAGACCCACGTGCACTTACACAGTCATAGTTGATGGGAAATTACTGTAATTCCCCCCTGAGTTTTGGGTGCAAAGGCAGTTCCCCCTCCTTTCCTAAAGCTGCTCTCCAAATCCATGTTTAGTGGCTGCTGCAGATAAGCGCTAAGCGCCGGCTGCCATTATAATTGACGCGTATCCCTCTTTAGTTGAAGGATATCAGAGAAAGGCATTATCCAGCTCTATTAGAGTTTTGTTTTAGTGGAAACTGTTATCCTGCTTCACCGCAGTAAACAGCATGCATCACCCTGGGAAAGAAAACTTTAAATGTGTTTTTGTTGTTTATTTAATGCTTGATTTGTTTGTTTCGCTCTTTGATTAACATTTATTCTTGTACTAGTTAGTTTAAGTGTTGTGCTAAGAGTTGAAATTGTTTTATATATTTAGTACACATTAATCCACATCAGAATAACCAGATGTCAGTCAGCTGTGGTGAGATGCCTTGCTACGGCCTACATAGAGACAGCATCCGAATTTAAAAGGGACTGATTTGGAACGGCCTACAAAGCCAGCATCAAGTGTACCAGAGACTCGACTTACAATTGATTCCAGTAGAATTTGATATTAGCATAGCTAAGCTAATGCTGTGATACTTTAATTAATAAAACATTACACAGACATCAGACAGTATTTAACTATTTAAAACCAGCAGTGTTGTTAGTTGTTGTAAACTAAAACTGTTTTACCTTTTGTTAATTGAAATAAAGCTGAAATAAAATAAAATATAAATATTAGATGGAAAACTTAAACTTAGAGCTGAATTTAGAAATGAAATAGAATAAGTTTAAGTTGAAATACTAAAATCATTACTAAACTAAACTAATACAGAAATAAAATAAGGCTAAGTAAAAATATAATAAAAATGAATAAAAATATTTAAAAAAATATATTCAAATTACTTTTAAACTAAAATTGAATGAAAACTGGAAATAAAAAATACAATCTAATTCAAAATATTAATAAAGTATATAAATAATAATAATATATAATAATATGTGTGTGTGTGGGGGGGGGGGGGCATGTTTTTATATTTATGTACATTGTTGGTTCTTTGTGTGTACGCATGTTGAAACACAAGCAACAAAAAATGTCCCCCCATGTCGATAATAAAGTAATCAATACAAATTCAATATTTAGAATCTTAGAATCTTTTCATAATCTTAATACAAAGCAAAATGTTGCTTCCTATAACGCTTCCCACCCTCATTGAACACCTGGAAATATTGGGGAATTTTAAAAAAGGGATTTCCAATCCTGGAAAAACTTAATCATGTAAATGTCCATTGTAATGTGACTAAAATATTTAATAGTTACAGAAAAAAAGAAAAAAGATTATACTTTTCTAGATTTCTACTATGTTTTTTTTTTTTTTTTTCTGGTCTATAAAATGATTGCCAAAAATCATCCTTAAGTATTTGACAAAATATGTGGGAACTTTTTGCAATAGCCTTCATGTGCCTTAAAAATGCTGTGTAGGTGGGCAGTTTGCTAGGTTTTACAATTGAGCTATCAGTGTGATGACAGTCATGTGGGGTGGGGTGGGGTGGGGGGGAAGAGTCCAGAACAAACTCAGAATTAAAATGCTTCTTGACAGTCAGAAAAATGGTGTTTCTTTAAGGCCTCTGCATTGCATCATGGGTCAGGCCCACACTGCAGGCAATATCGTCCCTGAGAGTGGCTGCATTTCAGGCTTCCCTCTGGATGATTGTGGTCCTGTAAAATCCATGCAGGTCTCAAGCGGCCGGGGAAAAAGAGAGAGAGAGAGAGAGGAGTATGATGGCGGTTTATTCGGCATACGGGTAAATGAAATCTCCAGCACGCATAGGTGAGCTCCCGCAAGACTGCGCTTGAAATTCATAGACACTGTGCATATGAGAACTCTGAAACAGAGAGGAGAGCCGGGTCGCCCGAGTCAAGAGGGTTTGGAGCCGCGGAGAGCGCTTTATTAAAGATGAATCAAAGACAAATAAAATGAATGTCAGCACACATGTTCAATTACAGGCGTTTGCCATGGTGCATTGGAGTCGAGCGGGTGCTAATCACACTAATCGATATGTAAATGTAAAGTACAACAACCGGCACAGCCTCCTGTGACCATACGCCTATCTTTAAGCTACTTTTAACTCATTAAACGCAGGTTTCTCCTGCATACTGGAATACAAGTTGTGACATTTATTTGAACTCCCCAGAATAGAAAGACACGAGGAGAGGAGAATAAATAAAAGTGACATTTTCATCTGTCTTGCAATATACTGAAGTTTTAATGAATCAGGAGGGTTTGTAGGTTTTGCAGGGAGGCAGAAGGACTTTGGGAACTCGCATTGATATTATGGGATGTCGTCTCCTGACTGACGTGTCTTCACGTCTCAAGAGTGAGAGATCAACCTTATAGGCAGTTATTCTTTATTTATTTAATATTTTACATTAAGATAAATATGGCTGATGCATATACTGAGTGCGTTTAATTGTCTGATGACGTGGAATATTTAATTCAATTTTTTATGCAAATTATTTTGCACATTTATTTTTTGGGGTCTATATCTAACTACTACACATTTTACACACAAGTTGTTGTTTTCTTAAAAACCCACTAAATTGTTCCCTTGTTCCGTGGCACGGGATCTCGTCACGCCTCTAAAAATAGTTCTTTCCGACATCTGTCGAAATGTAATTTTGAGTGTCCAATGAAATCATCATGACTTGACCAAGGTAGTTATTGCAGACAAACTGATCCAGGACAAACCAGCTTGAGAGAAATTTGTGAACAACAAACTACAGATTCGGAACACAATTTCTCTCTCTGGTGGGAAATTAAATTGTACCTCCTTGTTCCCTCTTGTATTATTTCTCTCTTTTCTCACCCTTCATACCTCTCTTTCAGAAGGAGGCAATGTATCTTAAGTACTTTGTTCACAAGCACGACTTATTCCGAAGAATTAAGTGCCGTGATCTCAAGCTCTGTGGATCTGTGGTGCTCTGGGACATGTACCCCCCCCCCCAAAAAAAATTTCACAATCCAGCCCGCTGACCTGCGCTTTCCCTCAGCGTCCCCTTAACATGACAAGCGTCTTACTGTGAGCTTTGGTAAATCATGCAAACAAGAGCGGAGAGGGACACGGGCCTCCCTTCTGCCTTCCGAAAATTGATTTACAAACCGCAAAGGTCCCAAAAATGAACCTGCGGTACGTCAGTGAAAACATGAGAAGATGCCTTATGAATGAGGAGTCACATTGGGCGTTTGAATCTTCATGACCAAACTAACGAGCATTCTGATTCATAGGTATGATCATGTTCAGTAGAATTTAAAGACCCCCTGTGGTTTTATGTTGTTTATATGTCTATGTGGTGTTTTTAATATGCTTTAAGGCAATCCACGTGCAAATTTGTAAGTCAACACCATTGCTTAGTATTTTCTGCTTAAAACTACAGTGAACCAAAGACAATCTCAAAAACATGGTTTCAAACCTCCCGTTTCCTACCGTCGCAAACTTTCTATAATGTTCAAAGTGTTTCTAAGGATGCCTGTTTAGAAGTCAGCTGTCTGAACATGGTTTGTGTAACATTAGCAACCAATTGTTAGCTGTTTGATAATGTAGTCAAGCCAATGGCAATTCATATCAATTACCGCTATGTGTCCGGCGTTGTAGAGATCAATACATAAAACGCATTATCATTCTGATACATCGACTTGTACCCTCACTCTTCTTCTTCTTCTTCTTCTGAATCAGTTTCTGGTTCACACATATAATGTTGAATTAAACCAATATTTCCACTTGACAGTGTGTAGCGTTTACTACAGTAAAGTTGACCGAGTGGGTCCGAGCTGATATACGTATACTAAATGAAGCATGTAGAGTAATGCAATGGAAAAGTAATTTTTTTTTACAGAAACTAAATTAAAGTTTCCATTCAGTCAAAAAAAAAAAAAAAAAAACCTGAAAATAAAGTTTGGGGAATTGAACTCGGCATCCAGGTTTTCAACTAATTTTACATATTGTTGATTTAGCATCCTTTTTGGTTAATCTTTACCTGTTATTCTTTATCTACTTTGTGTGCATGAAATAGACGTTGGCAGTCAAAACACGTCATCATAGAAGCGCTAATTAAACATCTTTTCAGTCTTTGAAACATTGCTTTGGCCCTTCAAAACTGTTTCTGCTTAAAATCGAAGTTTTGATGCATCACTAATTGTAAGTGCATTACTGTACACTGTACTTTATTTTACAGGCATGTCCTGGCAATAGAGCTTAACATATTTTTCTTTAAGTAGTCTTTTGAATTCACGCTAAATAGCACAAAAAGAGCAGAGAGTTTGAAGGAAAGAAACTCGACATCCCAGCTCTGTGATGCTAACAAAGGCTCACATCATTGATATGCTTGAACATATTTTACATTGGTAAAACACATTTGATATGCGCCGCTCCTATTTTAGTCACATTTTAAGGCGTCTTTTGTGCGTTTCTTCCTTACAAGCCCGCCAGAGCGCCTCTCTCCACCAACAAAAGCAGTTAAAATCAGTGATTGCTTTCAGAAACTTTAATTACAACTGGAAAATGGCATTCTTCCATATAATAGATTCCGATTGTTTCAGCATTATCTACCGTGCAAATAAAATCTACTGTATTCCACAATATTCCCAGGATTAATCACTCTCTAAATTCTAATATGCTCTTGAAATGGCGAATAAAAAGCTGGCGCTGTTGTTGATGTGATGGAAGCTGTGCGCTTTCTCTTTCTTTCGCTCCCGTCTCTCTCTCACACGCGCACACTTTGAGCTATTATTATGCATATCCAGGTAGAAAGTTAATTAACCCAAAGCTTAAGCTAATTATGATAGCAGAATGCTATCAACCAAACACTTTCAGTCAGACAGCTGTCCAGAATTTCATTTGCTAATCATTTGTCTTTTGGCGGAGCATATGGTAGGTTTTCATGCTATCAGAGGCACAACAAGCAGCTGAGAATCATTAACTAAAAACAATGTGCATAAAATCAGGGGTAGCTTTAGCCAGACAAAAAGCTGAATCCTTAGCCTATAAAAAAATAATCATTGTTTGTCAGCCCTTGCCACTTAGAAATTTAAGCTGATAGCACCGTGTATGTGTGACTGGAATCCTGATACGCCAATGAATTGTTTATATTTATATGCAAATGAGGGGGCATGTTTATTGTTTATGCGTGCTATGTTAATGAGACACGGTCCTATGCTGGAATATTTAAGCCTGGTTGTATCAAAACACATTTTTCTATTAATCAATTAATTTTTTTTTTTTTTTTTTTGTGTGGAACATTTTCATATTTGATGGTTGTAAGGTCATGTTTGTTTTAAAAGAAACACTTGAAAGTCTAATTAGTTTTTCACATGTGTTACAGGAGATGACACAGATGGACCGAATTAATTTGGTTCCCTCCATTTCCCGGAGACGGGAAAGCACAAACAGACGCACACGGGGAACAACACAACATCGTGGCTGTCCTCCTGCAACCGCACGCTTGCGTTTTCTGTCCTGAGGATAAATGATGCAAGGTCATGTTTGCCTTTAATCTTGTCAGTTTATGTGTGATGACATCTACTATGGCATGTGCGCTGATGAAGAATGCAGATGAGATCTGAATACAGATCCCTTGCATAAGTGTATATATCCATACAGTTATGCCAATTAGCAAAATACTGCAAACAAGTTTGGTTTGTACCAACTTGCCACATTATCATAGGATTTAATTAACATGCAGTCCCAGTTGTGTGTTTATTGGCTATTTGGATTCAAACCTGGCTTGTCCAAGCAGGTTTTAGAGGTATTATAAGTGCTTTGCTATATCCTCATCATGACTAAAACGGGATTTTGATGCACGTATACATTGCTATTTCATGCTGATTTCAATCAAGAACTCTTATTATTTTACTTATAATCTCCTGTATTATCTGTATTTAAAGGGATAGTTCACCCAGAAAATAAGGTTCTGTCATCGTTTTCATGTTTTTCACTGTATTTCTTCTGTAAAGCCTAAAAGTCATCTATCTAGTGCTTTTTACAATACCGATTGTTTCAAAGCAGCTTTACAGTGATAATAGGAAATTAATGCAACAAAGTTTTGACTGTACAGAACCTATAGAAGAAAGTCGTTGTCTAGCTTAAGTTTTTAATTATTAATTTCCATTGTAAAAATCATTAGTGATTAACTTAGTGGCCGCTTACATAAGACCGTTTTCAACTGAAGACAGAAAACTTTTAAGGCATTCTGACTGTTCATTTACACGACAACAGCGTTTTGGTGGCCTGAGAACATAAACTTTAAAGTAGGTTTCAAAGTGGACGTTTTTGAAAACATGTGCCTATAGACTAATAATTTTTTTTTTTGTACAGTGAAAGTCACTGTTCTTTAAAGTTGTTTGTACCCCAATGTTCTCCAAAATGTCTTCTTTTGTGTTATGAAGAAAGGAGGTCTTTCAGGTGTGGAACGACATGAGGGTGAGTAAATGATGACAGAATTGTCATTTTTGGGTGAACTATCCCTTTAAGGGGCGTGTCACATAATCTGATGACGGCACTTTGATATCAGGGAAATCAGATATTTCTGTCAAATGTTGTTCATGTATGTATTTAGCAAAGTAGAACATGTTGGTGGTTGTAGGAACGTAGTAAAAATAGTAGTCTAGATAGAATTAACAGAAGGCCACATAATGGACATAAAGGACATTTACGTATTCGTAGATGTTATAAATAAACAAACATACATAATTGAACCCCTGTGTGATCCACCGTACCCTCATAATTCCATCCAAACAGAAAAGGAACACTGGAAATAAGTGGCGTTATCTGGGAGTGAGTCTGAGTGATTGATATCAGGATCTCTCCCCAATACTCCTGAAATCAAACGACTCGGGCGCTCCTCTAGCATGTGACACGGAGCTCTAAAAACATCTCTGCCTCGGACCTCACCGGCTAAATTGCCTCTGCTGGCGCCTTCACTCGCCAGCATTGGATGACAGATAAATTGATCGAAATATTGGAAAATAATATCCTGCCCAAACTCGTTGAACCTTGATTTCCAGTCTTTTGAATTTTTCATACGGGAACAAAATGAAAAACGGTTCTGATGTGTTTTTCCTTCCTCCCTTTCCTACACAATTATGTAGTGCTCATTTGCAATAAGGTCGGCCCATACATCAAACGCTGTGTGCGCTGTAAACAGAATGTGGCCCTTTTTTTTCCAATGGTCCCAAATCATTGTAAGCACAGGAAGTCAAGTAGGGAGTCTATTGGCCTGGAAATAATGTTGCCGAACTTCAATAAATCTATAAATCTGACACTGCCCTTCAGGGCCTCATTAGATGCAGAAATCTTTATTACAGTTAGTGTTGCTGGTATCAGTTAAAAGAAATCGTCTTTTGAAGCTTGTCAGAGAGATTGAATTAGAAGGATATGTCAGATGAAGAAGGCGGAATAATTTGATGATCCTCTTTAAGCTGATGAAGAGTCAGACCTTGCAAGTTTCCAGGCTGTGTGTGAAATTTGACTCAATTGATTTAAATTGATAGATTTCATTGGATGATGCTATGGCTTTTTTTTTTTTTTTTTTTTTTTTTTTTCTTCAATATTTGTGGTGAATCTGAATGTTTAGGTAGCAAGAAATTGCCTGACTCACTTTTTGTTTATGTGCTCTTTAATTTGAGCTTGACTAATTATGTCTGAAATATCTACCAATTGCATTTTTTTTTTTTTTCTGATGAAGCTGAACAAGCTTGTTGGTTTAACTAGTTACAAGCCAGCATACAAACATAACGCCTCTATTCCAAAGCACAGCCTTGTCGTCTACAGCCTACATAGGCAACTGTCTTCTTAGGCAAAAAAAAAAAAAAAAAAAGTGACCGATTATGAGCAACTAGGGAAACTCAAATCACAATTGATTTCAATAGTTGACTGTTAGCTCTTCTTTTGCCGCAATACTCTCACACAAATATTGAGTAAAACAGTCAGTTTATTAAGCTGAACTTTTTTTTATTTTTTTGATAGTTTATATATAACATTTGTTGTATATGAAAATTAGTTATGTTAATATATCATTATAAATTATATATTTTTTCACTCCATTTTACATTTACATTTATGCATTTGGTAGACGCTTTTATCCAAAGTGACTTACGTTGCATTTCAAGGTACACATTTACATTCTTATCAGTTCTTTTGGATTTTTTACTGAGCTCATTGCAGTGCATTGTGGGAGTCCTTTTCTGTGATGGATACATGTAATGTTAAGAATCTGACAAAAAAAAAAAAAAAAAGTAACTGATGCCTTAAAATGTTGCCTATGTAGTCGGCTCACTATGTTTTGAAACAGAGCCTCAGTGTGTCTCTCTCTCTCTCTCTCTCTCTCTCTCTCTCTCTTCTCTCTCTCTCTCTCTCTCTCTCTCTCTCTCTCTCTCTCTCTCCATCTGTGAATTGAAGTTTCAGTGACGGATGTTTGTGGCAGGAAAGACCTCTGTCACAGGAAAATGAGGTGATCTATCATTTTAAGATATGGTCTTCATATACTGTTTACTCGGAGATATCACTTGCCTCCAGCCAATTTTGACCGGGGACATTTTGTGATATAGCGGTGATTTGTATGGTATCACAGCAACAATAAAAGCAACCCCTGAACTGAAAACAACAACACACAGACTAATACACCCTTTAGTTTCTGATCTCCCGCCGTGTTCTTACAATTTTTTGGTCTTGCGATATCCTGCTTGTATGTTGAAACAAATCGCATCCTGGCTATGTTTTTTCTCTTGCTTCTAGGTGTATTTCCAACAGATCCAAACTGATTTCCCTCATAAGGATCCTTCCTATTCAGTGGGCAATATAAATGGTCTCTGCTAGAAGCCACCCAGCAGTCTTGTTAAAGACAGAAATGCTAGTGACAATGTAAAGTGCAGGGTTTCTCTTTTTTGCTTTTCTGCTACACCGGCCAGATATGTGTAATGACTGTGATAGTGTTGAACCATGCACATTTCCCCCCATCTATCACACAAACACACACACACACTCATGGTCCTGTATATCCTCAGCCCCAACATCATCTTCTCTCAGCAGTTTTATTTGTCCCTGGACACTGGGAATAGCGAGAGGGCTGTAATATAGGTGTGCTGGTGATACTACAAACTTACTGTAGTCGCTGTACAGCTTTATGATTGGTGTGGCTTCAGACTAGACAGATACATCGAGTGTGTAGATCTAATTCAGCCTCCTGCTTTGTTCTTTGTGGTGATTAGGTGTTCTTACGGATGCCCATTTGACCTGTGTTTGGGCCTACAGCAAATCTGTGCATGCAGAAAACCACACAAAACTCGACTCTGCGTCTCATTCAAAAGGTTATTCATATTCCTCTTCACTTACGGATTTGTTTGTTACATGTATATTTTGATTAACTTGATAATGCTTTCAGCTACAAGAAAAAAAAAGTTAGTGAGTGAGTGAATCTCATGAAACCTGTCAACATACACAAGTCTTAATTTGCACCAAAATCAGAAAAAAAAAATTTTTTAGGGCCACTGAGCTGCGTGTGTGTGCGTACGTGTGTCTTTGAAAACTATACATTATGGAGACATAATGTCCCCACAAAGATAGCAATATCTGAAATCCTTGTCCTTGTGGGGACATTTTTTGGTCCCCAACTCCCCATAAGGAAAACAGCTATACATTCATGCTAAGTGATGTTTTTAAACCAAGACCATTACGTCTATGGAATGTCACAATAAAACATGGACACCCAACGCACACGCACGTGTTTGTGTGCATTCTGATGAAATTTCATAGCAGTTAAAGGGGGGGTACAATGGTGTTTCATGTATTCAGAGTTGTTTACAGTGTTAAAGAGATAGATTCTCATGCTAAACATGGGCAAAGTTTTAAAAAAATATTTTGGACGAATAACGGAGAATTTCTATGCTGAAAATCTTACTTCCGGGTTGGTACAAGTTTCGGCTGGTTTTTTTTCGATCGTGGATCTAATGACGTAGATAAGAGTGGAACTCCTTATATGAGCATTTCTCTCGGAAAAGCTCGCCCGCGAGCACGTCGACTAGAGGAGAGTGAGACCGCGCACATCAACGCGCTTCAACAGGAAATCATCGGCAGCGCTGCATAGTATTTGTTCAAGAATGTCTCCAAAAAAGTGTGTATTTGGATGTGAGGGAAAGCTTACCGTGTTCAGTTTTCCAAAGAACCCAGTGTTACAGGAACAGTGGATGCAGTTTGTTTTTCCGGGGCAGCAACGGAGTGTAGGAAGTGCGGTTGTGTGTTCTGGTCGTTTCAGTGACGAATGTTTTATTAACAAGGCTCAGGTCGACGCTGGATTTGCAAATCGTTTGCTTTTAAAACGTGGAGCGATCCCAGTGATAAAAGACCCCAGTCATGTAAGTACAACTGGATCAGATTTCTGTCTTTTGCTGGAAATCAAGAACTACCGCTTGACTCTATAGCTCCGCCTCCAGGACCTCGGCTTTTCCCGGAGAGAATCGGAAAGCTGTATTTTTCTTTTCTAAATATAATAAAACTAAACACTTTTTTGAGATATTAAGGATGCACTACTACTCTATAGGTACTCAAGATTAACACGAGATTAGGTGAAACTGTGCATGTTATGTACCCTTTAAGCATATTTCCCATATTTTACATTACATGAAAATTCTTTCTTTTTTGCTGCAATGGAAAATCATGATTTGCTATGAGGGGGGAAAATCCCATCTTTCAGCCAATATGTAAACCTAGTGTTTGTTCTATGGCTTTTTTTGCCAATTAAAAACCATAAGTCTTAATGTTTTCAAAAAAACCTTAATTCAGTTTTAGTAATATAAATCTGCTGAGAGCCATAATGCAGGGATGGATGGATGGATGGATAGATAGATCGAATGAATGAGAAAAGTAAAACAAATCTGGCATAAATGTGTTTAATTGTAATGAGAATAATGGTCACAAAATTAAATATATATATAATGGTCTTAAAACAGACTTTATTGCCTTTATGTAAAATATTTCTTCTTAGTTGTTGTTTTTTCTTTTAGATATTTAATGAACTTTTGTGTGTCTTACAAAACCACTGTCAATGAGTTGCATAATCGTGTATATTAAATTTCAAGGTTTAATTTGATTCTGATTAAGCTAAACAGCTATTCCACTCCGAGGTGGTATATACTGTGAATTATCATGTAGTGTCAGACGTGTGTGTTTGCTTTCATAAGTTACGTACGGCTTAGCGGTGCCATGTGGCATTTCATATGTCCGCCAGAACCACGTACCATCTGTGGAAGTATTTCCAGAATCAACTGTTTCTTCCATATTTCAGCTATAGCGCGTCACGGCTCTGGGGTCGGGGCAGGCCTTTCCATTACCGCCTTCCTGATGTCTGTCAACATAAGCTTTTCCAGAGTTAATGATCCAAACTAATGTAACAAACTCAAGAAGGGTGTTGCATGGCATTTTAATCAGTATTATTTCAGTTTAATTATAAAAGGGCAGTATGATGTTTGTTAAGCAACCCATACCCTAAGTCAATGTAGCAAAAAACAGACATTAAGTATGCATTACGCTGTGGTTAATAAAAATTACATGGCTGATGTATCATGCTTACTTGGCATTTCCTATAATGTTTGATTTGCCAATGGAGCAATGTCACAAGGAATAGTAAATAGAGAGCAAAGTAATCCTTAAAACGAAATTGTCATATTTTGATGTCTGCAGATCTTTTGTGGTGTGAACAGAGTGTCAGAAAGGTCATTAGAAAATTTTGTGCTGTAAGTTTATAGACTTGGTCAAAATGGTTTCTCCAGATTCATTTCAGTAGGGAGCCTCGGGTCGGGCCTCAGTAGCTCGTTAACTCGTTGCACTGTGACAGTTTCACAATGATTAATTAAAACACCTTTAGCCACATAATGTCAGATGGAGTCTATTTTAACAACTGACCTTTCTGTACCCAAAACAGAGTGCTTTACCATCCACTGGGTGACTCCAGATGTTTTCTCAAAAAAAAAAAAAAAACACCAGCCAAATCTATCCTTCCCACCCTTTATAATATGATTGTATGGTTTTTAATGTTTTTGAAATAATTATCTTATGCACAGCGAGGCTGCATTTATTTGATCAAAAAATGCTGTAAAAAATAGTGGTCGACCGATATGGGATTTTTAATGGCCGATGCCGATATTGAGAAAGCAATCTGGCCGATTGGCCGATATGAGGCCGATACAATACATGTGAATACAGTAAATGAGAGACATAAAGAATATTGGTGAAACTAAATGAACATTTATTGTACATACTATTTATGCAAAATTCTTTTTGCAATAAAAAATATTTACTAAGAAATTAAAATGTAAAAAAAAAGGTAAGGTAACACTTCAATAAATAAAGTTTTAGTGCAGCTTCTTGTCTGCTTTAATATTTGCAGTCATTTTTTCAGTCACATAAATAATTACTGTTGCTTACTTCAGGTTACAAATAACATTTATCATTAATGAACCAATCTAAACAATATTCATAAATTAATGACAAAATAGTATGTGAAATTACATACATTTTATGTACAATTCATAGTTGAATATAAATCTCACATAGTTTATTTACACTATTTACTTTAAACAGGTTGTTTTACTTCAAGTATATTTAAATAATAATGATTTATGTGTTTAGTTTTGCTTGTTTGTTTCTTTAAAACGTTGCAAGCCGTCACGTGTTTGCATGACATACATGGAAATATGAAAATGTATACTACACACGATATTAATCCAATCATGGATAAATAAATACAGTAGATAGTGAATAACATTTTCAAGGATTTATTTTCAAACGTAATATTATTACATAGTGTTCTCCTCATCCACCTCACGCGACCAACTGATCTGTAATGCACGCGACCCAGCTTTTCCGTGCACGCGAGTCCGTGGGAAAACAGCGTCTAGTTTAAATGTAACCCGAGAACAACGCGCGTATCTGAGGAACAGCCAGTCACAGGATTTTTGACTGTTTGTGAGGTAAAATGTTTTCAGTTTTGTTTGAATTCGTTTATATCACATCTGTGACCCCCACTGGAGCTACCGCTGGGCTGCGGATCTGACATATCACGGTACTGTTTGAATAGACTCTGCTGCACGCCGGAGTGTTTTTGTGTGTAACACAATGTAGCGTCAGGTTAGAAAGCGAATGCGAATGGTCATTTACTGTGTCTGTCAGATATGTCTGCTTCACTTCTGAGTGGCTTGTCTTACGGTGCTGGGTGGAGCAGAGCGAGTGTATTCAGTTCATTCAGGCTCGCTCTGTTCGCGTCAGTGGAAAAAAGCGCTAATGCACAGTCACAAACTGTTTTGAAATATATCGGCCAAACGCAAAGATTTATCGGCCGATGCCGATATCTAAAAAATTCCAAATATCGGCCGATATATCGGCCTCGGCGATATATCGGTCGACCTCTAGTAAAAAAACATTAATGTTGTGTAATTTTACAGTTCAAAATATACGTGTTCTATTTTAATATATTGCGGAGTCATATAATGGCTTAGTGTGAGGAACAGACAGGTGTTATTGACTGATTATGCACTCTTTCTTTGCAGTTCTCAAAAAGCATGCATCGTTCCATGTATAATGTCACCAATGCTCATTGCATAATTTTGTTCTGTTTGTAGCTTAACATTTTCTGTTCATGATTTGCTTCTGTTATTTGAATGAGATGATTGAATGTGCATGTTTTTGTTTTTCATGGATTTGGAGACATAAGCGGTGAGTAAATGATGACAATTATTGGGGGTTATTCCTTTAAGCAAATTGCAATTGTGAGCACACTCCCAGTAACAGTGTCCCATAAAAAGTGCAGTTGGAGTGAATTTTTACAATTTAGCTCTGAGCTGAATAAAATTGCATTAAACGGTGGTGGTAGGTTTATAAGCTGTGGTAGCATGGCGTAACCTACGTGTGGAATGATTTGATCATTGGGGACCTATTGTGTAATTTCTTCCTCATTTTGGCCCATGCTAATATGGCATATGCGATTAGGTCTGTCTTTGGGAGCTAGCAAAGGCCTCCAAATCAAATTTGGGTCCTTGACCAGAATACCAAAGCATATTAAACCCAGAAATGATCTAGTGATGCAAATCATTAAACACATTTGCATTTGCTTACTGAAGCTTATCACAGAAATTAAACTCCCGGATAGAGAGTGAAAGAGTGTGGGGGAGAGAGAAAGAAAAAAAGTGTCAGGTGAGAATGAGGTAGATCAGAATCATGGCTTTGTTTTTCAACATTTCTATTCATTGTACTGAAAAAGACAGGTCTATATCATTGCTCTCATCCAGAGATACTGAGTGATGAGCAAATTAAGGCACAAATTCATGTATTTGAGACTTTCGCCGAAAGTATTTTTTGTTCTTTTACCAATCTTGAGTTACAGTGATAGTTCACCCAAAAACTACAATTCTGTCATCATTTACTCCCCCTCATGTCGTTCCAAACCTGTAAGACTTTTGTTCATCTTCGGAACACAAATTAAGATATGTTTAATGAAATCTAAGAGGTCTAAATCTAAGAGCTTTAACGCTTTCACGCTTGGAAAAGTTCATAAAGACATCGTAAAACTAATCCATATGAATTGAGTGGTTTAGTCCAAATTTTCTGAAGAGACTTGATTGCTTTATATGATGAACAGATTGAATTTAGGCTTTTTTTTTTCATATATAAACATATAAGCAATAACCATTGAGGTTCATTCTCGTGTTACGCAGCACGGTTGAGCTTCCACAAGAACCAATGAGCTTTGTTGACCAATGAGGACTCGATCACTTTATATGATGAACAGATTTAATATAGGCTTTTATTCACATTTAAACACTGATCAGTGAACATAAACATAAGCTCAACCGAACTTGCTTGACACGTAAGAACAAGCCTCTTCCTGAAGCTCAAACGTGTTGCGTAACACAAGAATGAACCTCATTGGTTCTTGTGAAAGCTCAAACGTTCTGCGTAACACGAGAATGAACCTCATTGGTTCTTTCTGAAGCTCAAACGTGCTGCGTAACACGAGAATGAACCTCATTGGTTCTTGCTGAAACTCAAACGAGCTGCGTTACACGAGAATGAACCTCATTGGTTCTTGCTGAAGCTCAAACGAGCTGCGTAACACAAGAATGAACCTCATTGGTTCTTGCTGAAGCTCAAACGTGCTGCGTAACACAAGAATGAACCTCATTGGTTCTTGCTGAAGCTCAAACGTGCTGCGTAACACGAGAATGAACCTCATTGGTTCTTGCTGAAGCTCAAACGAGCTGCGTAACACGAGAATGAACCTCATTGGTTCTTGCTGAAGCTCAAACGTGCTGCGTAACACGAGAATGAACCTCATTGGTTCTTGCTGAAGCTCAAACGTGCTGCGTAACACAAGCATGAACCTCATTGGTTCTTGCTGAAACTCAAACGAGCTGCGTAACACGAGAATGAACCTCAATGGTTCTTGCTGAAACTCAAACGAGCTGCGTAACACGATAATGAACCTCAATGGTTCTTGCGGAAGCTCAAACGTGCTGCGTAACACAAGCATGAACCTCATTGGTTCTTGCTGAAGCTCAAACATGCTGTGTAACACAAGAATGAACCTCATTGGTTCTTGCTGAAGCTCAAACGTGCTGCGTAACACAAGAATGAACCTCATTGGTTCTTGCTGAAGCTCAAACGTGCTGCGTAACACAAGCATGAACCTCATTGGTTCTTGCTGAAGCTCAAACGTGCTGCGTAACACAAGCATGAACCTCATTGGTTCTTGCTGAAGCTCAAACATGCTGTGTAACACAAGAATGAACCTCATTGGTTCTTGCTGAAACTCAAACGAGCTGCGTAACACGAGAATGAACCTCATTGGTTCTTGCTGAAACTCAAACGAGCTGCGTAACACGAGAATGAACCTCATTGGTTCTTGCGGAAGCTCAAACGTGCTGCGTAACACAAGCATGAACCTCATTGGTTCTTGCTGAAGCTCAAACATGCTGTGTAACACAAGAATGAACCTCATTGGTTCTTGCTGAAGCTCAAACGTGCTGCGTAACACAAGAATGAACCTCATTGGTTCTTGCTGAAGCTCAAACGTGCTGCGTAACACAAGCATGAACCTCATTGGTTCTTGCTGAAGCTCAAACGTGCTGCGTAACACAAGAATGAACCTCATTGGTTCTTGCTGAAGCTCAAACGTGCTGCGTAACACAAGAATGAACCTCATTGGTTCTTGCTGAAGCTCAAACGTGCTGCGTAACACGAGAATGAACCTCATTGGTTCTTGCTGAAGCTCAAACGTGCTGCGTAACACAAGAATGAACCTCATTGGTTCTTGCTGAAGCTCAAACGTGCTGCGTAACACGAGAATGAACCTCATTGGTTCTTGCTGAAGCTCAAACGTGCTGCGTAACACAAGAATGAACCTCATTGGTTCTTGCTGAAGCTCAAACGTGCTGCGTAACACAAGCATGAACCTCATTGGTTCTTGCTGAAGCTCAAACGTGCTGCGTAACACGAGAATGAACCTCATTGGTTCTTGCTGAAGCTCAAACGTGCTGCGTAACACAAGAATGAACCTCATTGGTTCTTGCTGAAGCTCAAACGTGCTGCGTAACACGAGAATGAACCTCATTGGTTCTTGTGGAAGCTCAAACCAATGTATACTATATTTGTCAGAATGTAAATGTCAATGAAAAACCAAACCCTTCTGAAAACATATCACGTAACAGTTGACTAATCATCATCATAAGGCCTCTTAAAGTTTTATCAATTCATGAGTGATTTAAATTAGACCCAAATTATCATTCGGCAGCGACCGTTATGAGCAGAAAGTTTCATCAGTGCCCCATATTGAGCGAATCTGGCTAATAAACTGTTACGATTCACCGCACTTGAGTATCTGCCCTCTAGCCATTGTCCGCAAGGCTTACGGAAGGCTGACATGGAAGAGAAGGGTGATCTGGAATGATTAGCTTTTCAGCATTTCAACGCGTTGTCAATTACAGCAATAGATTCCCGACTTCACAAAATCTGACAGCGCTGGGCATACTTGTCAGATCTGCGTAATCCAGCTACTAGGTGGCTGCAGGGTGGCTGGGGTATCTGAGAGTTAAGGGTCGTCCCGACTGCTGCCGCTCCCCCTTCCAAATATAAATAAATATACCTGCCTGAGCGATTTGGAATTACAATAAGGATCCTCAAGGTCTTTTATGGAGACTGAGCTCGCATACAAACTAATGATCACTTGGAGATTTGTGTGCAAGTGTGAGCACATTGATTTCTCTGACAGTTTCTCGTCTCATAGTGTTTTTCTTTTTTTTTTTTGCACAGGCCTCTTTCTCTGTCTCCCTAGACTAATGTAGTATTCACTGAGTCTATATGCCATGTCACGTCTAGACTGCTAGTTTTAGGGGATTAAGCCTTGGATGTTGAATAGTTCAATCAACATTCAACATTTATTCAACAGGTTGTGGATTTGGTACTTTTGAGATGCTTATATGTTAATTGGAATCATATCATGACGCTTTAAAATCATTTTTAAATGTCATAAAACAGTCATCTTTTTTTTTTTTTTTTTTGGGTGATAGTTATTTTCTCTCCCTCTGAATTATGTGAGATGAATTGAAAAACCAAACTGAACAGTGTGTAGTTGTATTTACTCCAGCACACATTGTTGCTATAATGTACACTCCTGTTCAAAAGTTTGGGGTCTGTATTCTATTTATTTATTTATTTATTTATTGTAATGTTTTTAAAGAAGTCTCTTATGCTCACCAACACTGCATTTATTGAAAAACAATACAGTAAAAAAAAAAAAAAAAAAACTGTAACATTGTAAAGTATTATTAGAAATTAAAATCATTTTAATATATTTTAAAATGGAATTTATTCCTGTGATCAAAACTCTATTTTCAGCATCATTCACTCCAGTCTTCAGTCACATAATCCTTCAGAAATCATTCTATTATGCTTATTTGGTGCTCAAGAAACATTTATTATTATTATTATCATCAATGCTTAATATTATTGTGTGAAAACTTGATTTTTAGGATTCTTTGATGAATAGAAAGTTCAAAATAAGAGCATTTATTTAACTTTTCTAATATTATAAATATATTTACTATCACTTTTGATCAATTTAAAGTGTCCTTGCTGAATAAAAGTATTAATTAATTTAAATCTATCTATCTATCTATCTATCTATCTATCTATCTATCTATCTATCTATCTATCTATCTATCTATCTATCTATCTATCTATCTATCTATCTATCTATCTATCTATCTATCTATCTATCTATCTATCTATCTATCTATCTATCTATCTATCTATCTATCTATCTTACTGACCCCAAAATGTTGAATGGTAGTGTACATATTTTACATATTTGTATGTACAATATTTTTATATCACCATTGTGCCACCATTACATATTTGATTTGCATATTTTTCTTCTGTTTTATAAAATTTTGTTTTTTATTTTACTCAAAATGTGTAGTATCTCTGGCACTTGGCAAGGCTGGACATAACAACACTGTCTCAGCATGGCATGATTTGGGGACTGAGCTGTGTGTTTACTTTTGCTAGCTGTGCAGAAATGACATGCTTAACCTGTAACTTAATACATTTAACTAACTGTGGTTTTGCCCTTTCAAAGAGAAAAACAAATGTAAAATAAAGAAATGACAGTGCATTTGAAATTATTGGGGAAAAGGAGTGTAAACCCTTTCAGAGTGGTGTGAAAATGGGTTAATGTTGCCGCTGCGTTTAATTGTTTTAGAGTCTCCATCAATTTTGAGTGGCTGCACAGGGGAGTTGGCCCTGTGAAAAAAAAGAAGAAAAAAAAATGAGTCGGTCTGAAGCGTTTTAAATTATCCAAAAATGAATGGAGGTATTCAATCTACTTTCAGATGTTAAAATTAGGTTTGCGACACTCACCGCGCGTGCCATCAAATTTCTCATTTTGAGCTCAAGTCTGTGTTCCTCAGAGCTCGTATTTGCGCAGATGGAACTTTGCCGAGCCGCGGTTCTTCTGGGATCTGAGAATTTTCACAGTTTGATGAGAAATGTTCCACTCCATCACATCTATAGATTATTTTCTGCCTGTAAATTTCTGACTTTTATTAATCAAATCATTGCCGTACCCCTCCCGACCCCCCTCCTGCCATGCGATGAAGGTGTGCTGGAGTGTCCTGGTTTGAATTGGGTGTTGTGCTCACAGCATCTTCACCCATGGGAGAGAGTCAGAAAAGTGAGAGTGTTTCTGCCACCGTCTTTCTCTCTAAAGATATCCAATGGGATCTTATTTGTACTCTTAAGTATATGGCACCGTGATTGTATGTTATAATATGACTGCATTGACAGCATTTAAAACGTAAACCTTTTACATTTAGAGACGTATCATTTGAGGTTTTTAAACTATTGATTAGTGTATTCATAGTCAATGTAGTGTGATGTTATGCACATAAAAGTCTTTACTTTTCAGATGTTGTCCATATTAATGACCACCTACGATGGCGATCACTCTGTGTTATCAAAGTACCAGCTCATTTCAATCAACGAATCAAAGGTAGGCTACAATACATTTTATTGCCATGGTTAAAGTAAACACTCAAGCATGGATATACACAACCAAAAGATGTTGAAGAATTTCCGACACAAGCATATTGCTGACTTAAGTAGTTATTTCGCTGAATTCGCTTAATCTAGCCAAATCCTTGGTGTACGGAATTGGGAACGCATTCCAAACCAACATTGCTTTTAATTCCTTTCTTTGTATGCGGCTCAAGTGCAGGAAAGAGACACAAACACAGAGGGAGGGAGAAGGAAGTGTGTATTGGTCCTGCTTGTGTGCTAACTGAAGTCCCACTTGGGATGGGATTATTTTCAATACGTCATTCAGAGAGAATGCATGAACTGTTTTCTTCACACTGAATGCTGTCCTGTGGGTGTAAATCTTAAGGGAGTGGGATTCGGTTCTTAACAACTACAATAATTTAGTTTCTTTGATGACCAAAATAGATGTTGAAAATAATCTGACTACACACATTTTGTGCTGTTTACACACATGAGACTTTCACAAAGTAGAATTTAAGTAAACTTTTCTCTTCAATATAAATATTAACTAGAAGTAATAATATTTATGTAGTGAGCATATGCTTGTACTTTATGGTTCAGGAAAATTGTTGTCAGTTGGCAGGTCATAGATGCCATATTATCATCCACTGCAGTAGAACAACGGTAGCATTCGAAAAATAAAAGCCCCATTCATTTTCTTCATTCAGAGTTTTTTTTTTTTTTTTTTAGCATATAAACCTTTCAAAGACTTACCATGAGCTCTGAAGAATTGTGATTTATATGTATAGCACACGTCTTCAGACAATCACTTAACTGCACAGTATCCATTTTGTTTTAATATGCCTAATCAATGACTGCAAGTAAATAGTTTTGCTATTGTACCACCATTTCTGAGTGGCTTTAATATTTTTTTTTTTCACACTTCAATTCATAGTTTACAATGACTTTTTTTTCTTTTTTACATCTCAGAGATGTTTGGTTTGGTAAAGGGCTTAGAATGTATTTATGTTTTTTAAATCCCTATAGCAAATTATTGGGAAAAACACTTCTGGAACCATGTTTCCAGTTGGCAGTCACCATATCAAATTGCTCACAACACTATTATGTGTACAGCAGCAAACAAATGACCAAGTATCGAAACTTTAGCAATGCCAGTTTCAGGTACATGCATCACGGGAAGTAAAACGTGGTGCAGTGGCCTTTTTTAAACACCCGTTCTTGGCAGAAGTAGGGGCCAACACAAGATTATCCACTGCACTTTGCTCTCGGCCAAACTATGACATTTTCCCAATCTGAAGTGCTTGAACCATGGACTACAACAGCCGAGCCCTGTCACACTTCCACGCGTCATCATTGTTGGGGAAAGCCTGTTCCCGTCTCACACATCAAGACGATGCCTTAAAAACAATATGACTCCAGTGCGATTACATGGGTCAGCTCTCTGCGAAGGCATCGGGTAGCAGGCCTGATTTAATGCTCTGGAAATTTCAGCCTGTCTATCTGAGGTCAACAGACTTTCTTTCAGAGAAAAGGAAAGAATGAGCAGAGGAGGCTTTACAGTGTGATGGCATGATGCCTGGGCTGCTTAACAGAATCACAGCGAGCAGCGGAGAACGGCTGGCAGAACCCCACGCCGGTTTCCCATGAAGCCGCTGGCAGAGTCAAAGCGACAGCATGTAAACCACTCTGCACCCAACACAATCGCTCTTTGTACGAAGCCGAACGCCGTTGAGTGGAGGGTACTTCAATGGAGCGCCGATACGCCTGACTGAACGTGACTGTCAAGTGACAAGGTGCTTTGAACGACAATTACTGTTGCTTATAGCTTAACTGGATGATTCTAATCTGAACATGCTCAGTATATGTACAGGGTGCTCCGTCACTTTGTCATATTTACATATGGGGCTTTAAATAAGATGTAAATTAATTTGTGCATGTTTAGATAAGCGCCTGTGGATGATTTTATTACAGAAAATATTATGCAGCATAACAAATCTGGTGCGGAAAGCTTTAAAGCCATGATGGATGCATTTACATTTGCTGTGCACTAATACAGTGGCTGTTGACTGGATTTTGCAGTTAGAGAACAGTTCTTAAAGGGGTGGTATAATAGCCTGGTAATACCAGACTCTGCTACTTCGCTTTGCTTCGTAGAGAGAGTCTGGAGTTCCGTAATAGAAAAACGTTTTATTTACCGCCTGGGGGCGCTAGTCTGAAGCTTAAAATCATTGGTTACCCGTAAGCCAATCACATAACGTTTGGTTATGACGTGTGTTATGCGCAGGCTCAGCCGCATCTAACTTCCACTGTAAACACATGTATAATGTGAAAACAAAACCATCGAGCGAAATACCGGAGTGAGCATGGCTGTGAACGACTTTTGCAGATTATGTGAAGTAAATCTACGCATCCACGGTACAATCAGCGTCTACGTCACGGCTCTCAGCCCGCCCTCTGTTCGTTGATTGGCCGGCTGTTTTCAGGCCGGAGGAAAACGGGAAGAAAGGTCGCTATCTCAGACTGAGTACAGAAGCGAACTGAAATTGAGCGGCAGTACGAAGTCTGACGTAGTCAGGCTAGTGGTTTAATGCCCTTTTCACAAGATGTAAAATAAGTCTTTGATGTCCCCAGAGTGTGTATGTGAAGTTTTAGCTCAAAATACTCTACAGATATTTTTATATAGCATGTTAAAATTGTCACTTTTTGAGGATGAGCGGAAACGCATCGTTTTTGTGTCTGTCCCTTTAAATGCAAATGAGCTGCTGCTCCCGGTACAGAAGGCGGAGCTTCAACAGCTTGCACTCACACAGACATGCACTGAAAATGTCAAAAACTTTTAGCCTTTTATGTTCAAACCAGATTCAGACAAAGATGGAGAGACTCAAGAAGAAGTGACAACATGTAGAATGCAACAGGACATTGCTGAATGGTTAGTTGATGAATTTATGTAGGTTATGTGTAGTTATCTTCTAGTCATTGATTAGCATTTTCTGTCATGATAATCTATAAATCGTGTTCCCGGGGGCGGGGTTTATGCAAATTTTAGGGTTAGTGATGTCACTAACCCGGGAGGAATGTCGTGTAGTCTCTACCAGCCGTTTGTTGTAGTTCTTAAAAAGCAATTTCTTTAAAAGCAAATATCTCCCTTTGCTTTGAACTTTGAGCATTGTAACTTTGCAGGTGTTGTTTATGCTCAAACAGCAACATTACACGCTAACTAAAAGTTAGAAAAGTGAAATCATAATCAACCACCCCTTTAATTAGACGATTTAGCCCATTTGGCATCTACAGGGGGGCGATTTGACTAGTTTGGCTACTTCAGCAGTTAGACCCTGTTGGTAACTACACCATCCTGGGGCAGAAAGCATCTATTTCCATTGATGGCCATTCGTAACTCACTGACTAGGGCTGCCAATCTCTAGTAATCGCTGTAATCAAATAATTGCATATAATAATTAATTAATTAACTAATAATTATTAATGCATTTATCATTAGAAGTCAATACATTATAATTGAATATCATAATTGAAATTTATTGTGCATTTTTTAATACTTAATCCTACAGAATTAATGTTTAAGTGGCAGCCCTAATTTTGACACAATACATATATACCACAAAAATGTAAATAATTATTCACAAATATTTAGCTTTGTTATAGAAAGTAATGAGAGCTCAGCATTTAATTTTAGCACTTGTTTTCTCTTGTTTTTCCCTGTCTGCTGCATGGACTTCTGATATACCATGATCATTTGCAGTATAGGATCGTGTCAGTAATGAAGCAACGATGGCAGCATGCAGGCCGCTACTTTCTGGGGCTGCATGTGCCAACTGAGCAACTGCCTTTTAGATGAACGGAAAAACCAACAGTTTTCTCTCTCTCCATATAGGATCTTCTTGATTATTTAAGCAACAAAACAACCAAAACAATGCGACTCCCTCATATGTATCATGTATCACTAACATCCTTCAGTTGTTATTTAGGACAACAAACACAGTTATTGCTTTTGGGGTGGTGTGTTATGGATTTGAAGTAAATTGTGTTGTTATATTAACATTGATTATGGCATTGTTATCAGGTATGATGTCCGGTATTATTCATATTTGCAGTTTTAATAGTTAGGCTAATTTCATCATGTGCCGTGCATGTGTTTGTATTTTCTCAAAGGGAAGACAAGCAAGCTGCTCAACTCTCAGCCCACCTTTGAGACGTCCACCTAATGAAATCATTAAAAGTAATAAACAAAATTGCTTATCAGGAGAAAATATTATTTTCTGGAGGTAAACAGGTCCGCAATAATAAACCTTTATAATAAACCTATAACAACCTCCTCAAAGGTGACATCCAGGTGCACTCGGCCGCGAGTAATGTAATTGGCAAAAATACAATAAAACATATTGCATTGGATTATTACGCAATAATGCCGGAATCATTGTGGCCTAATTTTAAAAACAGAAGTGCACTATAAAAGTAAACCCTTAAATATCAAATAATATTATATTACAGCACAATTTCACCTCGCAGCGATAACAGAGCTATTTGTAGATTATTACTGCAGTTTATAAGCAAGGAAAACATACAGAGCCGTGTATTTTCAGCATAATGCCTGACAATTAATGGGGCAAATTAAGTTTATAATGATGACGGTAATGTGGAGGGTGGTTATTAGTATGTGTTATTGTATTAGTTTTATTGTTTTTATTATTGTTGTTTCTATTAGTAGCAGTAATAAAGGATGCTGCAGCAGGAGATACATCATTATCACAGAAGGCTTTGAACGAGGGAAATTGTGAATCATTCACCCCCACACTCCTCTGCCCAGAAGTCCCCCTTTTTACTCCCTGATCATCCATCACTCTGTTCTTGCCTAAGCACTTCACCTCGACAGCAATCCAAAGCAGGAGCCAGCGCTAGAAGTCTAAGGGCATTAATGAAGGGTGAGAACACTGGCTGGAACTGCTCTCTGTCATGTTTGCCACTGACGTTGGCTTTGAACAGAAGAGCAGTTGGGTCATTCCTTATATGCAGTACATGTTCATATCCCCATTATATGTGTCTTCATTTATTTCTTTGTTTCTTTTTAGCACAATATCACAGTTAAGTAAACATAGTTTTGAGAGGATGCTGTCATGTCTCTAGGTTTATTTTGACATGAAAAACTGGCAATTTATTAAGAAATATTTAGTTTTTTTTTTTTTTTTTTTCGGAATTTTTTTCATTTATGCTACACTCTTGGAAAATATTTCTATGGAAGCTTGTTTCCGCCACGGAATAAAAAAATAAAAAAAAGATCTCACAATTCTGACTTTTTATCACAGAATTGCAAGGTATGAACTCGTAAGTTGCGAGTTATGAAGTCATATATACTTGCAATTCTGACTTCTTTTTTTTCTTTCTTGCAATTGCAAGTTTATATCCCGCAATTCTGACTGCTTTTCTCAGAATTGTGAGATATAAAGTTGCAGTCGCCAGTTATCAAGTCAAATTCTGAGGGGGAAAAAAGGTCAGCTCTTTTTTTGCAATTGTGACTTTATATCTCGGAATTCTAACTTTATTACACACAATTGCGAGTTTATATCACACAATTCTGACTTTGTAACTCACAATTTGACTGTATATCTCGCAATTCTAACTTTATTACATGCAATTGCGAGTTTATATCCCAATTCTGAGGGGAAAAAAAGGTGTAAACTCGCAATTGTGAGAAAAAATCTGAATTTTAAGATAAAGTCGCAATTACCTATTTTATTTTGTTCCGTAGCGGAAGCAAGCTTCCATAGATTACTGTTGGTTGGTATACAGCACTTTCCTGTAGCTTTATCTGTATTATCTAAAAACAAACAAACACACACACACAAAAAAAAAACTTTCATGCTGATTTTCATCTTTGGCAAATTTCCCATTGTTAATGAAAGTCTAAGTTTTGAAGCATAAACCTCAAGTTTTGTAGAGTGAATAATGGAAAGCATTAAAATAAAGCAAAAAAAAAAAAAAAAAAAAACATGGCCCATATAGGCACATTACAACTCAATTATAAGAAAATAAAAATATCCAAAAGGCCCCTGGGCCCTGAGTCTTTGATAATCTTTTGTTGGGATGCACTTCTCTCTGTAGCAGCAGCAATGGCACAGATATTCTAATACCTTTTAACAAGGCATCCATGAAACTTGCATTCTCTTATTAATTGCTGGAAGAATGAAACCTTACAGCCAATTAGAAGTCGACTTTATTATGCAGATTTCGGCTTTACACACAGTGCTATAAGGCATTCCCTCCCAAAAACAAAAGCAAACAAGAAAACAAACAAATAAAAACTGCTTGCAAAGAGTTTAATGAACATGTTGTGGAGCTAAAGGATGCATGTTTAACAAGCGTTGTGATTGTTCTCTTTTGTTTTAGATCATGCCGCATCTCTTCAAACTCTTCCTACAGCTTTCTCTCTCTAGACATTGATAATTATTTCTGCAGGAAGCATACAGCAAACATTGTCAGACATCATTTGTTTATTTATTTGAGCCACGAACAATTATATGGATAATTATTATTATTTTTATTTTTTTTTAAATGTAGCCTGTCTTCTTTTTATGTTTCTGCTTTTTATATATATAGAATGTAGAACCACACACAATGTATACTCTAATGTAAAGAGATGTTATTTGATCCAACTATGCTAAAGTACAAACAATCAATATGCCCGCATGCATATTCCCCATTATATGCATAGGTGTGTTTGTGTGTATACAAGCACACGACAAAAGCCAAACTGCATAGCCTTTTCTCTTCTGGTGTGGACTATACCATTTGCACATGAATTCAGCCCACAGGCCATTAGAGTCCGTCTGCAGGCCCTGTCTGTCCATCGCCACGGTGCAGTGGGTCTCAAAGATATCTAATTATTTACCAGAGGTCAGGGAGCAAGTGCCCTCAACAAATCCAAGAATAGGACTCTCTCCTATTAATCTCCATTCTGCCGATGATAGATACGAGAAAGGGAAGGAGTCACTCATGCCCGCTCCTGATTTACAGAGAAGCATCAATCTTGTCATCCGTTCGGCAAACAATAACTGTCAGAGGCGAGGAGGAGAGCGAAGGGGGGTTCGGCAGCCTGACTACTGTATATGTGAACTCATCTGTAATGTTGCCTTTCCTCATTTCTTCATGATGGAATTGTTGGGGACACATCGCTTTTCCCACAATCCATTTGCCGGGTTGCAGCTCACCGGTTGACAGAAATAGGGTGAAGGTGGAGAAAAGTGAACCAAATTGCCCGCATTTAGCCGAAGTCGACTTCCAGTCACCGGACGAGTGAGGGAAATAAAAGCGGATAGTGATGCAGTTACAAAATATTTGTCGGGAGTGTTGACTTCGGAAAATGAGTCGCTGGATATCTGATATGTTTATCTTTTCTGCCACGAGACGTAAACAGGACATTTTAGGCGCTAGTTGTCCTCGAAACGATCCGCATAGGATGCGTTTGGTTTGTTATGAGGTGGATGGATCTATCAAAACAATGGTTTCCATACTCTCAAACAAGAGGCCACGTAACCTTTCTACATGGTGCAGGATATACAAATGTCTTTCCTTCCTCACTATGTTGAAAGAGTTGTCTTTGTGTACTAGGAACATTTATTTGTGGGCACTGTAAGTCATAAAATAGTCCAATCCGGTCTTTATGTTATGGAAGGACCTCCTTTGAAGACTATTGACAGGCATTTCCACCTCCGAGTTTCTATTAAATTCTGGGATTTTCTGTAGTGCATTGGGCGTAAATGAACAAACTACTAAGAACCCTCTGACCTCCTGAAAAGAATTCATCATTTGATTCTATTGTTTCGAGACTGACTTAGTTGGAAAGTAGGAAGAAAGTGAGCATATTTGTTTGGTTGTGCCAAAAACATTGTATATCTCTGTCGCTATAAGTATACCCGAGACGTCTGGGAAGACTGAATTATCGGACATACTCATTGTATTTTACCCAGTTATTTTAATGCAATTCTATCATTGTCAAATCTCAAATGGGATTCTGCTTGCTTTTGCAGGGACAAATTCTCCTCCCTCCGCACGTTCGTTCAGCTCTACGCCAAGCGGTCTCTCTCCGAGGAGATGTGGGGACTCTATACAGTGAGTTTGTATGACATGATCTGTGTAAACTGTCGACAGTAAGCTCAGAGTTATCAATCTTTTTCTCGTTTCAATAAGAACGTTACCAAATCCTTGATGTCTTGCTCCTCACGATGAAATATAACTCGGCTTGGCATGTCATCTGAACAGGCATATGTTATTGTAAATTGACATATTTATAAAATACATGTAGCCTCACACTTTTCAAATTAGCAGTGTTTGTTAAGCCTCATACTTGGGTTGGGGATTTGAACAAACTCTTGAACCCAAGTATTGCGCTTCTGGTTATGACTTGAATGTGATTGATAACTCAAATTGTGCGGCTTGTTGAGGAGAGAGCAACTGGACTCCTCGTAGAATTTTTTTCTCCTTTTCAGATGATAAAACAGTCAAAAAAATCCTTTAGAGTCTGGATTTTACCAAGACTTTAGATTGGGCTATTTTGGCATGGGCCACTTTAGTAACTCTATATAAACCACACTAAATCCCCTGTCAACTGCATAGCAGTTCCCTAGCAATCACTTGCAATCATGACATCAGATAATGTAGCTAAATCACGTTATTTTAGTGGTGCATGTGCCAGCTGTATATAATTGCAATTTAAATAACACGCATCTTTAAAATCAATGCGGTGCCTAATGGCTGTGTCTAAGCATCGCCCTCATCTACATCACTAAGAGAGGATCAAAGAGTCCCAATCTTGTTTTCTATATAAATAAGGAGCTGGATTTTAGCACAAACACCCCTGTTTTCCAAGATATTGATGGTGGGTTGAATTAATGTGTCGTATAAGACAACACACCAAATCCCTGCAAAGCCTGGAACAGTCCACCCTCTTAGACACTTGACATTTGTTTTTCATCATGAACTTAAAGGTCACTAGCTGCCGGAGTGCCTGCCATCCTGTTTTGGGTTGCATTTGCATGAATTTTATTACCATCACACTCTCTAGAAACTCCAATTGTTTGACTCCTTTTATTAATCTGATGTTGCACATTTCCAAACAAGAACAATTGAAAGAAAAAAAAATATAAATATATATGCTTGATTGTATATAGTAATTATGCATATGCTGGTTTAAATTATTATATAATACATTTAACGTGCATGATTGCAATTAACTTGCCTTATAAACATGATTTAATTCCACAAATACATACTACAAATTTACATACTATTTGTACTATTTTTAAATGTTTTTTTTTTTAACACGCTATATTCATTATACAAAGGTAGGGCAAATCACTTGCTCTTCCAGCTGCAAAATGTGAGTAATTTCCCATGAACCCCTGCGGCCATATTCATTAACCTGCCTTTTGACTGGGCCAGTCAGATGTGAGTTCCAGTCATTAATATGCGGGACTCTTTTAATGAGGCTTAGCAACCCTCCACGCCCCTCCTTTGAGCAACTCCGTCAGCATGTGATCTTCAGAGGCCGTGTGTCTGTGCTCGGGATATTCCCCGTATCCTGTCAAATAGAAATCACTCAGTGCCTGCTCTTAAATTCAGGTAGAATAATGACCTAAATACCAGGTTAAACTCAAGTGAACTGCTAGATTGACATAATTACATGGCTTCTAATCCAGATTAATATTTAAAGATATTCTGAGGCTTTTCAGAAGGGCCTGTGAGATTTGTATTAAACTGGTGAGAGTAAAAAGGAGTGGGAAGGATGAATTAATCATTTGGATCCAAGTGGATTTCTCTTTCTTTTTTATAGCAGCATTTGTGTAGAATTTTTAAGTTTTAAAGATAATTTCAGTTTACTATTTCCCCTTGTATGGCCAAAAATAGACTAACCATAGGTATTTTGTTTGCATTGCAGTGTTCATGTTACACATAATATATGCAGATAGGAACAATAGGGCTAGTGTCACACTTTTTACTCAAGTAAATATATACACTACCGTTCAAAATCTTGGGATCAGTAAGAATTTTTTTCTCTCTCTCTTTTTTCTTTTTTTAAGAAATTAATACTTTTATTCAGCAATGATGCATTAAAGGGATAGTTCACCCAAAAGTTACAATTCTGTCACCATTTATTCACTCTTATGTTGTTCCAAACCTGTATGAGTTTCTCTCTTCTGTTAAACACAAAATAAGATATTTTGAAGAATGTTGGTAACCACACAGTTGAAGGTAGCCATTAATTTCCATAGTAGAGAAAAACAAATATATACTATAGAAATCAATGGCTACTGTCAACTGTGTGTTTACCAACATTCTTCAAAATACCTTCTTTTGTATTTAACAGAATTCATACAGAATGTTCATTTTTGGGTGAATTATCCCTTTAAACTGATCAAAAGATATAGTAAATACATTTGTAATGTTGCAAAAGATTTCCATTTCAAATAAATGCTGTTTGCATCACAGGAATAAATCATTTTTTAAAATATATTGAAATAGTTATTGCAATAATATTGGTTTTGTGGTTTTCTGGTGTTCACTTGTTCATCTCTTTGTTACATGATTGCGAGGGAACGATGACGGCCGGTGAGTTCGGAATAATGGCCATGGAGAGGATGCACAAACGGAATGACCACCTGCATTGATTTCCTCTCAGCGGAGGGAACGTGACATAAATAATTCAGGTCCGATACTGTAAATGATGGCAGGCAGCGCCTCGGAGGTCAGCAGGTACCGGAGAAATGAGCTGGGCCGATCCGAAGGACTCGCTAGCTGTCAGTTCATCCACCCCCACAGTGATTTTGTTATTAATTCCCACTTGCTACCGTGCATGGCGCTGTGACCGCCGAACACACAAACTATTTATACAGGTTAAGGAGATCAATTAGATACCGGCCCTCCAACTATGCCCTGCCATCCGAAGAGTCCAAGCTCGTAGGCACAAGCATTATTACGGAGAGAAAGACTGATTCTTCCAAGAGCAAATCTTTCGGTACTGTATATTTACGAGTGATAGTGTGATGGCCCAAAGGGATCCGAGCTGCAAAGGTCATTAAGTCAAAAGGAGTGAGGTCATATATTCACAAAAAGTTTGATCAAACACACACAAAAAAAAAGTAGGCAAGCTTAATATTTGCTTTCTCATTTCTCAAGCAACTTCCTGTAAGCCATGGAGACGTCGGCTAAAGTTTGCTGGCTTTTAGAGTCAATATCCAGAACTCCGAGCATGACAGATAAGCCCACACTTTTGAGGGTTTTGGGTTATGGTGTGTCAGGCCATCTGTTATAACTGTGTTTTCCGCCTTATTGCTGAAGTGGTCAAGTCCAGCAGTGAATCATGCAGGTCTGCTGGGACCTAAACTCGTGTGATTTGTCATGTTTTATGTTCCTTGAGCATTTTTGGTCAATCTGACTCTGCTATATGAGCATTTAATTTGACAAATCCATATTATGATTGATACACATATTGAGACCAGATATGTGTTTCTAATGTTTAACCTAATATTTAAGAAGATTGCTGTCATTATGGGGAAATCTGCGGTTCTCCTCACATTCCTGAAAGACTTTTCACATCAAGTTATGGATGCCCTTTATTTAAAAGTCTCCTTGTTACAGTGTAATTCTGCTTTTATGTACTGAGTCATTTTAATTAACAACATGTATACTTACTATAGTTGTTTTAGGGCTAGTTGGATGTCATTTTGCATAAAGTGCAACAGTCTGATTCCAGAAGTAAAAATTCCATTAGTTTCTCAGTCGAGAATTGTTCATGGTAACTTAATATATATAAAAATAGCCTTATATACTTATCAACATTTTTTAAATTAGTAGTTTTTCTTTCTTCTCCATTTTTAATTCAATTATGCTGTTCTCAGTGCTTCATGGGATTGTAGTTATTTCCCTCAGTAAAGTACACAGTCTTGTAACTTTGTATTTTTGTTGACGTTTCAAATATATTTTTGCTTCAAATCAAAGTTTGTAATGTTCTGATTCACCTTGTAGCTGATCGACTTGGCTTATGGCTTATAACTCTTTAACAAAATCTTTTTTTAAATCTTTATTTTTTTTTTAAATGGGAAAAATTAATGGGAAAAAAAATTCCGGAACCAACGCCGCTGAAAAAGTAGGCGAATACTAATGCACTCTATAGTAGGTACATGTAATAAGGACACTGTAAAATAAAGTGTTCCCCAAGATACTTATTTTAATCTTTCATCAAATATGAAATGTAATGTAATAAGTCATTTTAATAATTAAGAGACTTCTAAAATATAACCATATTTTTTAGAATGGTGTTTGTCCCTACACAAGTTGTTGTGTTTTGGACTGTTGCTGGGACATTATTTTGCTACAGTAAACTAGATACAGTTACTAGATACAGTTTCTGGGTGGCTGCAAATGAATCCTGAGTAGTTAGATGTTTATTTACTAGTGCAAGAAAGAAAAAGTCCATCCTTCAATGTAAGTCTGTAGATTTTTTTCAACCGTTTTTAAATCATTCATTCACTTCTCAACAAGCCACATAATATGAAGAACAATTAATTTACTGTACATGGCACAGATGCTTTTCGACTCATTTGTTTTACCCTATGTGTATCAGTGTAGTAGGTTTGCTTGCCTTAGCAAACCCCACTATTAAATAAAATGCAAAATGCATCTATCTAGTGTGTGTGTGTGTGTGTGTGTGTGTGTGTGTGTGTGTGTGTGTGTGTGTGTGTGTGTGTTGGGTTTTTGCAAGTTTTTTTTTTTTTTTTTTTTTTTTTTTTTTTCACTGTTTTTATTCTTGACCCTAGAACTCACCTGAATAAATGTAGCCTTCCAGTACTGGAGTCCAGGACCCTCAGGAGCCCTGCAGAAGAGAGAGAGACGGAAACCTTCCGGAAATCTTTCCTGCATAGATTTAAAGCTAATGTACAGTAAGTATGCTGTACTCCTCAAAGCTTCAAAATCATAGATGCTTAGATTAGATGAAATATTCGCTTATTGTCAGTGTTCTCCATATAATACAAATAGTGTTGCAGAAGTTACTAAGTAGTTTGCCAAGTTACAAGCTACACACACACACATATACAGTATATATATATATATACTAAATTATATAACCTTTAGATCATTCTTAATAATTAATATAATTTATGATATGAATAATACAAATTTATTAACTATAACAATTTATTTTGTATATGTTTTAGTTATATAAACATATGTTACTAAATAATAATATATCATAGTAATATATCATGCAGTGATAAAAATATTGTTTTATGTGTTTGAACTGTTTCAATTATATGAACTGTCTAAAATGAATTTTAATTTGTAATGCTTAAATAGCTGACGCTAATTTTAATGCCCCTGCCAACAAAAACCAGCAATGTTGATAAAGTATAGCTTGACTGAGTAAGATACGCAGTTTTGAACATACTGTAGCTGAGCTACTGAAAAATGTAGTTAGCACCATCTCTACTCTTATTTAGTTACTGCCCAACACTGGGCTGAAAACCTCTTCTTATTGCATTACGATAAACAACGGCTGTTTATGTGGCATATTTCATTAAATAGCAGTTGGCAGCACAGATTGAATGTGGACTTCCTCCAGTGATACAGTGATATTTGCTTTCCTAGCAGAGACAATGTCTGTACTAATCGTCTTCAGCACTGATCTCCATACTAACTAGCAGAATACATTTCAGTGCTCATAAATCAGCATTTCCAACAGCTCTTTAGTACGAGCATATTCCCACTCAGGCGATGACACTTTGCAGAGAGAGAGAGAGAGAAAGTCTAGGCTCTGGCAAGCTGCACCATGTCAGTGCCGGGCAGGGGAAGCACGCTGCCACCCTCTCTAAGATCTTTTTAAACTCCGCACGGATTCTCATGCCATCTGGACGGGCTGTGAGTGGCCCAGATCGGGGAGGTTGCCAGCAGGCCTCCGTAGCGCAATATGGCCCTCCCTTTAATGAACTGCTAACTGTCCTCTCTTTAAATCGAAGTGACATTTTACCCTTTATCGCTGGCATTTCTGAAGGCCTACGCACCGTCCTCTCATTTGCATTCCTTTACCTATGAGGAATGTATATATCCCTGGTTTTAACAGTGGTCTGTTTGCTTCTGTAAGGCTTTTTTCATGTTTAATGCATATCTGTTTTGACAAGCACATCGATTCACTAGGTTTGTGATGCACTTGTTATTCAGGCTACATTGACCTTGTGTATGTAGCCGTATCGCACAGTTCAACCTAAATTCTCAATATAGATGTGTGTAGTACACACACTGCTAGTTGTACTATGTTTTTTAATTTTTTTTTAATGTTTTTATAAATATCTTCTTTTGTGTTCCACAGAAAAAAAGAAGTTCATACCAGTTTGGAATAACATGGTGAGTAAATGATGACATAATTGACATTTTTGGGTGTGGTATCCTTTATAAAGGGAAGTAAATACTCTATGAGATAGTCTGTACATGTGTGAATTTAGTTTTTTCAGCTGATGCTAATTCAGACAGGCTGTATGTAATGAAGGATCATGCTGAGTATAAAGGAGCAGCTCAGGTCAAAATTCCCATGTGTCGTCTTTGACGTATCTGATGATCACATGGCCATATGGGCACACAAACCCTCTCCGTTACATGCAAATTGCCCAAAACCAAGACAAAGTGAGAATCATAAAGTTATTTTGTGTGTGTGTGTGTGTGTGTATAAAATCATTGTTGTTTTCTTTAAATATGCTATTTTATTTTACATTAATCCCAGTAAAGTAAAGATTAAAGTGACCCTAATTTTTTTTTTTTTTTTTTTACTTAAAAATATTATATAATATAAGAAAAGTATCGAACCACATGGCATTTAAGGCAGGACAAGCACAATTTTTTAGCAAAACATTTGGGGGAAACAAGGTTTTAAATGTTTGCATATTTAAAACTCGACACATTTCTTCTTATATATATATATATATATATATATATATATATATATATATATATATAGATAGATAGATAGATAGATAGATAGATAGATAGATAGATAGATAGATCATTTTTATTTATTTTTTTATGTATGCTTTTCCTATTAAATGCCACTTGGTTTGATATTTTGTTATATAACAACATGACATTCATTCATATTAAAGTGTCTTAAACGTATACAAATATACAAATATTTATTATATTATATTAGTAGTATTTATAATAATAACTATTGTTATTATTATTTATTTCTTTATATTAATACATTAAGTTTTGTGACATTTTTCAAAAATGTGAATTTGGGACCACCACAACAAGATGTGTACATAAATCTCTTAAATTCAGTCCTAAAGCCATTACATCATAAAATATGAAAATTAAAGCATTGCAAATGACATTTAATCTTTTGCATGATGTATTTGCATATTCCAATATTAAGGCTCAAGAGGACAATTGAAGATGAATCCCATTGTGATGTTCATCTCGTAACACGGCCCTCTGCGAAGACTCACCCTTGGGCTACCGTCCTATTTACAGGCCACGGTAAAGAGAGATTATATAAATATCATTAAAGCATACCATAATAAAACCAGATCTGATTTATTCATGTGAAAAGCAGGGAAATGTATAACATTCTTGGCAACAAAAGGCTGAGCACAAGGGTTTTCTTTCCTATTAGACTGAGGAAGAGTGGAAAAATATGAAGGAAAATTGATGATTGAGCCATGTGATAATTGGTGATAGCATTTTTTTTTTTGGAAAGCGGATTCTGAATACTTAAAAAATCCCAGTGATGAAAAGAGAAAATGTGTTTTCATAGCCCAATAAGTGTGTGAGTTTGTCTCTGTGTGTTTATGAGTGTCTGTTGGAGGGTGTAAGATGAAGCTGGCGTCCCTGTTGAATTGACAAGCCGTTGCAAGAGGATTTGGTGGTTTAGCACTTTGGAGGATCCGATCGGAGCCTGAATCTTCCGTAGGGGACGGAGACAGACTTCCACAGCCTGAGAATCTCCCTTCATTAATCACCGTCATTATTATTGATTTAGAGCGAGGAGCCCCCTCTACTGGGGTAATAAGAACACGTTCTCACACACCCTGCTCTTCTGCAGTCACTGCAGCCTGCTGAAATTGAGATTTGTTTCTTCCCTTACACTATCTCACCGTTTGTTGGTGGATCGGCGTGAAATTCTCCAATGTGGCCCCAGTGCCACTCTCCGCTCTTCCCATGATTCTGGCTGTCTGACAGACCGAGAAGCATCGGAAACAACAGGAAATGTCCTTAAGGACACTGAGGTGTAAAATTAGTGGTGTTCCTGGACTTCATGTGCAAAGCTTCCAGATCCTTTTGTTTTGTTTTTCTTTATGCTCAATTGATGATTCCATCTTATTGTGTATTCCAGTCGCCCTTCCGTTTATTGTGCGAGGTATTTTATTGTGTTCGGTGCAGTTTTGTAAGACGGGATGGTTTGTTATTCTCGTTGGGTTTTCCTCTTGTGTGTTTGGTTAAAGCGCTGACAGACTTACAGAGCTCGACTTCCTCCGTGGCTCCAGATGTTTAGGATGCCCTCCTGTGATACGACCTCCCCAGGTTTCAGTAAGAACAGACTGACAATGAATGTTTACTGCTGATTTTACTCCCAAAAAAAGAATTAAGAATTCAAAGGTTTCATTGATTATGAATTTTGAAGAATGTTTCTCATTTAATAAGGGAAGTGTCCGTTTACACTGAGTGCAATTAACCTTGTTGGCAAAGGCTTTTTTTTTTTTTTGTACTCCACCCACTTCTTTACTTCACCCACACTTCTGCTCACATTTTTTTTAACTTTTAGTATAAATATTTCTTCAATTTACACTATTAGCGAAAGCAAAATGCTATTTGTTGCTATTCTTGCTGCTAACAGTATAAGAGTAGTTATGCTTACAAATGCTATGCTGACAAATTATTTGATGCTTGAAATGTAGGCCTGGTTACGGACATTTTAACTCTTTTCCCGCCAGCTTTTTTGATTATTTTCACAAAAATATCATGCTACCCATAATATTGTGTTCATAGCCTATCTGAACATTTTGTTATTATCTGTACATTTTTAAAAAAAGTGCTGAGAAAATCGCATTAGCAATGCTTTTACTGCTTGTTTCTGTTCCTTGATCTGGAGCTTCTCTACGCTTTCGCAGAATAGCGCCACCTACCGTTTAACAGTGGAAACACTGAAAGCCAGAAAATTATGTCAATGGCAGGGAAAAAGTAAAATAATAATAATAATAATGTTTTCTATCTAAACAGGCTATATGCAAAAAAACTGATTTTGTTGAGCTGTTTTCTCAGCAACCTGTGCCATGAGTGTTTTAACAATAAAAAGCTCAACTTTTTAAACCATATCACCTGCGAATGCAGGAATGCATCCTGAGTAAATGTCTCCTTGAAGTTTGCAAAATATTCATGTTTTTATTCTTAAGGCTGTGTTTTTTAAAAGAAAACAAAAATCTGATTTAAAAGAACACTAGAAGATCTGCGCTTATGTAGATATGTGATTATATTCATTCTAAAGGGAGTTAAAGGGAAAATGCGATGTGCTCTTTTCATCAGCACTTTCGACTAGTGCCTTATTGTATCCGTGACATGCGACTACACACTTCAAGACACGGTTTATCCCTCCAACGGCAGCAAAACAAATGTAATATCCTGCAATTTGAGAGAATGAGAGACAGAGCGAGCGTGTGTACGTGCGCAAGTGAGAGAGAATAAATAAACACAGTGTTTTATGGGAAAGGATATATGAGATTTCTGACAGGAATATTACTGGAGGACTAGATGAAACTCCCCGACATGCCAGCCGTAATTTGTGTCGATCAAATTACATTTACCGTCGCTGCGTTCCTGGAGCCGCCATAATTTCTCATATTCTTTCATTCCTCTCACTTCAGATGCACAAAATCCATCATATCTGGGAAAATGGATAAGTGCTGTGTAACAATCATATTGCTTGCGCTCTCCATTATTTCGTGTGTCATCTGATCTGTAGGTGGAAAAGTTTGAAAAACATGTCAGCCTCACTTTATGGAGTCTTAATAGGTTTCATGGGCTTTTGATATGACAAGAAGACAAAATGCTGCTTTTGAGGTTTGTTTGTTTATTTGTTTTGTCTCAATGAGAATTGTTATCTATTTTTTTGGAGCAGATTCAATGTCTCACTGTAAAATACTGATATGGCCCTCCCTCACAGTCCTTTCAGCTTCTAATTGGCTCCTCACATTCGTTTTGGTAGCATCTGATTGTCCAATGATTTATTTGTTTTGTTTTATTTATTTGTTCAGCAGTCACTTTCTTTAATAATTGTCCCCTCCCTCTTCTCAGCTTTTAAATGATCGTCTCTGATCATTTTCCCTCCATATCTGTAGCATCTAGCCTATCGTTTGTTACATTATTATTATTTTCATTTTATAGAAGAAAGAAAGAAAACAAATGTGTAACTCACTTTGGATATAGATTTGGATAGTCCTTATATCATCAAAAGCTCTGTAACTCCCCCACTCCTCTCAGCTTTTAATTGGCTCTTGATATTAATTGTCCCTCCATTTCTGTAGCATCTGATTGGCTGCAACCTCAGTGGCCTCCCGTTTGTATTTAACATTTCCTACGACATCCTCCGCTGTCTATCGGCCCTCGAGATCCGGTCCTCTGATACGCCTTTTTATTTGTCTGCGTCTTTTTTTTTTTTTTTGTACTGTTGACTCAATTTGTCCCAGGCGTCGGAGAGCGGAGGCAAATTAAGAGGCGTGAACTATGACAGTCCGTGACACCCCCTCAGTCCGCGCTCTCCACGCCGCATAATGATTACATTACAATCCTGTGATATTATTCAAAACGACTGCTGATAAATGAATGATAAACTTGGGGGTTAGGTCTCCTTTATTACCGAGGTTGATAAGGCAGCTAATCAGTGGCCAAGCAAATGTCATTACATAAATTATGAGTCTGACTTTGATATATATTTCCCGGGTGTTCGCTTCAGACGTCTGTCATCCGCGGCGGCCCTCTCTCTGCGCTCCGCTTACACGGGTGGCTGAAGAAGAAAGAGAAAATATTTATTCTGTCTCATTACTCTCCTGCCTACGCCGGGGTCTGTAATTGCTCTTGTGAATGCAAAGGGCATGTGGCAACCAATATATTAATGTTTCTCGGAGTGACTGAAATATTAGTTTTTCAACAACTGCTTCAATTTGTGGGAATATTTAAAATTCAGTGACTGGGGATTTAATAAACATTGACAGTGGCGTGTAGGCAGTTTACAACGTTTGTTCGGGGTTGATTAAAAAGGCTTGAAATTTTGCTGACTCAACGCATGGACCATTACCATCGTAGAGGCCGTAATTATTTTATTACACACCCCGTCTCATGTGTCGTGCAGATGATTTGGTTGCCTCCCCTATATCTTTTTTATTATTAAAGTCAACATGACGCAAAATTAACCCATTATGCTTTCTTAAAGTCACCCTGTAGTCAATAATTGATCCCTTAAAATCAAAATCAAATCAAATTTTCTAAATCTTAGGATATCATCTTTGATCACCAAAATGACACATTTAAACGTTCTTTCCTTGAAAAAATTTGTCATGCCTTAAAATAGCTTGAATGTAACTCTACACCTTTGCCTCATTTAGTATTTGTGGTTCTATTAATATGCAAATGAGCCCCGCCTCCAATCACTCACAGCAGCTCAGAGATCCACCCGTTGACAATCACACATTGATCTGATTGGTCACAAGATAGACTGTGACGTCGGAAACACCAGCGATTTCAAACCGCGTTTTTGAGACTGTCTTTGGTTCACTGCCGTTTTAAAGAGAAAATACTCAGCAATGGTGCTGACTTATGAATATTAAAGAATATTAAAAACACCACATAGACATATAAACAACATTAAAAACTTGATTTTCACCACAGGGGGACTGTAATGCATGTTCTGGTCTTATTGTGAACAATTCATGGCATGTTATTCAAAACAAATTTTGAACAAAACTATTTTTGTCTTCGTAATTTTTTACCAAAATGTATGAACTTTTTCTTTTGCTTGGCGTCACACATTTTTGCTTCATCCTTCGTCTGCCTGTCATATAGAGACAGGGCTGTTAATGACTGAAAATATTAATGACATTAATGTTTGTTTTTTACACATATAGATGGATGTCTATGGCTGCATGTGGAATTCTAGCGCACACTGATGACATCACTTGTTTTGAAATCTCTGTCCCGACTTGTGTGACATCAATTTTCTGGTCCTAGGTAACACACGGCTGGTCTCTAGTGTGACCTTGACCATGAGGTAGGTGTATTGGGGGGTGTGTGTGTGTGTGTGTGCGCGCGTGTGTGTGTGTGTGTGTGCGTGTGTGTGCGTGTGTATGTGTGTGTTCGTGCGGTAGTGTTTTTGGCCCCGGGCGAACCTCAGGGTGTTGAGAGTGACTCCATTTGATGACATTACAGCATGAGAAACTCACATACTTCATGGTGCATTTTGCATTATACTACTCAAATATATACTTACTTATCTTGCCTTTTATAAAAACATGAAATAATGTGCAAAGACTGATGCAATATTCGTAATTCAAATAGTTATTAAAATAATAGCAATAAAAAGTTACTCTCAAAAAAGCAAATGAAAGCAAAAGTTTCAGTGCAATTATCATTTTATTTACAAGCATCCTTGAAGCATAGTTTCATGCCTTGAGGAAAAAGCCAGTGCCAGCTCTCTCCTCTGCCTCTTCTCATTATGTAAGAGCATCAGAGCACATCTGTAGAAATGGAGAAATGCTGTCACACTCTCCTCTCCTCTTCCACCACAAACAAACCCAGTGCCCTGCAGGCGTGGCTGGGACTCGGGGCCCCCGGGCTGGACTGAAACACGGCCCCCGAGGCCTCTCTGAAGGACCTGAGCAGCAGGGGTTCAGATCCCCCCCGGCTCTCTCTCTCTCTGTGGAGACTGAGAGTGAGTGGCTTCCATTGCTCACACAGAATACTACAGTTTAAACCAATGCGTAGCAGTTAGATGGGCCACAAATGCATTAATAGATTCATGCAGGCGGGCAAATGCATGTCAGGTGAAATGTCAGTCTCTCTTGCAGACAACATGAAATTACACTTAACCATTTCTTAGGATATTATTAACATTAAACAAACATTAACTGTTTTATGAACCTCAAGATTTTAGGAAAAAATGTATTCCTATGATTTCTAAAAGTTCATGTGACACTGAAGACTGGAGTAATGGCTGGTCAAAATTCAACTTTAAAAATAAATATTTTAATACTATTTCAGAATATTACTGTTTTTTACTGTATTTTTGATCAAATAAATGCAGCCTTTAAGAGCAGAAGAGACCTGTGTATAGTGTGTATATATTTTAGGTATTATTTATTGATTATTGATTATCTTAATATTAAAACTTCAAGCATAATTATTGGAAGGAATTGGCAAAATGATGTTTAAATAATTTTCGTTGTTGGACGTCAACTACCCGAAATCATTCCATACATAAATATCAACTTATTAAATCACTTTATAACACTTTAACAATCTGCTATAAGCAACTTGCAGTAACAGTATTGCGTAACAAGAATGTTGTGTGGGCATGTCTAATTTCTCTACGGTTGATGTCTTATTTGTGCATGCTCACTGATGTCAGGTAATCAATGCAACGGTAATCAGTTTCAATGAGCGCTCACTTGTGGAACTGTGGATGAAATTCAAGCAGCCAGAAACTCTACCACAACATTGCAGCATTTCTCCATTCATTGTTTTCAAGTGCGATTGAGGAGCTCAGTTTGAGTGGGTTAAGTGTAGAACGTGATGATAGAGAGTGAGAGCGAGCGAGAGAAAGGGAGAGATTTGCTTTCCTCCCGTTTTTCTCCATTCATCAAGATGGGAATCAATAGAGGGTAGTTTTCAACTGCATTTCAATGGGGAGAAGTTTTGTCAGTCAAAGGTTTAGTATGATTCAAACTTGCCTGAGAGACATGCGATCGATTCACCTGAAAAGCTGCACAGGGATTTTCTGTCAATAACAGTCTGCCTGTGTATTTCTGCCTCTCGCGTTTAATAATGTTGCCCAAATACAGAGGATTAAGTCAATTAAACTATTTAAACATTCAGAAATGATTAAGTTATTCCTTTTTTTTTTTTTGAGTGTTGGGAAGGAGAGGGGAAGGAAATCATTATCGGAGTATGTTTGTGAGGACTATGTGCTGCATAATTAGTGAAGTTTGATATATATGGCAAGCATCACTATTACCGTCGCTCATTCTCAGGGTTATTTAAAACAGAGATAAGTATTAAAGCTACACTGTGTAAGATTTTCTCCCATCTAGCGGTGAAATTGTATATGACTATCAACGGAATATTACTTTCTAGTCCCTCCCATTCCAAGGGCGTTTTAACTCCTATGGTGGCCGTATTATTATAGCGTTATGCAAAACCATGCTATAGTTAGCCAAGCAACTATAAAACTTTGAATTTACACAAATAGGCTGAATTACCTGTCGAGAAGAAAGCAGGCTACTTCGGCGTCCCTTTTAAAATCCTCGCTCCTCATGAGCTCTTTCCATCTTGGAAAAGCCACTCCAATATTGACTTTGGTCTTGTTGATTTGCCTGTCGCGTTGTCGTTTTAATTCTCTATTTTGCTTCCTTGGCGACTCTGTTACATGTTCTCCATAATAGGCGTGATCCTCCATCTTCAACAGGCTTTCAAATCTGCCAGCAGTGGCGAGTAATCTCCCCCTCGTATTCGTCACGGTGCCACTGAGTGTAAAAGCACGAAAGACGAAGCTTGAATTTCCAGGTATGTCCATCTTTGGCTAATGTATTTTCAAGATGGAGGCACAACATGGCTCGCTTATTTTACTAAGCCTACTAATGATAGTTCTGTCATGACAGCTCTCGGGAGATTGGTATGGTAATAGAGATTGGCATGGTAATGGATATGGCAATGTTAATGTATTTGGTCTTGGTGGAATAGATCTGCTATTCTGCTGTTGCTGTACATGTACATACATGATTTATCCCCCATAGCAGATCTATACAGGTGGAGCTGGGGAACGTGGAGGGTTTCTGAAAGTGCGCTGCATACTGCTAACAGCAAATCTACCGGGATTTGTTTGCATTTTGAGCCGCAGCTCATTGGCCCCTGATGCTACAGCAACCAATCAGCTGTGCTATGTAGATATTGATGTGGTCGCTACAAAAGAGTTAAAGACATATCAGCCTGCACCATCTAGAGTTTCATGCCAGAACTAGGCAATTATTTGACATGTAGTTGCAAAGTTACTTATAGTTTTGTAGAATTTCAAAAGTGGACCCTCGAAATAGTGTAATCAAAATGTAAAAATATAGAAAGTTTACTGTGATGGGTAGGTTTAGGTGTAGGGTTAGTGTTAGGGGATAGAATATACAGTTTGTACAGTATAAAAAGTCCCCATAAAGTGTGTGTGTAAATGCTAAATTTTCCCTATGTATAATTGTATCAATTAGTGTGAAAATTGCAATTGCTAATTGTTTACCTTTGTTATAGAGACCATGAGATGGACTTTTTTGACTTGGGATAGTAAGCAAGCACCTAACAACCACCCAGAACACCAAAGTACCTGCATAGCAACATGCATAGCATCGTTGCGGCCACTTATTCATGGGTAAGCACCACTCAAGCAACATTTTTTTTTATTTTTTTATGTAAAAATCGACTTATTAATTAGTCTTCATTGTGAGTTTCTCTTCACCACCATCGCTGCCAGACACGTTCACGCGCTCGTCCTAGAATGCAGACTGACAGCGGGTAGTTAGAAAGCGAGAAAGAAAGTGAAAGAGGAGTGTTTCGCTGCTCCATCGTCTTAACTCCACAACATCTATCCAGATGGCACATGAGAGACGGATACAGCAGGATGGTGACAGGAACATGGGAAGCTGTTGTTCTCTCTCGCACTCACAAACACACGACCCCACCGCAGAGGCCTGTTTGATTCGAGCATGCGAGCTACACATGAAAGCACGTGGCGGGACGTCCCGCAGCATAGGCGGGGAGCGTAAAAAGCAGAGACACATCACCCGTGTTGTGAAATCACACACCTTTCAAGCATCAAAGACAGGCGATATGTAAAATATTTGCCACGGTTGTTGTCCTCAAGACGAAGGTATCAGGCAGACAGCAGGTGAAGAGAAAAGTTGATGATATACCGCAAGGTTGCATGTCAGAGGGCCTTTGGTGCCAAAATGTCTTTTGGTGTTGTGGCTTTTTTATTCGCATTTGTGTGCACCGCGACAAACAACTGATGAAACCGACTTAACAAACACAGAGCCGTTTAGAGTGCCAATCTGGCTTTTTTATATACATATATAGCCAATTTATTAAGATTACAACTAAAACACTATTGTTAAAAAGCTTATTTATATATATTTTTATTTTTATATATATTTTTATTTTATTTTATTATTTATGTATGTATTTATTTTTTTATTATATTATTATTTCTAATATTATTAATATTAATGCAATTATTTGTTTACTATTTAAAATGTATTTGTAGAATTATAAGTTCCAATTCAAATAAACTGGTTATATATATATAGTGTATTTGAATTGGAGCTAATAATTCTAAATAAACAGCTTTTAATAATCAATTATTATTTTTTTTTTTTATTTAATATTAATTTTTAGTCAAATGTATCAAAAAAAAAGGAAAATATCAAATTATATGTCATTTAATGTACCTTAAAACATAATTTGTGAAAACTATGAAATTATGAAAACAGACTATCAGTTTGATTCACTCATTTCAGGTCCTTATTGAGGGTTGGGACGGGACTCTGTTTTTCCAACCAATGGCAGACAAGGGGAGCGTTCGGGAAACTTGTTTGCAAACACTAATTATTATTATTTTATTTTTTTTAGTTCTGTTTAGTGACAGCAGCGGAGTAGAAACTTCACCTGTAAATAATGGTCCGTCAAACGCGAGGTAAAATGAAGTGTTCCATCACAATATTTGAGGTCAATCACCACTTACAGTGCCAACCTGCATGAAAGGAAACAATTAAAATGCTATTTCCCGCTAAAATGCTGTAATGTCAGGTTATTGATGACATATGAACATTAATAACGGAGGCCCCTGACAGGTTGGAGGCAAATAAGAATAACTCTCAGTTTGCAGATGATTGTGAAAGCCTCCTGGGCGTTTCAGGGGAGGATAATGCTTTTTCATTGCCAGCGTGGGCTGAAATGGAAGCTGCCAAACATCAGACTCATGAAGCAGATTTCCAAAATGAGAACGGCCCTCTCCGAGAGTAATTTCACCCTCTGAGACGGCACTTCGCATCCGGAACGTTCCGCGATCTAATGACTGACAGGTGTACATCTCCGGTTTCATTATATGTAATAACTACAAAACGGCACTTGATATTATGAATATATTGTATGGAAATGCGCAATCAAATTCAGCTGCTCCGCAGCGCGTCCTGGGAATTCCTGATGATAAAATTTATTTCATGTGACAATTCGGAGTAAACACCCGGAATTTGATCAAACGGAGATGGAAAAGTCTCCCCGTGCCCTCGCAAAACATCTCACTCGACTTTCGAGTCATTTGTTCACAGCGTTAGTCTTGATCAGTTTGGTTTATTCCACACATAATCAAGACAGTAAGTCACATCTGACAGCTACAGTTCGGCGGGACGTCGGAACGGCAAGATGAATCGCGCTCGCGCACCTCCCCGATCTGTGGTTTAATATCTCACGTTTAAGGTCTTGAAGCAATTTTTGGGCTAATATCTGAGCTGTCAAATTCTGCGAACTGTACGAGCCCATGCATGTGGAGGGTGTGTGAAATGATGAACTGTGCGGCGGTTGACACTTTGTTGGGCCACAAATTACCTCAGTTCTAGACATCATTACCCTTCGCTGACTGCCTGGATGTGTTTATGCGTCCTTGCTCTGGTGGTTAGCGAGCGTTGCGTACCCCGCGAATCCGAAAACATCAATTCAAAGCAAATATGTGTCTTTGTGTTGCGTGTGCGGTTTGACATAATGAGCGAGGTGGGGGGAAAATGATCGCGCATTACGCAGGCCCTGCTTTGGCAGGAAAAGCTCTATGCCTTTAAGCAACTCATGAAAAATGAAAGAGATTTGTCTGTCATCAACATGCGCGCATTCTGACCTTGACTCCAGACGGGACTAACGGGGCTTCTGAATTTTTTACGGGAGAAGGTGGAACTCCGTGAGGTATTGAAGGAAAAACAACAGTCATGTTGGAGGGAGCTGAGACGGCGAGATAAATTGTTGAGAAACTGCTGTAATTAATTTGGAGTAACACGCTTTTCGCGGGTCTCTGAAATTGCGCGCAGCTACCCTCATGTTTTTTTCCTTCTCTTTACTGCAGCTATGTTCTCTCATTCTTTCTCGTCCCGCTTTCATCCTTTTGTTGTTTGTATTGTGGAATTGCTAATGTCGAGAAACACAAAGCCTGTGAGGAAGACTCGAGCAGGAAGAGAAAAAAAAAAACTCTCTCAAAACAAAGTCACAAGATCACAAATGCTGCAATTCTGACTATGGGGACACCAGGGAAACAAAATCAGGTCAGCAATCAGCACTAATGGGGACAGGCCTTCTGTCGGGCCGGTGCGGGGTCATTTAAGCAGGAGTGGGTGTAAATGGCGGAGGGAGAGCCGAGGAAAGCTGGACGCTGGGAGAGCCCGCGGGGTATTGTAAGAAGCGGGGGGCCTGAAGTGGCGAGGCAGGGGCCCGTTTTGCCTCTCTTTCTCTAACCCCCCTCTGACGAGGTCACGGCGAGAGAAGGGGAGAGTAATTCAATCCCCGGGCTTTTTCAGTGCAAGGCCAGCGCTCTTACTGACAACACCCTGAAATTAGAAGCAAACCAGCCCGCCTGAGTGTGTGAGACTTCAGGGGTTGAAAAAAGAGCTCTGGTTTTCCCATGCTGCACGGCTGTCTGTCTGAAACATCATCGCACAATCATCACAATGATAAGCAGATGATAAGCTCAATGATCTCACATGCCATCAATGTGAATGACGAGAACCCGACGCGTCTGATATGCTTTTAATGTGTGCCATGTGTGAACAAATCTGCAAGAAAGCACATGTAATCAGCGTGATGCATTATATTCGGGATATTTTTAACACATGAAATCATGCCCAGGATACATTACACCTATAAAATATATGACTCACACTTACAACATTATAAATGTATATAATAATATTTTAATTAAATGATTTATCGCACATGTATACATAACCCCATAATAAGTCATGATTCAGTCTATTTTAATTAAATATATTAATATATATTGTACATATTGTGTAAAAATCTTTTTTTTTTTTATCTGTATTTAATTTCGTTTTCATAGTCTTAGAACATTTTTGCATGGTGACATTTTCATGACAGTAAAGAACATTTAAGAGTTTTTATTTTTATTTGTAGTTGACATGTAGTTGCAATGTTATAGAATGTCTGTTGATGAGCATCAAAATAAACAGTCTACTAATGACTGCTAGTTGACATGTAGTTGCGCATAGTTAGTTAAAAAATTGTGATTTTTTTTTTTTTTATCTTTATATGCAAAACAGAATTTCTTTGTTTTGATTTTAGTATGAAATATGACCCAGGCATGTTTTGGCAGGCTTTGTGTGATTTCACTCTGTACAGAAGCTCTATAGATACAATTAAAGGGATAGTAATGAAAAAAACTCCAAACCTGTATGAGTTTCTTTCTTCTGCTAAACAAAAGAAGATATTTTGAAGAATGTTGGTAACCAAAAATTGATGTATCCCATTGACTTCCATAGTATGGTCTACTGGTAATACTATAAAAGTAAATGGCGTCCATCAACTGTTTGGTTACCGACATTCTTCAAAATATCTTTGAGTTCAGCAGAAGAAGGAAATTCATACAGAAATCATACATCAAATTTAGTTGGAGTGATGTGCTGTTATCTTTTCCTTATTGTGTTGGAGTAATAGTATGGATTTTAGTCAGTTCATAGATCTAAATAAGCTGAAAATTATTAGAAAATGTACTTTGTAAAATCCAGATTTGATGCATTTGAGGCACTTTCAGACATGTAGTGGGACTGTGTTTGTTTTAACTTGCTCTTTGTTTTGTTGGTGACACTGCTGTTGTCACACCACACAGGGACGAGACACACTGTCCTCAGTGTTTCCATATTTACATCCATAAAGTTTTATATAGCAGAAATAACTCGAGTCATGGCAGTTATAACCTAACATAACTCAGTGTTTGTGAGAGGTACTCAGACATCCCACCCTAATGGTTAATATATCATTAATATGGTGTTGTATGTTCAGTGTCTCACTGTCTGTGGAGCTACGAAACAACCTTCATAAGACCAATAAGACATCTCTGTACAGCAACAGTGTCTTTTATTTCTGAATCCAGATAGATGAATATCACACAGCGTAAATTAACATTGTCAAAAGATGATTAAGCTACTGTTTCGTGCTTACGAATGTGATCAGAATTCATTTTTCCGAACAGATCATCACATCGTCGTACATCTTGCTCAAATTAATACTACCCAGTCTTGTAATCACTGGGTGGGAAATCATGTTAAATGAAGAGTAAAATTAAACATTATTACATGAATTGTAAATCGAATTGAGTATTATTTTTGGTGTCACATCATATTAGCCGAGACATCGGGAAGCCCTGCAATAAATAAGCACATGTAGACGCTCAACCATTTGGACTTTATTTGCATGTAAATTCCAGCTAGCGGCTCACGTCTGTCTGTGTGGCTGTCGGCTGTTGCTGAGGTTGGTGTTCGTAAAGATTGGACTGAATTGGTGGATTCAGGCGTGTTACACACGATGAGCTTGACTGACTGAGCAAAAGATGCCCTTCCCCTCCTCCCTACAGTTCACAGGCATTACCATCTTAATAAGGAGGCTGATTTTGCCCCCAGGCAAGGGAAAGAGGGGCAGTGAGGCGGTAGGGCAGGTGCGCTTATGTGGGTAAAGTAGAATTGACCCCGTCCCATTAAAGAACATGGAATATAAAGGGCCGGGACGAGTCCTGAAGTCCTACAGCACATTAATGTGCAACCCACCATTTACAACCCAATTCACTTCTGTTTCTGAGTAAAATACTAAAAATTACCATTTGGAGCCTATTAGCTCATTCCATTCCAAAATGGAGCCAGACTTGATTGTGAGTTTGCTAAAAAAACCTAGTACAGTATGACATTATCTAATAGCTTATGTTGCCTAGATGACGTCAGTAGAAAAGCAAATTTGTTTTAAGGTGGAACAAGTCATTTAATGCTGAAACTAGAGGGTTGGGGCCTAAAAATGAGTCATAATTTTTGTTCTGAGGGTTGTGCGCTATGCTTAATGAACCATTTGATAATGATGAGCAAGGAAAATTAGTTGTTTTTAATCAGTTAAATAGACATTTATTTGTTTGTTTGTGTATTAATTTATTTATTTTGATGAAGTAGCACGGGTATATTTGTGGCAATAGCCCACAATACATTGTATGGGTCAAAATGATCGATTTTTCTTTTATGCCAAAAATCATGAGGATATTAAGTAAAGATCATGTTCCAGGAAAGATATTTTGTAAATGTCCTACCATAAATATATAAAACATTTATTTTTGTGAGTGAATGTAGCACAATCGTGAACATAAATGGACAACTTTAAAGGCAAATTTTCTTAATGTTTCCATTTTTTTGCATCCTCAGATTCCAGATTTTCAATAGTTGCATCTCGGCCAAATATTGTCCTATCCTACCAAACCATACATCAATGGAAATAATAATTTAATCAGAATCAGAATTGTTAATTGCTAACAGTGTTTCGTGAAAGCAGATCCCCTATTTTAATGAAAGATTACAAAGACATCTACTGTTGAAGTAGGGTCATTTTGACCCATGTTTACTTAATATCTCAAACAGATTATTTTAACAGTATTTACGTTTAATTCCAGTGCAATTCTTCTAAAATCTTCCAAACCCACCGAAGGGTTTCGCTTTCCACAGAGAAAAGGAGACGGCTAATTTCCCACCCTCTCTAAAAGTGATCCAGGTTTGAGAAGGACGCATTGTCATTCCTCTCTTAAGTGAATAATAGCCCTTCTCTCATGGCATTATAAATTTGGGGAGTGATCGTCTAATCGCTCTGTACTGCCGGCTGATGGATCAGCGCACTGAGCTGAGAGCTTGTCAATAGTAGCTCGGTAATTAACAGAGTGGCATGGAGCAGGAGGGAGATCAGACAGCGGGATTAGTTCTGCCAGGTTCTCCTCAGCAGTCGATACACATAGAGACAGAAACCCAAGTGCCCCAAGACTCATTAACATACCTACACCAGATAGCACCTTCAAATTAGCCCCACGATATCTCTCTTTTCTGCTGTAAGAGCGTTGCCACGTCTGATCAAAGATTCAGCACTGTGCACACAGGTGAGTGAGTTCAATAAGCTTGAACAGTCTTATTAGTGGTTATTACTCGGGGTAAGAGTTTTGAATAAATCGCTAACTCGAAGTATAATATTTGATATCCATTTTGAGGAGTGGATTATTTTCGTTTCAAATTTACTGAAGCAGGGATTTGTAATTTGTACAGGTCACCTAGACATCAAGATTATATCATTTACTCACACTCGTTTACATTTATATTAATGCTTTTGACATTGCATTTAATGTAAATACTGTAGCTCCACCCATTACCCAGCATGCTTTCTATGTGGGTTATTACTGATTCTGAACTGAATAACTCGGCCAGTAAGTGCTCACACATTCACTGTTGTACTCATCGACGGTCCGCGTGGACATCTGGTCACCGTGATTTTGCCAAGTAAGATGTTCCTGGGTCAACATATTTTTTTGATCCTAGAACAATTTTCCTGTCTGAAAATCTAGTCCTAGCCAGAGACAATTTATATAAGAGGCATGCCACTTCCTCAATCCTCAATACAACTATATAAGGAAAACCCGTAACGGCAAAGATGGCGGTTGTACTGTATGCACATGTCCCGCCCCTAGCGGAGACGATTTGGCAACACCGGCATTCTGGATAGAGACGTAAATGAATTTGGTGTCATGAACCCTTGCGCATGCGTAGTAAAAGTATAACCTGTGGGGGAAAAGGCGTTTTAAACCTTATTTTGGGGCAAAGTCATCAAACTTTTTCAGTGATTTTTATCATATTTTACTGCTGTTTCTATACATGCAGTTTTTATGTCCCGGTGACTCTCTGCCCATTCATTTAGATAGGAGCCTGGTCTTGTTAGTCCGAAATAGCTGCCTGGAGGCGTTGCCAAGATGGTGGCCGAGTGGCACGACTTGCCTAAAAGGACTTTGTCCTAGCCCTATCCCTACCTCTAAACCAAACCCTGCCCATAACTTATCCCTAAAATCAGAGAGAATAGGTGAATAACACTGATGTAGAAGCACATAACCCTGGTTGTAAGCCTGAACTTGACATAAACTGTAAACGTGTCCCTCAAATATGATTAGCTGATTAAATATTGTTTCAGGACCAACAAAGATGTTGATCCAGGAACATGATTTTCTTGGTAAAATCACGTTCACCGCGGACATCCACGGACACTCCTCTTTACGTCACGCAAGCCAAAGTATACTTTGGGCTTAAATCTCAACACATATACCCACTAAAGTCGTTTCACACATTTTTCCATCCAAACACACACAGGGAAAGGAAAGACTAGTCTCTTTCAGTTTTTTATATCATATTTCTGAAGTATTTTCAGTGAGGTGACAGAACAAAGTTTAATGGAACTTCCACAGTATCCGTTTGGCTCAAATTTCGCATTTTTTGCCAAATGATCAAACGTCATGGTGGAACTTTTGACAGTGGGGCCTGAGAGCTTCATTAATACGAGAGAATGAGAGTGAAACGGCTCTGGCCCCCGATCGCTGACAGTCAGCTCATTAGAGCAGAACTCAATGTTGGACAGTCTGAACGCCGCTTAAAACACACTGAAAAAGCCATTCACCATTCAGCCTGCCGCTCTTACAGCTAACCGCTCGACCCAGCAGGCGTCTGCGCTTTTACAACATCACCATTATGAAGTGGAACAGGTCAGTACGTGAACGGGTGAGAAGCTGCTTTCAGCGCCGCTGCATATTACATGCTTAACCTATCATACACAATTACTGTTTAGAAAGGGGCTGCTTGACCTTTAACAAGAGAATGAGAGCTTACACGCTCACACGGGCCAGTCGTGACAACTTTAACAGAGTACAGCGCAGGACGCTGTGAGTCAGGTTCGGCCTAAAAGAGCCAGGTGGAGGGAATCACGACGCCGCTGCTTTTAATAACGGGGCTTTCCTGTTTCTGACCGTACGGCGTGCGAGAAAGTCTGAACAGACGTGAATGTTATATGACTGGTAGCGACATAATGCATCAATACGAAGCTTAAATTTGAAGGGAAATTTATAGATTGAGAGCTGCAAAACTGCAGGGACATTAAAAGAGGCCATCAAAGACCCAAATTAAATCATGATTGGACTTTTGTGGTTTTTAGTACATATCTGGTAGTTTTAATAAATAAAGTCTGGTATACTCCTTAAAGTAAACTCTTAAAAATAGTGCTTCTTTATTGGCATTAATGGCTCCATGATGAACCTTTAACATCCATGGAACCTTTCCACTGCACAAAAGATTCTTTATAGTGGAAAAAAAGATTATTCGGATTATTAAGATGTTCCTCACACTAAGAAGAAAATGGTTCTTTTAAGAACTGATCACTGAAAGGTTCTTTGGGGAACCAAAAATGGTTCTTGCATCACTGCAAAACCCTTTGGAACCTTTATTTCTAAGAGTGTACAAGGGAATCTATAGTGTATACTGTAGTATGCAATACAACTAGTTATACAATAATAGACTTTACATTTGCATTGCATTGTTGTCAGAAGCAAGAAATATCACACATCTAAATACTATAACAGTCCAGACAGATAGTGTCAGCCCAGGACCGGCCCACATCTGGTATGTGTGGTATGATTCCAGATGTGAGCCGGATCTGGGCTGACACTATGTTGCTGTCTGGGAATTAACATAACTGTACGGCACTAGACATTTTGGACTTTAAAGGCCTGTTCACACCAAGGACGATAACTATAGTTTGAATAATCATTCTAATTCCATGAGAACAGTGGAGTCCACAATACAAAACGACACAGAGAAATTTTATTTTTTAGCAGTGCTGCCAACTTAGCAACTTTGTCGCTAGATTGGCCACCTTTCACACCCCTTTAGTGATTTAAAAAAAAAGTGACTAGTGACAAATCTAGCAACTTTTGGACTCAAGTACCGGTAGTCAGTCTCTTTCTTTTTGTAGGCTCTTTCCGTTGGCTAACAGAAAATGTGTAAATGAAAACAGCTTTATTGGACATTTGGCTATATATTGGATATATATCCAAATATATTGGATATAAATACGGTATTTGAGCTGTATAAGGAGAGAAAACAGATGTAAAGTGCCGACAGTTGGCGCTTTATGTCATCTAGCAACATTTAGCTTCAGCTACGTTTTATTGAAAATAGTTGGCAACACTGATTGTTTCAACACCGAGCGTTTCTAAGGATGCTGATTTTTAAAAGGCAGCTGTCTGATCATGGTTTGTGTAACATTAGCAACAGATAGCTGTTTGATAATGTAGTGTATTCAAGCCAAAGGCTAATCATATAAATGGCAGCTACGTGTCCGATGTTGTAGAGAGCGATACATAAATGCATTACCTCTAAAACATCGACTTGTGCTTGTAGACGAGCCTGTATAATTCACTCTTCCTCTTCTTCTGAATCCGTTTATATACAGTTCAAAAATACAGTATATGGCCGAATTAAACAATATTTCCACTTGCCATTGCGTAGCGTTTACTACAGTTGACCGAGTGGATCATGTAGCCGAAGCGATTGAAAGGAGGGGGGACCGTGGTGGAAAGGCTGTAACTTCACTTCAACAACTTGTTTCAAAAGGAAATATGTCAACACAAAAAAGAAAACGTCATCAAGTCATTCCATGCGGCCTATCTAAATGTGTGAGACATTGAATAGGACGGATGTAAAATCATTCATTTCGATAACACCTGTGAAGTGAGAAATTATTCGTTCTTTTAATTCCGTCTGAACCTCATTAACTGATAATGAACGCACATACAAAGCAGGACAATATCACAGCAATGGCTTACAGTTGTCTGAACTTATCCAGAACAAGGGCGTTAGTGCTCCTTTTTCCTTTAATGATACACATGTGTACTTTAGATTGATTTGACCACACAAAGAAAAAAAAAAATCATGCAGAATTTTGATTGCTTCACTTGAAACAATGAGAGAGCATGCAAACACTCAGTGGAGCTAAACGCTTAGTGTCTGCATGTTTAACAGTCTGGGACGACTTTGTAATTGGCTCATTTTAGATATCAGACCCCCATGTAATAAAAGGGCCTGAGATTCATGGATGAATAGTAACATTTGTCCTGAGGGCAGTTGGTTTTAATTCCCATTTGGGAATGTCAGTGTGCCACAATAACAATGCATACATATGTAAACATGCTAAAAACAAATATAAAACACACACACACACACGCACAAAAAAAACAAAAAAAACAATGAATATCAATAAGTATCAGCAATGTGATATGTTGCCCAAGTGCTGTTTTTATCTTCATTTAGATTATTAATTTTTAAGAAAATGTAATAAAATAATGCCAGTATAAATAAATCATGGTAAGTGTAGAAAATTATTACTTGAAGACAAACTGTTTTCTTCTAATGTCTCTTGGGCCGTGAATGGCCTAGGCCATTTCTGGGATACATTTTTAAGTTTGAAAATATTAAATATTATTATTATGTTTAATATCACAATAAATGTAATACAGATTAGATTTTTAAATCATTTGGGTTATTGATTATTATTTGAGTGGTATCCTTTTTTTTATTTAATTTTTTTTATTATTATGAAAGATTCCAGGATTTTCATATTTTTTTTATAATTTAGATTTTTTTTTTAAGTTTAATGGAAATACATATTATTTTGATAATCAATGTATAGTTTCCTGTGTCTTCAATGCCACTTTCCATCCTTTTAGTATTTTGTAAAATAACAAAAGCCTCTTTATAGTGACATCATTATCCAGGAAGTGACATCACTTTGGAGGGAAAACAACTGCACACTGCAGTAAGTATTAGCGATGAATTGGGTGAATTCTGTGATATTCTGTGATGTTAGTTGGTTTGTTTCACTCCAGAACTTTGCATCTATTGGATACAAATCCAGAAATTAGTGTGATTGCATTTACATTTAAATAGATGGTTTGAAACGGTTGAATTTTAAATGGTTGTACACTCTCAGTAACTTCCATCCTACCAGGCATCCTGTCAAATTGTTGTGTAAAGAATCAAGTTTTAATTAATAAAATCTAAGTGCTTGATTTTCTTCTTAAGTATACTCTACTATACTTTTTTAATAGCAATGCTTCATTAATGTAATTCATTAATAACACAACACTAGCATATCATTATTATTATGTTTAAGTGGCAGTGTTCATCGTAGTGCATGATAGACTTGACCCGCCTAATGCTTCTGTTAGGACAGGCCAAGCGAAGCCATTACCCGTTGCTTCAAACATACAATATTCAGGAATACTTAATATCTGTCAAGAGCCAGTGATAATATTATTATTGCTCTAAAAACATTAGTCCACAGTGCATTTGCTGCATTATTAGTTCGACTGAGCTGAAAATGTGGAATCGTCCCCGTTTCAGAGGCTGGATGGTTTCACCCAATCTGAATAAATAAATGATGTCTCTTTCCTAATGGACATGCCTACTTAAACATCGCATCCATTATTAATCCAACAGAATCTCTGACAGATGAGCTACAATAATGTCCCTACCCGTTCCCGTTTCCCGTTCGGCCCGTTATCGACTACAGCGCGCAGATAAACGAGCTTTACCTTTTCCAAACCAAACGAAAGCCTTTTAGATGAGGGCACCACTAAGCCTGATTTAATGGGCAGTTTTTTAAGGGAAGAACTGCTGACCAGAAATGTTCAATATTCCACCCTGTGCTCCTGTATACTCACCTTACCCCGAGCCCGGCTGAAATGTGGCTTTAATTAGTGAGAAAAAGTCCTATCAAAGCTAGTTTGGCATTAAATATTCAGCTTTCTTTTCCGAGTAGATCAAGAGGGCTTAAACAGAAGCTATTCTTGACTTTAAATAGCCTTAAAAAATACGTGTGAGATCTGTGGGGATAAAATTGCACCTTGTTAGGTTATAACCTAACTCTCTATTTGCCTTCCCCGAGCTTTTTAATGGGCCTATGCGTAGTGGAGGAGGGCTTTCGCACACAGATACGCCATTAGCCTTGTCACTCGTTTAATAATGACGGTTTATGAGCCATCTCCTTTACATATTTACTGTCCTTACCCACACAGACTAGCATATGGCCATTTACAATGTCCTGCATTGCTCCGTGGGGGATTCCTGGCCGTGGCTCCATTTGGTTATATACAAAACTCCTCCCTCCAGGGACGGCATTAGGCGTGACCTTTCACCTCTCCAAATACCCTGTGGTTTATGTGCTCTAATAACATGTGGCAAATATTTACCAGCCCATGTTTTGATATATTGGAGCACCGCTGTGAATATTAGAAGATATTTTCTGCTCAATCGGGTTCCGATGTCAAGGTAGACGCGCACCCTGGAGAAAATACAGTGCTATGCACAATACGCTGCCTGTTCTCTCTCTCTCTCTCTCTCTTTTCAGAGCACACTGAGCCAAGCTGGCTTACATAATCAGAGTGAATGGAGGCAGATTAGTGAGCATGCATATACATTTGAAAAGTTGCCTGTCCCCAGCGTGCGTCGGCTGTACAGGCCGCTGTTATTGGGTACTCACCAGAGGCTGCGGCTCTTTAGGAGGACAAGAGAGTGTGTGAACACTTCAAGCTGTAGATTTAAGGCTGTAAATGGATTATTTCTTGGATATTAACCACCCCGAATAGACAGATGGCTTCCAGGAGCCTTTCAAAGCCAAACACACACACACACACACACACAAACACATAGGCGCCCACCAAGATACCTGAGTCTTTTAATCCTCTGTGAAAAAGACACATAGCAGACTCCGTCTACAGCCGTGATTCTCAACCGGTCACTCGAGACTCAAAAACAGGTCGCATAGGGTGTTGTTGCCATAGTTAGGATAGCAATAAATAAATACTACATTTGTTAGTATTTGTATATATAACATATTAATGTAACACTTTATTTTGATGGCCTCCTTTAGACATTCTGTTGACTTTAACCTTGCACTTACATGTCAGCTAACTCTCATTAGAGTATTAGTTGACGGTCTGCCTATACTCTTTATTGTGATGCTCTCCAACAGATATTTTGCTGGTAACTGCAAATACATCTTATTCTAATGAGTTAGTTGACATGTAGGTGCTAAGTTACTTATAGTCAACGGAATGTTTAAAGGGGACTATCATATTAAAATTAATATTAAAGGTAGAGTAGGCAATTTTAGGAAAGGCTGCAATAGCAAGCTATACGCATATGAGCAAACAAGCGGCGTTAAACTCCTCATGTCTAAATGCACATAACATTACAATAATAATGAACATACACAACTTAAAGAGCTTTGACCTGCACCACCTGACTGCTGCAGTTTAATTTCGCCATTGATAGTGTTGCCATTGAAACACTTAAATTCAAGTCACGTACCGCTCCAAGTATAACGTCAGGGGTTTCCATCTCTTCCAAATTACAGTAGTTATGGCGTGAAACTCATTGTTTTGGTTCAGGAGGAACTGTAAAAACTGGCTTCTGTTTCGGTTGTGGTGCTCGGTGACTGACGTCTGTCTAACTCTGCATAGCATGAAATGCGATGATGACTTGTGATGTCTGCGCGAGCAGGTGCGCGGAGGTATTGAAATACACACGTTGACAGGCAGGGAGAGAATGCAATCATCGGACGAAAATTATATGATGTGTATATATATATATATATATATATATATATATATATATATATATATATAAACACATATTTAGATCACTTAACTTAGGCCTGGGACACACTAGGCGATTTTTAAATCTTAACCAATTTTAAAACTGTGGGATACCACACACATAAGGACAGTTTTAATCAATTTTTAGCATTATAGTCCTCCGAATGCACACACTAGAAAATTCATCCGGACCGCGAGACCACACACCTGTCGATTGTAGTAACATTTTCACAGTGAGATGAGATCTCACAAGGACTCATGAGATCAAACGTGACTTGAGAAGAAAAACAAATGGAGGATGATCGACATCATCAGCTGGTTTTCCTGGTGTGAACATATAAAAATAGAAAAAATAATATGGGTGATCTTCTTTCTCGGTACTTTCGTGGCATGTTTGTGGCTGCCAAGTTTCAGCTATAGAAGCAGAGAAGCACGCAAAATCTGGTTGGTGAAGCTTGCTCACTCTCATTGGCTCAATGTCAGAGGCAGTCGGGATTGTGCGGGTCCGATGCGATTGAGAGCAGTAATCATAATGACACCACACCATTGAGGATTCTTTGGACAAAAAGTTGCTTTCGAGAAGCCTCGAATCGGGCCACACCCACCAGATCATTAGGGGTTGCAAATAGGGCCCATTATCGGGCTTAAAATCTTGTGGCCAGCCTTAGTGATTGCTCTCAGAATATGAAGAGACTTTCAACCAGCATAACAAAACATCAAAATATAAAAAAATGTTCCTCATATTTTGATGGTTTATTGATGGTTTACTCAAACTTGTAGGGTCGTTAAAAACAAATTTCCCCTTTGGACATCACTTTTGGCCACTACTGTAGTTGAGAGCCACCGTTTCCAGTATGGCCAGTTACTTGAAATCAAGTGTGTTTTGTGATGAGTAAAAGTTCAAATGTCACAGCAGTAATATGAAATCAAACAGACTTACATCTGCTTAGATCACTGGGAAGGAAAAATAACCATTTCCTAGATGTCTCTCTTGATCACCTCACCTCTGTGATAAAGTGTTCGGAAACTAGACTTCAGTCAAAGCAAAAAACCTCTGCGATATTCTGTGTTTCATATGCAGATGCGCAAAACCTTCAAATTAGACCTTCACGGGAAAGTACCATACATTATAACTGTTAATTGCACCGCTGCTAAATTATAGAAACGCCAGCGTACGCCATATGTAAGCCTAACTAAACTCGCCAAGTATATTCCGACTTTCACACTTCTAATTGGCTGCTTCCTTGAAATCTTCTCAGACATGTGGAGCATGGGCCTTTTTAAAATGATTAAAAGATTTTCTTCTGTATATTTTACATGGGAATATTCCTTTTTTTGATGAGGACTAATTGAGGAGAGTGAACAGGGGAATGTAATTCCATTTTATGTGTTGGCACTTCCTGAAGTGAAGCAAGACACTATGGACTCCTCACCTGATAGATACAGCTGCCTGATGTTTTTATCCTACAGAAATAAAGGGCAATCCGAGGTTGTAAAGCTATGGAGTCAAATGCGTTGTTTAGTTGCTTGCACTTCTAATCTAAAGCAAATTACAGAACACTAATTTCACGGACAGTCCCTGTGGAGCAACCAGGGGTTAAGTGTCTTCCTCAAGAGTGCAATGGTAATAGAGCCGGTTAGTAACTCTCCATTGCAGGGTCACTTCTTGTTGGGATTGAACCTGTAACCTTTGTGTGTGGGCAGTGCTGTTATTTGATGTGGTTTAGTAATGTTAATAGCATTTAATTATCTAACTGATGTAGAGTGGCTACAAAACGTATTTGGACACTGAAAAAAGTGTTAGACAATGTCTCAATGTCATTGCATTAGATATAATGTCAAACTAAGTGGCATTTATTTCAAATAAAGGAAGCACAGGAATGCTTTTCAAGCAAAACATTTAATAAAAAAAGAAGTTTATATGGTTTAACTGTGACAACTGTTGTCAGTTTAGTTCAGATTAGTTAAATTAGTTCTGGTAACACTTTATTTCGCTGGTCCTCTTTAGACATTCTAACAACTTTGCAACTACATGTCAGCTTATACTAGCCCAAGCCCTAACACCTACAGTAACCCTAACTTAACAGTCGACTAACAGTTTACTACAGTCTACATGTAGTTGCAAAGTTACTTAGTAGAATATCCAAAGTGGACAAAAATATCCAAAAATTTGTTTGCTAATGCTACTTGATTTCATGTGTATCTACTGTAATGAAATGACATGCCTGCATTTTTAAGTGCGTCTTCTTACTTTTGGAAGGCTATTCTAGTTAATGGCATTTCTGTAACAATTTACTGTAAGGTTTAATTTCTTAACATAACTGCATATATTATAGAACAATTCTTCTACAGCATTAATAATAACACATTGAAGGTTTAATTTGTTAACATTAGTTTAGCTACATTAGTTAACATGAACAATATTTCTACAGTATTTATTAATCTTGGTTCATATTATTTAATGGACCTGAATAACAAACAGTCAATGAACAGTTAACTAACATTAACAAAGAACAAATGTATTGCTCATTTTTAGTTAATGCATTAACTAATGTTAACTAATGGGACTTTATTGTAAAGTGTTCCCATTTATTAACAATGTTAATACCATAATATCAAAACATTTCATATCAAAGGTTGTGTCTGTTAGCATTAGATAATGCTCTGTGGACTAACACGAGCATTAACATGTTTATTAACTAACATTAACAAAGGTTAATAAACGCTGTACACGTATATTGCTCATTGTTAGTTGATGCATTAACTAATGTTAACAAATAAGACCTTACTGTAAAGTGTTACCGGCGTTTCAATTGCATTTAATTTCACTGTATTATCTTGGGTCTTCTAGTGTTTTTGTGCTAACGATATGATTATGGTAGTACACATACAGCTGCAATATTGTGCTTTTGTGCAACCTGTTTCACAGGAGATACAATCCCTCTAGATGGCTTCACTGCCGTAGTTAAGTTTGCATGGATTTGCATCTCTCCCCAGTTCTTCCAATGGGGAGGCTCGATAAGTAAACGTTCTCCATGCGTTTGTCACATGATTAACCTACATGCGAAGCTAACAATGGCATGATGTGGCTCCCCGTTCATCTGCATGTCCTCCCCACTCGCTGCCTACTTAACTTGCAAATTCTTCTGAACTGTAACCTACTGTCTTATGGCCGTTGATTCTACACGTCCCTGTAGATGGGCTGTCATCAGAGAAGTGTGTGTGTGTAAGCAGCGCGCCGTTGCGGCTCCACACGCCACGTAATTGTGCGAGGAACTGTGAGGAATTCAGAGGGAGTTGTGACTCTGACTGGTGATGCGTTTCCTGTCCTCCCACTTTCTCATTTTTCACCACACAGCGACATGCACGAGCTTCGCACGTTATCTGATCAGGGAGATGGAAACACTACTGTGAACAATCTTGCATACTATTGAACCAAACAGGTTAGCCAGCCATTATCTGGGGTGTTATTTTTATATGTATTTACATACTGTAAAGTGAAGTCAGACATCATGCCTTCTTTTTTACTGGATGTAAATTATTAGGCGCACAGTATACACTGTAAAAAAAAAAAAAAAGAAGAAGGTTGAGTCAACTTACGCCACTACCTTAACATTTTATGTTAACACTAAGAGTGGAGTCAACAAGATTTTACTTAGTTGGCTTAAGTGTTATTACCTAGTCGAGTCAACAAATGGTTTGCTTTTGTAACAAGTGAAACCATGAAAACTGGAAAAAGATTTGGGTAACACTTTACATAGTTAACACTTTACAAGGTCCCATTAGTTGACTTTAGTTAATGCATTTACTAACAATGAGCAATACATGTATTACTGTATTTATTTATCTTTGTTAATGTTAGTAAAAAAAAAAATACTAATTGAACAGCTGTACATTGATAGTTCATGTAAGCTCAGGTCCATTACAAAATGTTAAATGTTAACACATTAACAAAGATGAAAAATGCTTTAGAATTATTTTTCATTGTGAATTGAACTAATAAGGTTAACTAGTGTTAACAAATGGAACCTGTATTTGTAGTGTTACCAATATTTATTATTTTAACTTTTTATAGATTAATAAAACTTACTTAATCAGATGGTAAATTAAGTAAGATATTGGTGTTCATTTTCTGTTTGCAGATCATGGCAACAGTAATTCATCAAATGTTGGTATCCAGATGTGCATTGTTGTCACATGCACCTATATTTAAGTATTTTAATGAAAATTCAGATGTCTGGATTGCATCTGCATCCTATAGTTAAAAACCAGACTGCAAGAAAAGTGTCTTTTCTGGGCATGTTTGCGGTTGCAGCTGGACAGCATCATTTTTTTCATGGCATCAAGTGAATTCGGCTCACTTTGTCTGTGTAAAGTACAGCGTCACTCACTATTTTAATGTCTTTTTAAATAGTAAATGAACAGAAATACTGAAAATCAGACAAATGTGCTGCTTATTCATGTTTAAAAAGGCTACTGAATTCTGACAGACACGATGCGTTTTTTTTTTCTTGTTTAACACTTTCACCGTTCACACTGAGTGCTGGCGTAAAAGAGTTTCAACTATTTTCAAATATAATTGCAATTAAGGGGTGTTCACAGCAGAACCTTGCAGTATTTAACCTTGAAAAGACTTCCTCCACAATAATCAGCTTTTTAACAGCTAATGACTCTGATGTAAGTTCACACTGTGCAGGCAGGGCTGTGAACAGTCCTGTTCATTAGAGATGTTAACCGCTTGGGCTCCATCTATAAGAACTTAATAAGACCAGCGCTCAGGTTTCAGACATTTAGGTGTCAGATTATGTGTAGCTCTTGTTATCACGTTTGATCTATATGCAAACCTGTCACAATTAGTTCTGTCTGTGATTGCATGTATTGTCCTTTAATGAAACTGTAATTTTACCACTTACCGACCTTATTTGCTTTTTCAGTGCATGTTCCTGGTCTTATTGTGTGCATGATTCATCTGTACAAGTTATTCCTAATCTTTAACATAGTGGCTGTTTTTCATAATCCAGCCAAATGCAGATGGACAGAATCATTTTTTTTTTCACTCTGGAAGTAAAATGTGTTGTGAATGTCTTTTCATGTGAACGTTAACAATATATTTTAGAATTTTTTTTTTTATTATTTGCTCACATTGTTTCACAGACGGGAAGGTTAACAGTGAATAACTTCTTTAAAAGGGCTATATGTAGAATTCAGAAACCCTTGTTATTGGCGACACCGGTGGCCGCATATGTACCTTGCACATTTACCTTGTGCTTGCATAATGTAACATACAAGAGATTGAACGTGATTCAACGCACCAATATACTCATGGCTAAGTTATTTTTTGTTATTTGCTTAGAAGTAAAAATAAGTTGGAAATACCTTTGCTGCATTATACTGTTAACGAACATCCAGACACTGTCCACGCTGCATGAATATGTAAATATGTGATGCACGCTTTCTTTTCAATAAAAAAAAATAAAATAAACACAACAAACTTGACAGCGGTGAGAAAGCATCTGATCATAGCGATGTGGATATGTGTGCACCCAGCATCATGTTAACAGATGAGGTCATTAAAATTACACTGTTATGATAGTTTGATTATAAACTATATTTGAGACCATCAATGTGAGACTATAGTTTGAATTAATCCATTTTCTCTGCATGATACAGTTGGTGGTCAACCAGAATGCCTATTACCGCCGCGTTTGCCAAATAAACCAGTCGCGTTTCAAAGTCGTTCTCGAAATGACCGCCAGGTGGCGCAAAGGGACATTTTGCAAAACAGCAGCAATTGCCGCATTTTGAAACGGGGCTAATGTCGATTGACAGTAAGGATGAAATACTACAACAATGGCAATTTCCAAATAAGCCTACAACAAACATGAAAAATCATAACAAGCACTATTGACATTTGCTGTACAATAATAAAACAAACAAAGATTTGGTGGAGTTGAACTATTATATATCTCTGTTTGTAGACTGATCTGTTTATTTAAAAAAAATATATATATATATATATATATATATATATTGACATTACAGTACAGAATATCTCTTTCGACATTATCCTGAACATTGTATAAGCATTCATTTGATGTGTTATTGAATGGAAGAGAGGCTCTCGGGAGCGAGTGTAAACGTCACATCCTTTTGATTTTCCCGGCAAAAAACATCCCGAGTCCTTCACATAAAAATCACCCCACAGGCTTTTAAAAACAGCCTAAGAAGTCAGGGAATGTTTTTAAAGTTTCGTTACAAGCTGTTCACACACTGACATAAAAAAAAAAAAAAAAAGTGATTAACACATGAACATTCTTGCATATAGTCCAGAAATCTGCATGACTTCAGAAGACTTGGCATATAGCGTAAACTACTTTTATGTTGCTTTTATGTTGTGTTTTTGTTCTTTTGGAAGACCAAAATATGTTATCCAGCATAGCTGACACAAACTGAACAAAAGTCCTCATTATATCATGACCCCAAAAGGAACTTCTTCAGAGTAACACAATGCTCAGATTTACACATACATATACAGTGATTTTACATGAATTCAAGTTAAGATGTGCATAGCGAGTCTTAAGCAATTTCGGGCTAATTGTTCCCTCTAATTGCCTTCGGAGGACTGCAGAATTCCATAGAACGTTCCAGACGCAATGTTATGACAGCTCCGATCGTACATGCCGAGAGTTTGGAGTGTTCTTGTGTGCTGCTTTTTAATCTGAGGCCGGCAGATGAGAGGCTCAGTAATTGCTATATATTGCTCTTTGTTTCAAGGACCTTTGATGATCCCAAAGCCATGCCTTTATCAGAAGACAAAGTAATTAGAAGGGAAAATGAAGGGAGGGAGGTGGTGGGGGAGGACGGGGGTCTCGTCTTCTGATTAGCACACTTCTCACCCTCCACGTACACCCTGATTATTTCTATAGACTCTTCGCCTGTCACTGTTGGTTTGCAGTGAGAATGAAGATTCCGATGTGCAGTCAGCATGTTGTTGTGTTTGCGCTGGTTAATAATGATAATCAAACAAGGTGATAATGGGTCAGGTTTGATGGGAGAAACCACTTGTTTCACGCTGACAGTTCAACCATGCAGAAATACGCTGCCAAAATAAAGTAGCTACCAGACAAAAGTTTGGACACACCTACTTTAAACAACAACAAAAAAAGTTTCTTAAATTAAATTTGTAGGCTTGTAAATGTAATACATACAGCAGTAATTTTTCCTACAAAATAAATTAAAGCATTTAGGCATAAACCTTTAGATCAAAATATTTTTAAGATTGTGAGGAAAATTGTCAGTATCCTCAAAAAATATGCACAAAAATACAAAATGTGAATTACAATAGCCTACAACTTGCACTTCTGCTGTTGTTAGACAACTGTACATTTCTATATTCAGCAACTGTCATGTTAATAGTTTTACATATTGTTGGACATATGAAGGTATTTGTAATATTAATACATTTCATTGTTTGATATATTTTTGTTTAATTTAATTAGCAAATTGAACCACTGTTGAATGTGTGAACCGTGCATTCTGTACATGTGCACTATTATATTTACATAAACATGCTAAATATCGTTTTACGCAATTGTTGTTGAATATCTCCTTTTTCCTTTTTCCAGTGCAGTGGAGCACAGGGTTATGAACACACACGGTGGGAGAGTTTGCACAAGTTCAGTATCAGGTTCGGATGAGGATGAAACTGATCCAGGATATCCCAGCCAAAAGGATGTGTCTCATTTTCCAGGGAATTTCCTCCTCCGAGGAGTGCAGGGAAGAGCGGCTGAGGGATTTGATATGTGGGATGTAAAGGATAAACCAGGCCAGAGGGGGTCATTTGGACAAGGCTTACTTTACCAGGTTACTTCATTTAAGCACATTTCTTACTGAATTTTCTGTTCTGATGTTAGACAATGTAGCTTGAATACTTAAAATATCAGTACAATAGATAATATTTTGAATGTGATTCAACTCATTTAACAACATTTCAGGAAATGGAGATGAATGGATCTGTGTTAGTCACGTCCTCGACAGAATGACCCAAACATTAGTAAGTGCAGCCACACATTTACTGTACACTTCTCTTTGGTCCAATGACAAATTTGCTTATGGATCTATATGTTAAGTCCTATTTGTGTGCTATTGTGAAACATCCACCAGGGAACACTGACCTTTTCTTGTACACATAATGGATTGAAGTATTGAGTTTATAGCTTTGGTAATTCATTTTTATTATTTCATTTATTTATTTATTTATTTAAGAGGTGAAACTATATTTCAGACAAACAGGAAGGTTGTAGGGATGTTGAATCAGTGTGTATGACCAAACTTTTATATGACGTTATGAGTAATGTGAGTATACTTGCTAGAAATGTATGTTTAATAATTAAATTATTTAAATATCTAATACTATTTAAATATATAATGTAATAATACAAAATTATTTTATTTTCTGAGCATTTATTGGTGCAAACACATATTGAGATTTTCCGTTTATTATATCTAATAACAATTAAATGTTTATTTTCTGATTATTCAGTCTGACATCAGTGCAAAATCAGCTTCACTTTATTTATTTTTAAATTATGTCAAATTAATATTACAACCCCAAATCAGAAAGAGTTGGGACACTGTACAAATTGTGATTAAAAACAGAAGGCAATGATGTGGAAGTTTCAAATTTCAATATTTTATTCAGAATACAACATAGATGACATATCAAATGTTTAAACTGAGAAAATGTATCATTTTAAGGGATAAATAAGTTGATTTTAAATTTCATGGCATCTACACATCTCAAAAAAGTTGGGACAAGGCCATGTTTACCACTGTGTGGCATCCCCTCTTCTTTTTATAACAGTCTGCAAACGTCTGGGGACTGAGGAGACAAGTTGCTCAAGTTTAGGAATAGGAATGTTGTCCCATTCTTGTCTAATACAGGCTTCTAGTTGCTCAACTATGATGCAAATCATAACTCTTTATGATGCACCAAATGTTTTCTATGGGTGAAAGATCTGGACTGCAGGCTGGCCATTTCAGTACCCGGATCCTTCTTCTACGCAGCCATGATATTGTAATTGATGCAGTATATGGTCTGGCATTGTCATGTTGGAAAATGCAAGGTCTTCCCTGAAAGAGACGACGTCTGGATGGGAGCATATGTTGTTCTAGAACTTGGATATACCTTTCAGCATTGATGGTGCCTTTCCAGATGTGTAAGCTGTCCATGCCACACGCACTCATGCAACCCCATACCATCAGAGATGCAGGCTTCTGAACTGAGCGCTGATAACAACTTGGGTTGTACTTGTCCTCTTTAGTCTGGATGACATGGCATCCCAGTTTTCCAAAAAGAACTTCAAATTTTGATTCGTCTGACCACAGAACAGTTTTCCACTTTGCCACAGTCCATTTTAAATGAGCCTTGGCCCAGAGAAAACGCCTGCGCTTCTAGATCCTGTTTAGATATGGCTTCTTTTTTGACCTATAGAGTTTTAGCTGGCAACGGCGAATGGCACGGTGGATTGTGTTCACCGACAATGTTTTCTGGAAGTATTCCTGAGCCCATGTTGTGATTTCCATTACAGTAGCATTCCTATATGTGATGCAGTGTCGTCTAAGGGCCCGAAGAACACGGGCATCCAGTATGGTTTTCCGGCCTTGACCCTTACGCACAGAGATTGTTCCAGATTCTCTGAATCTTTGGATGATATTATGCACTGTAGATGATGATAACTTCAAACTCTTTGCAATTTTTCTCTGAGAAACTCCTTTCTGATATTGCTCCACTATTTTTCACCGCAGCATTGGGGGAATTGGTGATCCTCTGCCCATCTTGACTTCTGAGAGACACTGCCACTCTGAGAGGCTCTTTTTATACCCAACCATGTTGCCAATTGACCTAATAAGTTGCAAATTTGTCCTCCAGCTGTTCCTTATATGTACATTTAACTTTTCCGGCCTCTTATTGCTACCTGTCCCAACTTTTTTTGGAATGTGTAGCTCTCATGAAATTCAAAATGAGCCAATATTTGGCATGACATTTCAAAATGTCTCACTTTCAACATTTGATATGTTATCTATATTCTATTGTGAATAAAATATAAGTTTATGAGATTTGTAAATTATTCCATTCCTTTTTTACTCACAATTTGTACATTGTCCCAACTTTTTCTGATTTGGGGTTGTATATTATTATTAATATTATTACTGTTTCGTCTTGTTTGAAGTGCATGTCTCACTTTTATTTTATGTTTCCTTGACCATGATCTAAATACATTTACTACAGTATAGCAACATCTCTACCGGTTGACACATTTCTTACAATGTACAATCTCATTCTGTGCAGACATATTTTAAATGATGAACAATAAGTGTGTGCGTTTTGTGTAGTTGTGTGAGTATGAAAGTGGCCCTAGATTAAAATGATTTCAGGGTAGATTGTGAACAATTATGAGAAGCATGCTGTTGGGACTCCATTGCTGCACCCATGGGAGAAAAGAAAAAAAAAAACACGAGAGAGAATGTGTGCGTGGAGAGGAAAACACAGACCACACTTCACTCTGTCACCGCAAATGGGACACATATAGGAGTTACGTTCTTTCTTTGCGCACATTTTGGTTTCGAACAAGACACAGTGGTTTCTGTATGTTTTCACTGGAATAAATTACAGAGCCTTTGGAGTATTATGTCTATCAGGCATGAAACGTCTATGAGGTTCATGTCCTCTCAAGAGTTATAAAGTATTAAGATTTTCAAACATGCCAAAATGTCCCTGCATTCGATATACTGATAGCTAATTTGATCAGCCCGAAGCGACTCCCCGCAAATCTGAGGTCACAAACCCCTCCGATTTGTGAATTTGATTGACGGTCGTGCGCCTCGCTGATGAGATTTCCAGAAGTTTCTCTGGTTCGTGCTGATTTTACTGAGCTATGTGATTTGCTGGAGGCCTCAAGGGACACATTTGAACACTGAACCAGTGAAAAAAAAAAAAAGTTTCGTTACGCTCGGTTCGCTCTGCATACTGTTGTACTTAATGTCGAGGGTAAAAACTGGTCACTTCTGTTTGCTTAAGATTAATCAGCCGGGAGGTTGCAGATAACTGTGTGAAACACGTGTGCGATGAATCTAGCCGATTGTTCATCTCTAATGGCGCAGAAACGTCGTGACACTGTAAAAACTCAGCGTTCGGACAATTACGCTGAGGCGAGTCACAGTCAACTATGATTTACATCGAAATATGTGGATTATTTCAAACCGGCATTCCTACTGAGTGAGGCACTAACTGATGAGGGCTTTTTTTAATAGTCTCATTCATTACATGCAGCTGCTTCCAATCTATTGACATAAGGAGGAAATAAAAGCTAAAAGCTCCATAGTTTCACTTGCATAAACCTGATGCATTAGTGCAATGACCACCTGCATACTTTCCCCCAACCTCATTAGCGTGTTCCTCTCGGACCCTTGGTCTATCAGTACCTTAGTGTGTAGCGTGTAATTTGAGTGAGCATGGGATAATAAAATTATATGAAATTAAATTACATACATGAGCAAGAAAAAACAACACGGGCTGAACTCTGCGTGACCGTTACCTCTTCCTGACTGTAGATTTACGAGTCTGCTTTTGGTGGGCGTAGAGCGAGAGAAGGCCCCCATCTTGACCAAAACGAAAGGTTAGCGCACGAGTCCTGTTGAGACTCTCCGAGCTTGCCATCTTCAAAGCGCTTAGAATTTGGACTTTGGTAATTAGCAGACACTTCTTCCAGCTCGTCAGCTGCGGCGGGTCCCTGGGGAGCTCTCGTCTAATGGAGAGCGGCTCCTCCATCTGACGAGTGCCACGCCACACCCCCACGCGCGGGCCGCTGCTGTCGGGTACCGCCATGCCTTGGCACGTGCTTAGCTGTTACCCTTAACCACACAGGATCGCTAGCTGGCATGCACAACCTTCATTTCAGCCCTCAGGCATTATGGGACCATAATTCTCTTCAAACCCGACTTTGTCTCATGCTAGTGTGATTGAAGGTTATCAGTGTTCTTGTCTCGCCCACGGACCGCCCACAGTCCGCTCGATGACCGTCTGATGCACACAAAACTGGCAAGCGCTTGCGGAAATCGTAAACTCCAATCGGATTCGAACGGAATTTCCAGGAATCGCGCCGCAAGTTTTTAGAAATCCCCTGGTTCAAAGTCTTGTTCAAAGCGTTTTTAGTGAGAAATATTCAATTAGTTTACCAAAGTTTAGCAGGTTAGTCACATCTGATCGTTAAAGTATATTCAGAGTTTAGTTTGAGACACTTAGTAGCAAGTAAAATAGATATCTGCTTTGGATTTGGATTTGGAAAAAAAAAGTCTGCTAAATAAATAAATGTAAATGTATGAATAATAATTAGGTATTTATTACACACTTTATCCGTTCACAGACTGGCATTGTTGTGCCATTATTATTATTATTTTTTTATTCATCAAAGTCATGGATTTTGCCTAAATCACACATTAAAATGAAACAAACTGTGGTTTTCTGGTCACTTTACATTAAAAAATTCAGCCTATGCTCGTCTTAGCTGGTTTAAGTTGGACAATTTCAGCTGGTCTCCCATCCTGAGCAACTAAAGAAGTGGTCATTATTACATGACATTATAAGGCCCAAAATACTCCAAGTAAGTATTTTAGCAATGCAAGCTTGATTTTATACATTGCAGTTAAAAATGGGTTCAAACCAATTTGTTATGCAACACAATTACACATTATTTCAGAATTTTTGCAAGGTTTTGCTAAGTGGGAATCAACCTAAATGTTTGTGCAGAGAAACAATCTGGAGAGATTCATACTGAGCAAGAGTTAAAGTTGATATAGTTAGCTATCCTAATAATAACCCATAAGCTTTAATAGCACTAACTTTTAAAGGTCACTCAGTCACAGTGTCGCCCTCTTGAGTTCTGGAGTTTGTTACTTCCACATCAATGCAAGATTGCAGGTTAAGTACGTTTAATGGGTTCACATGCTTGCAATGCTTTGGCAAAAAATACATTAGGATCAGCACTGGCATACTTGTGCAAAGAATTTTTCTGCAATAATTGTTCAGATGATACAGGGCTAGTTTGGCTGGGGCTTGATTGTGTTGGCTCTAAGCCGGTAATTCTTCTATTAAATAATTTTACAGCTCAGTTACAGGCAGGCTTTGACAGACAAGGATTTTTGCCTCTCTACAAAATAACTATTTGAGATATTTCTATAAACGCAATCGAAAACACACCTTTAAGTGTCGCGCAGTAGCCAAACTGTGCGTAGCAAAGTGCTTTGACTCAATAACACAACATGATAGACAGTGATTTGTGTTTAAACTCTCTGTGATGGGTTTGTTTAATCCAAAGCCTGGCCGAAGGGCGAGAACAGGATATATATAGGTGTTGGGAAGATATCGCCACATTTTTTTATGGTCTCGACTATCACGGTGACAAAAAAGCATACTTCATACCCTCTCTCAGCTGACGTGCGTGACATCTGGTTTTCACTTAGGCCTGCAGGAAAAATACCTTGGGAAATATGATGTCCAATATGGGGACTGGAGCTAATCTAAGCCAGCGGTACACAAATCATCTCTCACTCTCAGGCAGAAGAGAGTACTTCTCTCCAGACCTGCAATGCATCTGTAAACAAATCATAGTATTAATGGGGATGGAAATGAATCATCCATCTCCACTGGCCTGTCGCCCTGCTCATGACAACTACATGATTTCTCTTCAGGCTTTTAAGTGGGATCTGCTCTGGCAGAGAAAGAAAAAATGCAGCGCGCTTTAGATCTACAAACCGTAAAATATGACTGTGCAAAACTACTGTGGGTACAGCTGCCGAGCCAAAGACCCAGACGTGCTCTGTTATTGAGCACGGGATATCCTGTAGTTTTGAGGCCCTTAACAGAGAGAAAAAGTCATTTTGAGTCTCATTACTAAGTACAAATGGGGGGTATTTAACGTGTGATTGGACAAATGTGTACATCTGCATGTCTGCATATACATATTTATCAATCTGTCTCTCGTCTGTCTGTCTGTCTATATATATATATATATATATATATATATATATATATATATATATATATATATATATATATATATATATTAGAGCTGTCAAATGATTAATCGCGATTAATCGCATCCAAAATAAAAGTTTGTTTTTACATAATATATGTGTGTGTACGGTGTATAATTATTTTCTATATATAAATACACACACATGCATGTATATATTTAAGAAATATTTGCATGTATATACTGTGTATATATATTTATATTATATATAATTTATATTATATATAAATAACACATTTTTCTTAAATATATATGCATGTGTGTATTTATATATAGAAAATAATTATACTCCATACACACACATATATTATGTAAACACAAACTTTTATTTTGGATGCGATTAATCGCGATTAATCGTTTGACAGCCCTAATATATATATATATATATATATATATATATATATATATATATATATATATATATATATATGTATATCGATCTGTCTTTCTGTTTTCTATAAATATAAATATATATATATATATATATATATATATATATATATATATATATCAATCAATCAATCGGTCTGTCTGTCTATATATATCGCTCTGTCTGTATGTCTTGCCATGTTGATATCATGATGGTAATACCATTGTATTAAGTACCATAGTATAACAATTAATGACCCCTAATGAATAAAGTTTTCTTTCCTGTGTTGACGTATCTCCTATTTAACATATTTAACATATAACATATTGACATATCCCACAGTACCACCAGAGGTCCAACTACCTTTAGCCTATAGTCTTTGACGTTACATTAATTTTAGGCAAGGCACATTAGAGACATTTGTAAAAAAAAAAAAAAAGAAAAATGTTGTTTGGAGTAAATGACCTTCTAAACTTTACCCATTTCAAAGAGAGTGTTAAAGTTGGGTTAAAGGTATAATTAAATTAAGATGTAACAGCAGGACGTGTGCTTGATAAGATAAGCTTTGTTGATTAGCAGCGACGATGAACTTTAGGCAATCTCCCTACATCATTAAGAACTGACTGACATACAGTAATGAAGGCCCGACCATCTCTCACATCTCTTGTTCCAGTTTTGAAGTTAAAGTCTTGCTACAGCAGGGAGGTCTATTGTTGTTTTCCTTGCTCATAATTCTGATCTGTTTATCTTGGTGAGAAACAAACATGCTCAAACGCTTTTTTCCCTCTTTTTGTTGCGCTGGTGTGTGTTGGGGGTGGAGGGAATTCCCTGGGGTTTTTCACCTCCTCTGTCTCTGCTTATTGGATATTCAAATTTCAGTCAGACGCACACAATAATACACATTTAACATCGTGTGACTGACACTTTTGGAAGGTCTTTGTTTTCATAAAAACAAACACATACGCAGTGACACAAACTGACAAGAACAAAACCGCATCGGAAAGCAATGCTGACAGGCTAACATGACAAGTTAAACTAAAGCAAGGTTATGTGATGCTCTGAAAAAAAAAAAAAAAAAGGATATATATGTATTCACAACAACTGCTTAAAGTCTGTTCTTTTCTTTCAGTGGAACACAAAAGGAGAATTTATGAAAAGTCTATTTCCCATAATGACAGTATGATGTGACCACAGATGTCAAACTCCAAAATGTACAAAAAGCACCATCAAATTCTAAAATCAGTTAATACGACTTTATTCTAAGACTTCCGAAGTCGTATGATAGCTTTGTGTGAGAAATCTAACTTTATAGTTATTAAGAGAAAATATTGTTCAATATTGTTCATGTTCAAACTCAAGCGAGAACCATCAATAATTAGTGTGTGTTTATATGTGCACTTTTTATTAAATTATTTATGTATTTATTTATTTATTTATTTTATTTTTTGGTGAGAGCTAAGCCTTTAAGGAAAACAAACCAAAATAAACAGTGAAAAACATTGTGCTTAACATCTGTGCAGATATAATGGAAAGACGCAGCTATATCATTAAAATTCTGATCAGATGCCTCAACATATTTAGGCAGGCTGAGGAGGAGGCTGCCCATAGCTGTTTCATTGATTGGTTGCAGGGGCGAATGCTCAATTTCGTACCTTGAGTTATTTTGCATTACTGTCCAGATGGTATTTATCAGGCTATGTAAATTAACACAGTCAAGCTGATTGCATGTCAAAAATAAGTAGTTAAACCTTGAAGGCATTTATTTTCCATGTGCACTAATGGGCGCTTCTTGTGTTTCTTCAGACGAGGTTCCTTGTTGAAATTCATGTTTGATAAATTCGAAGGATTTCGGGGTAATTTGGCCATCTAGAGTGCTGTTGATCCTTCGAGTGTATATTTGAACCTCAGGGAGTTGAACATCACATCTGCATATCCGAGCTCAAATATATACTTAGAGTGATTGGTTTAAACATTAAGTTGTTGATCTTGTCCCAGATAGATTTGTCAAAACGTCACCCGCCCACCCCCCAGTTTCATTTCTGAACGGAGCGACTAATCCTTAAATACCGCTCTGAAATACATCTTTACTAAATGCATTGATTGAGTTAGTCAAACTTACATTCTGCCCTAATTTCGCAGTCAGGGCATGGAATAAATATTCCTCAATCCATTTATTTTCCATAAGGGAGGATAACCGGCTAGGCGAGTCCTTACATTTCAATTAGCCTGAGAAGGAGAGAGGAGAAGCGGTGGTCAGTGGACTGGCTGTCAGGATAATCACAGCGGACAAGCCGCCGCTGGCCCCTAATCCAAGCAGATAACAACGACCACAAATTCACACTCGGCACCAAGAAACCGGAGCAGACAAATACGCGTGTCATGCTAAACCAAACACGTTTAGCCCAGGGATCCCACCATTACCGGCAGATCGACGCGATAACCCAGCCGCCCTTTAAAGGAGTATTTATTTGACAGATAGGATTGACATGGGAGTTGGCCTGCTAGAGAACAACAACTTGTCCATTTAAAGGACAAATGGCTGTGTTCGAAATGGAAAACTAGTGTGCAGTGTTCACTTACATAGTAAGTGAAAAGTAAGTTACATAAGTAAATCAACAATTCAAACGTTTTTGTTACAAGACCAGATGATTTTGCATGTAAGTGGCATCCAAGCGTTGGTTTTTGCAAATGCAGTATGCATATTCTATTCTATGCACTTCAAAAAACGTACATATTTGCATTTACAGAATGCCAATATGCTATTCTAACAGAGCTAAATATCCTAAACTCTGATGTAACGCTTCATTTCAGCAGCTTAGCTTTGACATGCTGTACACCCTGCTTTATGCATTTGTGTTCCAGCAACATGACGTTTATCGTTTGCTAAGTAGTGGGGACAGATTTCTCCGGCACACCATATGTAGACAATGACGCTAACAAGTTAATATGGCAAGCATAAATACGTGCTTCGTATTATTATACCCTCTTAGCAACACGCTCAAGAGCCTAAAAATTAATTGCTAGACTAAGCAGAGACAGCACAAATGATTTATAATGTGGCTGAATCGCTGGTAGTTATTTATTTTTGCATGGTATTACACTAACCGCAATGTTTTGCTGAAATTGTTAGTCAGCATCAATGAATGCAATTAGAGTTTAATGGGCTTTAAAGAGAGCATGAAAAAAAAAAAAAAAAACCAGAAGAGAGAGATGCAGGGAGGAAAAAGATGCAACATGCGTTCCCGTCCAGGATTTGTCTCCTATAGTGGGAAGTCAATGCCTTTTAGGTTTGACTAGTTAGTATGGGTCGATATCGTAAATATACCATAATGTTTAAAATATATATATATTATATGCCATTAACCAATTACATTTTATTTTGTCACATGGCATTTTTAACCTAGGAGATTGTCTCAAAACAGTGCCCATATGCAAAGATGGCAGAAAGCATACTCGTCAGAAGGTCACACACCAGATGAGCGACTGTCATTGAGCTGAATGGGAATGCTAACGGATAGCTTTCTCAAGGTATGGTATGACTGACTAGATATGACTGTGTACATTTGCATTAGTGATAAAAGTGTTGCATAACTTAAAACAAAACTGTGAAATGACTACACATCCTTGGCACTGCTCTTTACTAATTTTTCAGACAGGATCTGTTCAAATCAAGCCAAATTGAATCCATACCTGCAGTGCATAATGTCATATAAATAATTGCACCATGTGTAAACATATCAATTTCCCTCCACAGCAGTGAGCTTGAAAAACCATTTGTGGGACCCCGTACAAGGTCATCTGAAGCTGGAAGCCTGAAGTCATTGAGCACACACACACACACACACAGACAGGCAGACCGAGTCCGAACACAAGCTCCTTCTGGTGCACTGGCCCTTAGGGCAACAGCAAGCCATTGCACCGTCATTAAGGCCAACATAGCAGCTATTTATACACTGTACTGCATCACGTCTTACATACTATACATACTTGCACACGCATACATGTGCGAGCACCCTTAGGCCACACAGGCTCATGCTGTATTCTCGCAAACATCACTGGAATAACGATACCAAATTAGCATGCACAAAAACGGGAGTGCGTGAAAGGCAAATAGGGTCAAAACTGCTGGGTGAGAGTGTTCGTGTGTTTGTACGCGGTTCGTTTTAAATCACCATGTGTTTTTCCACATGAATGCAAATCAACTAGTCTTGGAAGAAATCAAAACTAGTGCTCATTTCTTTCCATTGGTGCAAATGACTTCAGGACACTAAAAGTTGAAAGTGTCAATTATATTCTAACAACCTTTGAAGCCGCTGCGTTGCTCTTGAGGTATTATGCTTTATATTCTAGTGATTTTTGCTTTTGTGTTTCATCAAGAATGCATCTCTCCGCCAACCCACATTTGCACCTCTGAGCGATATTCATATTGTATGTTTCTTTGTGAATATCTTTGCCAGGCAGTTGTTAACCTCACCGTGTCACGTTATTATAAATTGTTTGAATCGCACCAGCGCCTCAAGCCAGCGCAGAGGCAAGTGCGCATTCTCAAAACAGAGATGCTAGATTACGGTGATCAGCGATTGCGCCGTGCTGTATCGCCCCGCATTAGATCAAGACAACACGTTCACAGGCCCCATGAATGTAAAACGCAGGGCCACTCTTGTAGGCGATTACTCAAGCAGCGGAGAGGATATTATTCAGAGTGAGTTGTTAATAAGGGAGTTTATTTTTTCTGACAGAGTGAAAATGGCTTCCTAACGCAGGATGGATAGCCCCCGCTAGCATGCGTACGCCGCCTGGACAGTTGTGCGCAATTAGGAATAAATAAATATTAACGTCTTCACTTACGCATCTGACGCTAACGTGCTAAATCGGATTAGCCCTCCGATGACCTAATTGCATTGTCACAGTGCACGTATCAAAAGAGGAGCACTTTGCGGAAAGGTAACATCAAATTAATCTAACAATCAGTAATTGAGACAAATGACACGCCGCGGCCAGCTGTCTGGGTGAAAAACTAGATGAGCTGAGAAACGTGTTGTAGGGTTAAAAGCCAGTGACTTAATCTAAAGACTATTAGCATTAGTTAACCATGTACTTTTCAATTAGAGTGATCATTTTGCATTTCGGACTTGCTGATAAATATCTTTTGTCACCGCACACCCTGGCGTGCACAGAAGGGAGGACGACGCGCGGCTTCCGAATAGCATGGAAGGGTTTAAATGCATTTAAAGAACGAGGGTTTAAATGCACTTTAAATGATCGCGCTTAAACGGAAGGCCAAGTGGAGAGTGCAGTCAGCACAAGGCGCTGTGTGGCATTTCACGAAGGGGGTGGGCAGCAGGGGGCTCGTATATTGGAAAAATAAAATAAAACTGCAAATCAAAAGGCCCTTTGTATTAAATTACAGTGGGGGCTTTGCAGGAAAGAAGCCTGTGCACACAGACTCTGTGTGAATCTAATAATGAACTTGCATCCAACCTTAATTAAACAGTCTACATCCCCTCGCATAGCCATATAATGATGTCAAGCCGGGAAGCAATTAGCTGCCCTTCTCTGAAAGCAAACAGTGTTTGTAAGTCACACAAAGTACTGCAGCAGGCGTGCTTATTGAAACCCTCCTGAAAAATAAAATTAATTAGTATGTTATGATTTTGGAGATGCCTTAACATTGGACCCAAAGGACATGGGGCTGAGATTAAAGATGAGCCCCTCTTTCTGCCAGCGCTGGTAACGATAACAGCAGGAGAACCATCTCACCATCTCATTAGCGGCAGGCCGGGCCAGACTACGCGCTTTGCCCCGCGACATCATAGCATCCATTAAAATAAGCTGTCATGCAGTTGTAAGAATAACAACCCACAGTAGACCAAGTCATTTGAAAGGGGGGGAAAAAAAAGCAAAGTTTTCCAACAAAAGGCCCCTCTCCAATGGTTCTTAGGTGTACGCCGTTTATTTGTGTTTAGAGATCACCCCTTTGTCTGCCTCGGCTAATTAAAGTGATGCCGCACCGCCTGGCTTTGCAGGCAGCCGGGGGAAGCACCAGCCAGCTGAGACACCCAATTACACAATTAAACCTCCTACAAGATCTCCAAATTGTCAGGGAAAAAGAAACTGTGCAGTTTTTCTCTTTGTCTTCTTATCTGAACTGCGGCTGCGATGTTACCAGAGTATTATTTTCACGTTCCGAGAGGAAGGCGTGCGCTCGCTCTCGATGATGTAAGACGTAATTTCGCCCGGCTTTGTTCTCAACGGAGCAGGGGCTGTATATTTGTGTCTATTTACTCGCGTCAAGTTTCTTTTGTCTCTCGAAGTTGTTGCGCGGGCGGTCATTAGCCGAGCCTTAGCGCTAACTTTGTTGAGCGAGAGCATTTGGAGACGCCGCTCTAATTGGCGATGTTTTACAAGGGAAGCACTTATCACTTTGCTTATTAAAAATGCTTATTGGATGCAATAAAACACACATTATGGTGGTGAAATTAATATAGTGCATTGCCCAGAACATAATGCCGTTCTAATGTGTGTCTTGTTCACTCTAATGAGTGCTGCCGAGTTTATTAGCTCTGATGACAGAGGGGCCAAGCTGGGGCTGTTATTGTTTGGTACAGGTTGATGGATTTCAGATGCCTCGCAATCGTGCACACCCGTGCACGCCCACGCTCTCTTTATTACCGAGCGCTGGTGTCGTCTAGCCCGGTGGCTTGACTTTAATGCGGTATAAACATATAAATCTGGAGCGACTCTCTCTTAGCCTGCAGTGGAGAGTCTTCGGTCGGTCCGGAGTCCATACGTTCTCGCTTATTTCCACCGCTGGAGAGGAAGCCATTGATAACTCTGTGACAGGGGCGGTCCCGGGAGGGCCGGGGGTGGGGGGGGCAGCACAGGAGAGGGTTAGTAGGTCATTACTGGCTCAGCACAGATCCTTTAATTGTCTACTGAGCTGCTTTGGATCCGTGTCAGGTGAAGGCTTCGGCCAGAAAGAAAAGTGCAACCTAATAGTTTGGCTTTCGGACGCGGAGATCGGTTAGACTTGGTAATGGATGTTTGTGCATGTGAGACCCCTTTGTTTATGGAGAAGGCTCTTTGTTTTCCAATCCTCCCCTTTTTTCCACAAGTTTGAGGCAATTTATTTGCGATCCAATTTCAGCGAGTCTTGCAATCAGGCAATGCAATCCAATTATCTCTTTGATTGGGCGAACTGATTAAAATGTGTAGCCAGACGTGATTATCCGTGTCTCTCACTCTCTCTGAACATTTGAGGGAGAGAGACACACAAGGCAGTCGGAATTATAAACGCACTGTATGGAAAAGCGTGCGTCGCACAACATGGCATAACTCGATGATGCTGTGAACTGTGAAGGTTGTCAGCCGGTAGAGACTTTGTTATACCGTGTGGCCAGTGACGAGAACTACTTTATTTACAAGTCAACAAGTCAAGCTGAACTTCTGTCGTTTCATTTGTTAACGGTTGCCGTCATTGCAACTAGCCATACTACTGCGGTTACTAATATGTGTATATCAGCTCCTTTACAGTGGTTTCACATCCATTTAGAGTTGTAAGTAGTTGTACAGTTTTGAGTCTTGAGAAAGACAGATTTATTTATGTTGAATAGTATGATCATTTTTGCCGTTTTAATAGAACAGAGCAGAAACACAATGCACTGGATTGATGTAGTTGTTCTTTTATATGTTGTTTTATATGGATCTCATATGCTGTAAACGCAATATATTATATGGATAACAACCAAATCTACATTCTAGCTTATATGAATTGCACGTATTGAGTTATTTTTTACTGATTGTTTTGATTTTGGACACAAGCTCACCAGTACACTGTATAGCAGGCTTTGCAATCATGTAGATTTTGACATGGCATTTTCTCTCTAATCAGAAACAGCCCTTGCTCAGGTGGAATTTTTTCGAGCCGACTCTGACGGTACTAAACATTTCCTGGGCCACTTTGGGTTGAAGGTCTTTTCAGTGTTTTGAAATACAATAACCGGCTTGTTTGATTGTTAAAGTGATAACCATGAGAGCAGGGCTGCCCCATTTATCAAATTACCAACTTAGTGAAGGCTCACAGAAATCTGCCGGTAATGACTGACAGGAGAGAAAGCGAGAGAGAGAGAGAGGGAGAGAGAGAGAGAGCAGGACTGCATTTGGATGGGGGGCTCGTCTGTTATCTTTCTTTTTTCTCTCCAAATCATGTGTCCAGGGCTTATGAAATTTAAAGTGGTGTCTGGCTTTTGCCTCCATCAGAACGGCCTTGACGTGGCTGAGCGTGTGTAAGGAGAATGTGTGATAAGGCAGGCCAGACCTCCTGCTGAAAACGTCACCGGCGACCTGGGCAAGGGTCAAGAGTCAACCGACAAATATATCTCCTGCTCTCACCATCACTTGCTTTAAAATTGATAAAGACAGATGAGAAGGCAGATGGAAGCAGAAGTGGTCAGGAAAGAGGGAGAGGTGTCAGGGTCCTCCATAAACGCCACTTTGTGACGCATCATTGGGAATGCCCTCCCATAATGCTGTGCTGTCTGACCTCACACTTCACAGGGTAGGTGAGAGCTGAGCGGTGACCTTGCAAGGGATTCATTCCTTGTTACTGTGGTCAGATGAATCTTCACCATAACCGGCACTGTTCCATTTGTGTGCCCTTTTTCTGAACTTGCTTTCCATTTGGACACAGATTATTATTATTATTTTGTTTAATGATTAACATTAATTTCATATATTTTGTATATAAAAAATAAATCTTATGTATTATATAATATATTTGTATACAAATTTATATTGCATATAAATTGTATATGTAAGCTGTTAAATTGTGTGTGAGTGAGTGTATGTAATACACACACACACACACACACACACACACACACTGTCACGGCAGATGCTTTATATAATATTTATTATTATTATGGGTTAGGTTAAGGCCTCTGGGCGTAAAAAAAGAAAGAAAGAAATAAAAACTGGTGTAAAGCATAATATCCCTGTACAATACCCTTCAGGGATATATATATATATATGTATTTGGGCTGTCAAACGATTAATCGTGATTAATCGCATCCAAAATAAAAGTTTGTGTTTACATAATATATGTGTGTGTATGGAGTATAGTTATTTTCTATATATAAATACACACACATGCATATATATTTAAGAAAAATGTGTTATTTATACATAAAATATTTATATATAATATAAATTATATATAATATAAATATATATACACAGTATATACATGCAAATATTTCTTAAATATATACATGCATGTGTGTGTATTTATATATAGAAAATAATTATACACCGTACACACACATATATTATGTAAAAACAAACTTTTATTTTGGATGCGATTAATCGCGATTAATCGTTTGACAGCCCTAATATATATATATATATATATATATCTCCCTTCCTTCATATGGAACATTATTTTTGTTTATATGTAACATTATTTTATATTATTCTTTATAATCATGAATTCTCATAGAACATCATATAGGCTTATCCCATTATGCATTGCAATAGTATTGCAAAAACAACCCAGCTTTCTTTGCTGTGATTAGCTGCTTTTCTCTCAGGGAAACACATTACCCACTCACTACAAACGCTGATCGATTTCTTTAAGACTGCCTATCTGATTGCTTTTATACCTTATTGATTCTTCAGGATTAACGTTTATGGCTGTCAATTATTCTCATGTATGATTGTTCACATCTGTTTATTGCACGCTGCATAATTGTAGAAAACAATGATTCTGTTCAAGTTGATAATCCAATTTCAATACAAGAAGCAGCCCTCGATTTTAAAGAGATCACCGTTCTTATATCAATGAGTGTGAGTGTAGCTAATCGACTAAAGCTACCATCACAAATTCCTGACGTCTTGACAGAAGCATTCTGTGTGAAATGCAATGATCATAAGCTTCATTATAAGAGCGTTTAACAGTATAAGAGCGTTTAAGGTTTTTTTTTTCTTTTTTTTTTCTTTTTTTTTCTGAAATCTGCCACCATCTCAATCAGAGGGATTTGGAACGATAGTGGAACAATTATATGTGAAATTGAGTGTTTTGAGCACTGCTGGCTGATATGGTTTAGTGCAAGTAAAGGAAATGTGTAAGGATAAAATCATTCATCATCCTATAGAAACCTGCATTTCAGTTTCAGTTGGATATTTTCGGCCTTGCACAGTCAGGTGAAGTACACTTTTTAAACACTTGAATGGATGCAGATGCAACTGAACGGATGCAGGCATTTCATAAGTGTCTATCAAAGCTGTCTTTGAAGATCTCTGCCAAATTATGACCGGCATTGTTCACGGCTGTCATTTGAAATTGTTTGGAAAATAAGTCAGAAGTAGGCTCATACAAATAGGACTATCTTGCAGTGTTATACGGTTGAACGTACAGGCTTATTTCCATTTCATATCAGTTATTGTTGTTCAGATGAGAGGATACTCCACTTGATCTATAGTTATTACCTCAAGAGTGATGCATTTGACAGATATTACAGCCTGTAAGTAGAATCTCCTTTCATCGAATGTACATTTTTCCATTTGTGTTCTCGGTGTTTTGAACGTAATAGCTACATTTACTGTGCATGCAACCTAATAATTTGTTAATAATGTGACTGATCAATCATAATGAAAAACCTTCATGTAAACACCTCATTGTGATAAGAGTGAGCTTGATTGGAATTTCTATCCAATTGAAACTGGTAGTATAGATCTTAAATTATAATATGACCCTTCACTGAGCTTAACCCCCTTAGTTATTGGAGTTTTCCATGAACAGAGTGATATGTTATTTTTGTGATTAATAATATTTTGTTTTGTGTTCTACAGAACAACTTGGGCGAGTAAATGATGAAACTTTTGTTAATACTTTTATTCAGCAAGGAAGCATTAAATAAAAAGTTATATATACGTTATATATATATATATATATATATATATATTTATTTATATATTTATATATTTATATTATTATTATTATTATATATTTTTATACAGTATATATATATATAAAACATTTTTTTTGAATAGTAATAAAACTATTAAGCAGCACAACTGTCTGTTGCATATTATTAGAATCAGCATATTAGAATGATTTCTGAAGGATCATGTGACATTGAAGACTGGAGCAATTATGCTGAAAATATATTAAAATTGTAAACAGCTATTTTATTTAAATAATATCTCACAATATATCTGTTTTACTGTATTTTTGAACAGCTTTGGTGAGCATAAGATACTTTCAATAAAATGTATAGAATGGTAGTTTATTTTTTTCATTTTCCACTGTGTGCATGTGAAGAAAGGGGCCCTTTTGGAGTTAAGAAGGAAATTGAGGCATTTAGATCGTATATTGACACTAAATGCCACTCTTAGCATGCACAGAAATTGTATTTGCATATATAACCCCCCCCCCCCCCCCCCCCCAAACACTCTTTTGCTTAACCTAACTTAAAAAAAAAAAAAAAAAAAAAAAAAAAAAAGTGGATAGAGTGACCGACCACCATTCTACCTTGTTCATCTGAGACTACATTCAAACTGTATGATCAGATTGAATTTGATTAATATAGATGAAAATCTATGCATGTTACCGTAGTCAGTCAGAGAAATGGATGTAAATCCAGCATATAAACAAAAAAAGCACAGCAGCAGAGGGAGATGCATGAGTTTAACATGTAGTCCAGAGTAAAGGTAATTAAACACTTTTTTATTTGTTTTGCTTTCATAGGAACATGAGAGATGCCGCCCAGCTCTTAATGAATAGGTACCATGGTTTGCTCTCTTTCTTTTCAAATACAAATCAGACACATACGCACACACAATGAGCGGCTCGGCCCACACTTGGCACCGTCGGGCCTCATTGTTGCCAGTCCTGTGGAGGTGGTGTGGTTCGTGGGTGTGGAAGCTAAATTAGCCTCTACCCCAGGCTGTAGGCCCTCCCGAGGGGGGTCCGCACTGCCCTGTGAGTAAGCTTGTACCGTGCCTGCCCTTGACATGCCTTCTCCGTGGACGGTGGGACAGAGGGGTACGGTGCCAGCTCGTTGAATGGCATGAACCCGTGCCAGATGGTACCAGCTGCAGCGAAACGCTCTCTGCGGTGGACACCTGTCCACTCCGCACACCTCCAGGAGCCATCAGCTCCCGCCCTAAAGAGCCGTCAGCGGGAAATGAGGCGCTAACCCGGGAGTGAAAAGCCTGCGGGGCCTCGGCGGGTGCATGCCGGGTCCTCGCTGAACCGCTCTAATGAGGACGGCAGCCCGAGCCAAGACACGTTTAGCAGCCACGCTGTTTACTTTATCATCATTTCTCAGCGTTACCCTGGCCTCCACGATGCCGTGGCCAGGACGTGTCGCCGGTTTGGACACCTGACTCTGGGCCGAGAGACAGAGGGCATGCTGGGATTGGGCGCAGTGGTGTGATAAGCATTTGTGTGTTTGTGAAGGCCATCACGGGTGTGAATAAGGCATCACTCAATGAACATTGAACGGGGTTTGTGATGATTATGGGCATAGTAGATGCACAAATGTTGTCATTATTTACTCACCCTGACCTGTATGAATATTCCACCTTCTGTTTTCAATATAATAATAGTCACTGGGAACTGAGGCTGAGAAGCTCCACAGTGACAAAAAAAAAAACAAGTAGTCAATATGGCATTCTTTAGATAAGTATCAATGTTCAGTTACTTAAAAGTTACTTTTAGAAGTACTGCATTACAATATCCGTTACTCTCTACAAAGTAAATCATCGTTACACTTAGTCACTTTTGATGGACAGTAATGTGTTACATTACTTTTGCGTTACATTCGGCTTGCTCGTTTGTTTTAATAACAAAAAAAAAAAGTTATATTTTTGGCAAATTTAAAGGCCTTTTTATGCCAAAAGTGAAATGGATAAGCCCCAGGCTGAAGAAAATGTAAATTCACTCCTGTACAGTAGAGGGCACAGCTCAAACAAACCTTTCAGCTGTGCTGCCATTCGTGATCGCAGAAGAATAGGACATGGAGAGGCTTTTTGAAACTGTTGGCTGCATCTGAAATCGCATACTCTCTTAAGTAGGTAGTTATTTTGAATAAGTAATTACTTAAGGACCACTAAAAAAGTATGTTCTATATAGTATGAATGTGTGTTTTTGTCATTGATGCTGGTTAGTTACGTTGCTTCACTGCCATTCATAAATCCTCTCCCGTGGCCTCATGGGATAGTAAAGTGTCCATCATATGCTTCAGAATCTCGCCGGATGTAGTAGGTCATCCGGGTACTTTTTGCCTACTCTTTTATACAGTGAATTCGCCCATACTTCTTTTGTCACATACTGTTTTTCGCCTACTATATAGTAGAGAAGTATGTGATTTCAGATGCAGCCTCTGTCTCATTCAATGTTGCAAAGTGACTAAACATTCTCTAAAATGTTTGCTTTTATTCTCCACTGAAGGAAAAACAAATCAAACCCATTTATGACCACAAGAATGTGAGTAAATGATGACCACATTCAATGTTATGTGAAGTATCACTTCAAATCTATAGTTGAAATAATTTACTTTTTTTTTTTTTTTTACCTTTTTTACTTTTATTGCAATTTTGTAAGAATGTGTTGCAAAGTGATAACTGTAACGGTACTACTTTTATGCAGTTATAGAAAACAAACAGCTCTGAGCATTTGTCAACCAATCAGTCATAAAGTCAAATTCTGTGACAAAATGTTTTCTAAGAAGATTTTTTTTTTTACGATGTTTAAAATTACAGATTACCTATCCTCCCTTCAAAATAAAGCACAGTAAAAAAAAAAATCGTCTACGAGGGCCCTTATCTTGGCAGTGTGCGAGTCTCCTCTCTGTAGCCTACAGCTCATTCAGGGATATTAAAGAGTCATTAGATGGATGGTTTCCTCTGGGAATACTTCAATATGAAGCTCTGTGGTGTCACAGCCCATGTTATTTGTGTGTAAGTGACACTTACCTGCAAGACATGACATGAATTAAACACCGTTCTGTTCCTTCCAGTCTTTTAGCATGCTGCCTTCTTACATAGAATAACCTTTTACATATTCCATCCTGATTTGTCTTTTTATTTTTAGTGAGTAAATTGCCCTCAACTGAAGAGGGAAGCAGAAGTAATAACTGGAATTACAAGGGCAGAATTGAGTTGTCTTGTGGCAAGTGTTGTTGGCATGGATGAATATAAATTGAAGGGTATGCGTTACCATCTCAGTCTGCCTCATGATACGGTGGACTGGACCGTGAATGAGAAATTCGCTCTTTTAGGTCCAGGTCAGTGGCGGCCCGTTATCATGTGCATATCCGGAGCTGATTAGCGATGTTCAGTAGTGTTCACCAATGGGAATGAGGTAAAAAGAGAAAGGCGGCAAGAATGATTTGTTTTCACAGCGGGATGGATTTTCATAGGGAGATAAAAGAGAAAACATAGAGCGTGGAGTCAGGTTTGGTGGCTGTTTCTCTGTAGCGATGGCTCTTCAGATGTTCACCGACCGAATCCCCACCCTTTGCACCACGGCCTCCTTCCCGCCTTCACCCACCGGGCGTAAACACGGCAAGATCAGTAGCGTGTTAAAACGGCACCCCGTCCCGTTCCCGATCCGCCTGTGTTCTCTTCTGTTTGGTTCTCATGTCGTACCGCAGATAAAATAAACCCCGTGCGGCGAATCCCCTTTATATCCCCTCAATAACTGATTTGCATTTAATTGTTTCTTGACGGCTTGAGACTGCCGAAACCGGGACGACACGCACCTGAGTCAGAATTTTTAATACGTACCTTTCCGGGTGGCTATTTGTGTTCGCAGTCAATTTTTTCCCATTATGTTGGAGTGAGGATTTTGATAAAACATGAAGGTACTTTCTGTAATACTTTTTTGGTTGTCGTTTTATCGATCAGCCGATCCCTGGGGAGGCCCTTACTGCGGGAGGCAATTATGAAATCAGAACAAAGACTTGGATAAAACAAGATATTACACTCACACAGTTGGCTGCTTGTTCCATTCCGTTACAAGACTGAAGAGATCTTTCTTTCTCTCTTTTCCAATATTGGATGCATTCTGAGAGAGTGAGGGTGGGAAAAAGAACAAAAATGCATCAATGTGTTTCTTGGAAAATGGCAGGGACACATAGTGTGTGACGATTTAAAAATGATATCCTAAGTTATAGAACTGATAGTTCCTTGATGATGGTGTTTGGTCAATTCTGCATTCTAGCTGTGCTGAATACTTGATCTAGTAAATGTATGATGTGAAACACCTGTGCACCACACCATACTGTAGCAGTTACATACCGAAGATCACGTCAAAGAATATATCTGGCTCAAAGTAGGGGCAGAAAATAAAAAGTTGTTGTTTTTTATATTACAAATGGTCGATGAAAAGAGGTGCTTGACCACCACAGTATAGGCCAAAACATTTGTGTATGTATGTACACTACCATTCAATAGTTTGCATTAATTTGATCAAGACTACAGTAAAAAATGTATTTGGATATCTTTTAAAATGTAATTTATTCCTGTGATCAAAGCTGTATTTTCAGCATCAGCCTTCAGTGTCACATGATCCTTCAGAAATCATTCTAATATGCTAATTTGAATTTGCTCAAGAAACATTTCTGATTATTATCAATGTTGAACCGATGTTTCCAGCATGGGAGGCTGGCTCGCTAACAAGGACGCTAAAGACCCCAGCCTCTAGCATGCCTTTCGAGGTCAGGGGAGTGAGGTTTACCTGAACAACTCTTTACTAGTTGACCTCTATTACCTCTATTATTTTTACAATAATTTAAGGTTAGGTAACAATAATGAATGGTTATTGAATGAGCTTTGTTTAATGAACGTAATGTTGCAATACATGTAAACGTTGTGAAAATTAAAAGGTCAAGACCTCAGATCCCAATTTTAAGTGTGAGATACAGACATTTTATGCGTTTAAATCTTTTCTTTTCATGCTATATTAGTTTTATGCTATATTCTAGTTTATTTAACATAATCTAATATCTAAAAAAGGGGATTTGTCTCATTTTTTTAAAAGAAGTAAGACACACATGGTTATATTGTGAATCCACTCTGTCTTACCTAACAACGTCACAATATATTGCAGCCTCATGCATTACGGGCACATTTGTCTTGTATATTTGCTTTGTGTTTACAGGTACGAGACAGAGCGAGGGCCCGCTTCACACGCCTGATATGAATTTCACCTGCAATATATTTATGTATCACATTATTATCAGGCCTTCTCTGACATGGAGCAGATGGCGCTGATGCAGGTGGTAGCCGGTATTTAAAAGGTGTGTGCATATGCACCCCGTTCGTCCCTTTTGTTCCAGTTAGACGTGTGTGGCCCCGGCTCTAATGGTGCTAAAATCGCCTTTCGGAAAGCGACACCCTGCCAAATCAGATCTGTGAGTGCCGAGGTAATAGCTCGGGATTGATCGGCGGACAGACGGCCACTACGGTGTTGTGCAACCCGTTCGGTGAAGCTGTTTGCGTGTCACTTGCAGAATTGTTAATAGATTTTCCTCATTTGCACGAGACACCGCAAACTCTCGGCCGAGACCTTTCCATTACCGCCTGCGCCGGCCAGACGGCGACATACGACGCGAGGGCTAATATAACGTTAAAACGACGCTGAAATAGCATCAGAAACGACTGCGAGTTCCACCTCTTGACAGCATCGCAGCTGTAGACTAGCGGTAGTAATCCTCCAGTGGCAGTTTTAATTATCGGCACGGCTCTACTATCAGCAAGTGTGTAATTATGTGTCAGCTCGCTGGCTGCTGGGTATGAAGGGTGAAAGTGAGAGATATGATGTTTGTTGAAACTGGCGAGTCGTATTTAAACAATCCGGAGCGTGTGAGGGGTTCTGTCATTAAGCAGACGGAGGCTGACCCTTTCTGTCGCTCACCATCTCACTTATGCAGATTCTTTTTTTCATTCCTACTCTCACTCTCTCTGTTTGTATGCTTCGCAAGACTTTGCGCTTAGGAGGAGGATGGGGCAGGAAGTGGCTAAACGTGTGGTGAGAATGTGACACTCTGAAGGTTTCTCCTGTGTAAATCAAACACACTCACACACACGAGCACCGTGTGCCATTTCTCAGTCATAGTTTTAACACGCTCGCATGTTTAAATCAGCGTGCTGTAGGCATTTATCTGTTTAATATTTATTTCTGTACTTTTTTCATCCATGCCTTTTCTTTTTTTCCTTTTTTTTTTTTTTTTTTTGATGCAATGATACTTTGACTTCAGGAATGGGAACATAAAAGCAAAAACAGTGTGATGCAAAATGAAGCAAGTATCTGGGGAATTATAGCTGGATACCATGGCAAGTTTAAAGACTTAATAACATGTTTTTATTTTATTTTATTATACTTGAATGATTCTGGTAATTAAATAATTGCATTTGAAGTTTGTTTTAGCACGTTTTAGGAATAAAAATTGTTATAACAGTGAAAGGGAAAGTGTGCTTAGCCGTAACTGGTCAGCATTTCAAGTTTTTTTTTTATATATATAAATGCTTCATGCAATAATTACCAAATGTTTTAGTTTTAGATGCCTTATCCTTTCCAAAGGTTTTCCATGTCGACTACCCAGATATACAGTAACTTATTTGTCTTATCATGCTGTTAAATTTCCAGTTTCTAATAAGTTTGTATTATACGGTTGTCTGGAAAATCGAAATCTCATTGATCAATTTTGTTTTTCTAAATACATTTGTATAATGACCACTAATCTGTAAATGATTATTATCCCAGGCAACCAATTCTTACAATGCTGTGCTATTTTTAAGTGGAATCTATATAATCTAATACTTTTAATTCAACAGTTCATATAAACTATGTTTTATGTCCATTTATGGGTTAAGGGTTTAGATTAATTAAGATTTTTAATATTTTTGAGAAAAGTCTTTTTTTCACCAAGACTGCATGTATTTGATCAAATATGTTGTAAAAACAGTAATATTGTGAAATAGTATTACAATTTAAAATAACTGTTTTCTATTTTAATATATTTTAAATGTATAATGTATTCCTGTGATCAAAGCTGAATTGTCAGCATCATTACTTGATTTGCTGCTCAAGAAACATTTCTTATTATTATCAATGTGGAATTGATATTTTTGTGGAAACAGTTATACACCAAGTCATTCAAAAGTTTGGGGTAAGATAAATGAATAATTTTGTTCAGCAAAGATAAAGACATCGTAAATAATTATATATTTTTTAAAAAAACTTTTTTGAACTTTCTATATCTATATCTATCTATCTATATATACAGTATATTGTTTTTACAATATTTATAACATGAAGAACAAATGCAGATGTAATGCTCTATTTATGTATTTTAAGTAACAAGAAACATATTGGGTGTTGAGAGGCTGGTCACATGACCTGCTCTCCTGCTGTGAGATTTTTTCCTCCCGAATGAGTCTACATTAGACAGCAAAAAGCACCTTTGATGAACTGTAATAAATTCTCCTCCTTTTATTGCCCGCATTCTCCACCAGAAACAAGCACCTTTAGGCTCACTAACATGAAACAGGAGCACAACAGAGGTCTATAATGTTGGCTTTTGGGATTCGGCCTGATACTTGAGCAGTTGGCATGATTTCCCGGTCTCCATAAGTCCATTAGCCCAAAAACCAAGCGATATTATTTGTAATATTTACAGACTTTATGATCTAGTAGTGATTATTTCATAGATGGCTAAGACTTAATCGTTTGGATGGTTTCAGTTTAGTTTTTGCAGACAATAAGATAGTGTTTTCGAAGGAAAGGAAGGAACTATCCATACCACAGTGAAAGGCATTATTACCTGCAGCCCCACCTCTGTACTCCAGAATAATGAAAATCTGCAACATCGAGGCCTCGTAGGATTAATTAGTTGAACACCGCAGAGACGGGATGATTTATTTTGATTTACATAACAGAACAAGTGGACCAGGCAGTGCCCCATTCGTAAAATAAAGTCCACACGTCTTTTATTATGGCAAACGTGCTCCGGTCGTTTAACTAGGTGAGCTTAAGACGATGAAAATAGCCGTGACTCTGGCCTCTGCGGACTCCGTCTGAAGCCTGATGCAAAAGGTGACAGAACTACAGGATTAATTTAAAGACCACTTTTCGCCCCCTGTGGTTTCTATGATAAAGACATCTGACAATAGTGCTCCTCTAATTTATAGCCAGACCAAGTGCATTAATTGATTTTTACATTTCGCACAGTCCTGTTCCCTTATTAGAGGGAAGCGTGAGGCAATTTATCTGCCTTGATATGCCATATTCATGGCCCTGATTGTAATTTTTTGACAAAGTGGCACATTTCTCTGGAATGAACTCTACGGCAAGCATGGATATACATTTAATCATTTTCTAATAAGCTCTTTTAGAAGGATTCATGAAAAAATCCTCTCAGAATACAGAGTGAATTACTGTAATGCGGTTAATGCCATTTCTGTCTTAGTAGTAAAAATAAATAAATAATAATATGAAATAAAAATGTCACAGAATAATCAAATAACTCGTTCTGCCATATTCACCATTATGTCTGTGAATGGACCAATTCTACAGTTATTAATTATAAATGTCTTCCTAATTGACATGGATGGGCTTTTCATTTTCCACTGTTCAGAAACGAGGCTTTCTGTGCTTTGTGTTTTTCACACGATTAGGCAAGGAATGGTTCATTCTGAATAATGGAGCGTTCACACATTCACACACTGGATGTTATTAGTTCATTGGTAGCTTCCACTGCTCATTTGCATAAAGTTAACCTTGTCTCAACATTGTTAAAATGTTGGACACTCCCACGTCACACAGTCACAAATGAAAATGGACTACCCATCACTGTCACTGTTAATGGAAGTATGTGTGAATGCATTTTTAAACCATTTTTAACTTGACTTACTTTTAACGTTTTTTTAAGGGACAAATTAAAATGATTCAAAATAATATATTTTTTTCTTCTTTAAAACACAAATGTGGGTCTTAAAAGCTTTGTCATACAGTGAAAGTGGATGGTGACTTACTATATTACTTGGATATTGGCTGTTTATTAGTACTTACAAAACACATATTTACGCCTTGTTCTGCATGACCATATTCTATATAACTTAATCCTACACAATACCTAAACTTGACAACTTACTAACTACTAATAAGCAGTAATTAGGAGTTTACTGAGGTAAAAGTTGTAGTAAATAGTTAGTTAATAGTGAGAATTATTTTTCTAGCAATTTTTGAATGAAAAATAGTTAAGTAAAACCTACACCATTTGTTTTTTTGATTTTATTTTTTCATTGCGTTTAAGAACAACTTGACAGAAAGGCTTAATGCTCCTATAACCTTTCTGAAAATGATTTTTATGCGCAGACAAGCTCTTATATCCGGCCAGAGCTCAGCAGAGGACCAGAGGAATAAGTGCAATGGTAAAGTGTTATTCCATCAGACAGCGAGCCCCAAAATCTCTGATGTGGATTTAAATTTTCACTGGATGTAAACCAAAGCATGTCCCTGTGTCTCTCAGCGGCTCTCGATTACCTTGCAGGCAGGAATGTCTCTGAGAATGCCATAGGTGGTTTGGGAGGATGTACTGTACCTCTTTCCCATGCATTCTGACTGTTCTGTGAGCCGCGGTTATTTTGATTTGCCGTAAAATGTCAATATTGTTTCTGCATTAGCTCACCTCCGATAAAATGACACGTTCCTCTCCAGCTGGATGACATCGCCTTATTAAAGCTCTATGCTTGTATCAACATTGGAGCAGCAGAAGAAAAGTGCTTGCGTTCCAGAGGGTCAATGCACCAGAGCGCTAATTTGTTGACCCTGAAAGTGTAGGGGTCAGAAGTTCAAACCCCAGCTGCTGGGGAGATAACCGAGCACATGTGAGCGTGCATGTGTACACGGCTCTGTAGGGGTCATTTCCTTCAGAGCCCCTTCAAATACAGAGGATATGGCCCTCTCACTAAATTGTCCTTTAAATGGCCTGTACAGTAGAAACTGTTGAGGTGAGAGGTTACAGAAGGCATGGATGAAAACACATGTGCTTAGGGTACAACGTTAAAGGAACATTCTGGGTTAAATGGCATGTAAGTGAAGCTATATTTGTGGCATAATGACTGTTTGAAATAATTTCCACTCATCTCTCAGAAATGGTGTTCACAATGGAAGTACATGAGGCCAGGATGCAATGTTCATAAAGTATAACCCTATGACTTAAACGTGTTAACATGAGACTGTGTGATGGAATCACTAATAAGCCTTTTCTGTGTAAAGTTATATTATATATTATATGACTGCATTGAGAAAAGAAAAGAAAAAGAAACACTCTTTCAAAGTGCCGGCCTGGCCGAATGGCGTCCATATTTAAAGTCAAATGGAGATTTCTTCCTTAGCTTCTTAGCAATAGTCCGTAGTCCAGTGTCCTATCATGATTGGCAGGGGCTATCAAACATTAATAGTGATGCTGCTTCGACTGTAATTAAGTGTTAATCACTTCCTTATGCTAATGGGGTTTTTTTTTTTGGAGTGGAGTTTTCCATTGTTACTGCGCCTGAAATAATTTCTGTGTGATCACTCCCCTAGAAATCAAAATGTGAATAATTATTCCCTAATTAAGTGAGTGGGGCCTGCTCCTGGAGTTAAGGCTGCATTAATTTGAATGTTTTTACAGTTCTCTAATTGGGATAAGGGCAGTTACTGATGAGGGGCCCGCACACAAGCAGAGAGAAGGCCTGGCTCCTGTACGCCGCCACTCAAGGTCAGCGCGCCGAGTCCTGTAGCTCCCGCAGAGCCCTGCATTGTTGGCGGAGCATGCATCTATCATCTTGACAAGCATGTGCTCTCACGTCTTCAATTATTAATTGCATTAAATACATTTTTTGAATCCGGGATGGAGCTGGTTTCCAGGAGAGTGGCCTTTAACATCGCCGCATTGTTGCCGCACGGTCGGACGGTCTATTTCCCACCTCCCCGTATATTTGGGAAACTGTAAACAGAGAAAAAGCGAACAAGGCCAAGGTGGGGAGCGTGTTTCAAAAAGGAGTTTGTCTACGGTCCTGCCTCTTTCTTACGCCGAGACTGTTACGTAAACGGAGGTGCTGAGGTTGAGGTCGTTGGATGAGAGAATCAAGGCAGACGGAGAGAGGAACTGCCTTGAGGCGCTACAGGAAGGACAGAGAAAAATGTAACCATTACTTGCTTTTAAAAGAGGCACTTTCAGAAATAAATTAGTACTCAAATTCTTGGCAAAGTGGTTCAGGTAAATTTTGGAAGAGTTCTGGGAGACTCGACAATTGAAAAATAACCTTCTACACTATACTGGGACACTTAAGAATGTCTGAATGTCATTGCATCAGATGACATTACATTACACTTTTGGAGTAATAAATTAGAGTCATTGTTCAGGTTAATAATTTTACAGCTGGATCAGTCAACTATATGCAATGAGAGGCAGGAATCAGTTTGGTTTGATCCCAACTGGCCGTTGTCCCTCGGCCCAATCGGTGCGTGTTTGTGTTGGTATGATGCTGTTACCACCGGGCAGAGTGGCATGATATATTAGAGGCCTTCATCCTGCGGAGAAACACTGCCTGCCACTTACCCTGATTAAAGCTCCCGCTGCTTAGGATAAAGCCACCGTCACCCTGCGCTCCAGACAAATGGAGCACGAGGGGAGCAGGACATTTTTCAGACGCCATCTTTCCCTGCCGAGCGCTCGCTCCTCTACCGCCTCGCCTCTGTGAAATACTTTTGAATTAATTAGGAATTTTGGTAAATGACATAAAGTGGCTCTAATTTTTTATGTCTGCCAGCAGAACAATTAAACCATTAGGAATAACAGATGACCCAACCGAGTTCACGTGCCTGTTGCCGATTTTCGAAGCACATTATTTCTGACGGGCCGAAACAAATAGTCGCCTGATTTTACTGTCGGAAGCATTTCGCTTGCAAATGATCCGATTTTCTGAGTGTTTTTCCCTCCTTCTGTTTTGAACGGAGGCCTGATCCCTGGTTGCGAGACCTCATTAGCGCAGGTACGCTCTCTCTGTTCACTTTTCCATTCTTCAGGTGAACCTTAATTTACATGGAGACACTTTGCGATTTTCCCGTCGAGGAGTCGCCCACTACCGCGGAAAGCAAGAGAGATGGAGCACTCGAAGGGGCCGCTCGGCACTTGAGATGAAATTTTTGCCTCTTGAAACCTGTCAAATCTCCCGGTGAGAAGGGGAGAGGTAGAGGAGGGGGTGAGCGAGTGGAGAGGAGGGACCTGAGGTGCAAAAAATAGTATTTCCACCCTGATAAATGAGTTCTATCCTGACTGCATATGGTATATGTTTTAAAGTGCCTCCCCCCGGCCTGTGCGCAGAGGAGCCATCCTTCATAATGAGCTCGGCCCCTCTCCCTCATGTGGGGGCCCCGGCGGTTGCCAGGCAGCTGCCAGTACAGTCGCACCCCAGGTCGCCACGGATACATCTGCGCACTGTAGCCTACAGTCATTATGCACAACTGCTCTGATGTGATGTCAGTGCCAGGAGTGTGTGTGTTGTCATTTATATTGGCTGTCATTTTGAGTTGTTCATACATCACATCTTTGAAATCAAATAGGAGCTTTTGGACGTTTTGTCAGGACATTTAAAACGGTTCTTAAGCTTCCCTGTAGTCTTTTTACAGTTGCTTTTTGGATTATTTAACACTGAATTAAGCTATAACTACATACAGTCAAAGCAAAATTTATTCAGACACCTTCAACATTTCTCACATTATCACAGTTTATTCGCTATAGTTTAGAAAATGGGTTATGAAATAAGTTGATATTTCACTGGTTTTTGGCCATCCTTCTGTTAGACTGTCTCACAAATGAATTATGTTGAATATCTGTCAGCTGTTAAATTTAACTACACAATTAGATAATACCAATTTAGGTCAACCAATTACCAAGTAATGCTTAATTTTGTTACGTCTGTGTTGTAAAAAGCTTGCATTAGCAATTAAAGAAAAAACACTTAAGCAAAACATGGTCAGGTCAAAGTGACTGAATAATTTTTGGTCCCCTTTTTTTTTTTTTTTTTTTTTTTTTTTTTTTTTTGTACATTTTATTGGTAGTCCACTATATGAAGAATTTTTGGGTATAATATGTCATACTTTATTTTGCTATCCTCACTTACATAAACAAACTATAGTGTCCTGCACCCTCTAGTAAACAAATATCACACATTATATCTGGTGTCTGAATAATTTTTGGTTTGACTGTAGCTTACAACACTCAAAATAATTAAGCCTAAGTAGTTGTAGAAATAATCATAAGTAGAAATAGCTCTGTTATGTGAGAACTGCACTTTTCACAGGGTATTTGCTACAGTAAAAAGCACTTCTTAACCATGACTGTTTTGCTGCTGATGGTAAAAAAAAAAATTGTTTTATCCCATCATGGTAGAAATTATATGCGTTATTGATGCCCAAGAGCTCACCTTAGTTTGCGTATGCGTGCACGAGTGTGTATGTGTGTTTGCACATGCATGTGTGGACCGCGTGACCCAGAAAGAAGACGAGGTGTCGGCCGTGCCGGCAGAAAGCAGCCAGTCCTGTCACCAAATGATGTTATGTGGGTCAGCATTTATTAGAGAGTTATTTGTCATTCTCTTCTTGAACAGACTGGAGTGTGAAGTCGTTACTGGCGCGCTGCTGTCTCCAGCTAGACCCATTATTTCCTTCACAGGAACTCGCAAACCTCTTTGTTACATCTCAAGACCTGCAGGATCTGTGCAGTGCACGCCTCTCTGCTCTCCAACTTTCCCCTGTCTGCTTTTTTCTGCTCACGAGATGATTTTCTTCTCCAGTTATGCTAGTCCCAGATGCTTTAGTGGATTGAATAAGACTGAGTGTGAATTCTTGAGACGTTGTATGTTCATGTTTGTGCTTCTGTATGACATAGCCGCCTAATTAAAACTCTTCTGGCATGCTTTTTAATATAAAAATAGTTATCAGAATGTGTTTGAGCCCTTAATTTTCGTAATACATATTTCTTGATGGGTGCCATTTCAGCCATCCTATACTGAGAGAGTTTTCAAATATTGTCAAACGTATATGCATTCGTACTGTATTTGTACACAACAGTTCAAAAGTTTGGGGGTCAGTAAGATAAAAAAAAAAAATTTAAAAAGAAAGAAATTCATACTTTTACTCAGCAAGGATGCATTGAATTGATCAAATCAAACGTAATGGCATTTATTGTTTCAAAATATTTCTTTTTTCAAATAAACATTGTTTTTGAACTTTTCCACACACACACAGCAGCAACAAATTCCACTTTGCATCACAGGAATAAATTACATTTTAAAATATATTCAAAAACAAAACTTTTTTTTCGAGTTTTTAATATAATTCATACAATTTAATATTAAATATGGAATTGTAGAATGATACACATTGTGATACACAATGTCTACAAAACTATCTGTGTGTGGTTTCGTTGCTGAAAAATAGAATAGTACATTATAATATAGTACATTATAATGCAGTATTGTATAGTACAGTATAATATAGCCCTGAACAGTATAATATAGTACAGTAAATCATAGTACAGTGCATAGTACAGTATAGTATAGCTCAGAACAGTATAATGTAGTACAGTATAGTATAGCACATAATCATATAGTATAGTGCAGTGCATTATAGTACAGTACAGTATAGTACTGTATATCACTGAACAGTATAGTATAGTATAGTAGTATAGAGGGATGATGTTGGGATTGGTAAATGACCCGAGTCGGATTCAAAGTGCCTCTGAATTTTAAATTAAGGCATCTCATATCCTCTGAATAAACTGAAAAAAGTGTCCCCTAAGTAACCCTTTTTTTTTCTGTCATATTAAAGTACAATAACACAATATTAACATGCAAAACAAAAACCAAATTCATCATTTTTTTTTAATGTTACAAATAACATGGCATTTGTAGTGACAAACAGGGGGTCTTAAAATAGAGCTCGGGTCCAAATGAATCCAGGCCAGGCATTGGTGATGGCAGAATAATCAGCTATCCCATACTCCCCTGTGCTTAATAGAGACAGCTGCTCAGAATTTAAAGGACAACAGCGAGAGAAGTCTTAATTACTGGACAGAAGTTAGCCAATAATGAATATTTTATTTTAGGCCTTCCGTTGGCTGCTGGTGAATTATGCCAGAGAAGGGACGAGGCCGTGAATCATCACGTCCAGGTAAATGCCAGGATGATGATATAATTGGTTGCTGTGGAGAGAAGCGCAACCTCTGTAAAATGTTAGGCAGGTTAGGGTGTGAGCTCTGTAATTCATTACGCACAGATATGACTGACTCCGATTATTCATCATTCTCTCTCTTTCTCTATTTACATCCATTTCTGTCACTAATGAGCAGGTCCAGATGGAATCTGCAGGGTTTTGTGCATATTCTGCAGTGATTTTAAAGAACAATCTGTTTTAGTATTTATGTTTATATAGTAAATACCGTTTAGTATTTATGATAACTATAGCCCTGTTCTCCTCTATATACAATAAATCACAGTTGATTAGATATACTTTAATGTCTTATTTTATTTTACTTTTTTAAAAGAACAAATTGCACTGGCTTCATCACTCGACACAGAAGACAACTGCACAATGTGGAAGAGGGGAGAGAGAAAGAGAGAGACTTGCCGTGCTCACTAAAACAGACATCATTAAGCAGGGTGGCCTGACTATTTCATGCACTGAAAAATTTATGAATGTGGACACAGAGGTCATGGGGACACAGCTACCATTAAACCAGCCCAGCGCCCCCTTTACACAGCCTCCTGCTAGCAGCTGAACTCATCTTCACCGCCGCCTAACCCCGGCGTTTCATTCTTATTCTACTCTAGCGCTCCACATAGTGTTGAGATACCGTGCGTTTTATGTGCAAACACTAATTCTAACCGACTTGAATTCACATTTTCTAAAGAAAATGTGTAGCTAAAGAATAGTTTAAGTTTTAGGTAAGCTTTGGTTTTCTGCAATTTGCTTTGTATCAGAGTTGCATGAAATTCGGCGTGCGTGTTGTTTTTCTGTTGGCTGTGCACTAGATTCAACAACACATAACCTAAAACTGACTTAGAAGTGTTAAAATTGCTATGCAAGTATGAAAAGATAGATCATCACAATTCAGTATGTTGGCGTCGTTACTTGCCTGATACATATCTGTCTAAAATAATCAAAAACATAAGTGATTTTGATGCAATGAACAACAATATACTATGAATCAATAAAACTGTATCAATGTATCAAATTACACTCTGATACATACATATATATATATATGAACACAAAGTTTAGGGTCAGTAAGATTTATTTATTTTTGAAAGTAACACTTTTATTTAGCAAGGATGCATTAAATTGATTAAAAGTGACAGTAAAGACATTTAAGATGTTACAAAATATTTATATTTCAAATAAATGATGTTCTTTTCTATTCATCAAAAAACCCTGGAAGAAAAAAAAATGTTTAGAAACACACCTGTTTTCAATATTGATGATAAATGCTTCTTGATCATCAGATCATCATATTAGAAGGATTTCTGAAGGATCATGTGACACTGAAGACTGGAGTAATGATTGAATAGGCCTATTAAAATTACAATTTTATTTCACAATATTACTGTTTTAATGTATTTTTGATCATATGAAAATATTTTTAAAAATCTTACCGACCCCTTGAGTTGTGCAAAGCTTGCCTACTGTGGTTGCTAGGGTTGTTCTAAATGTGTTTTTGTTTGTTGCAATGCGGTTGCTAGGGTGTTCTGGGTAGTTGCTTACTGATTCAAGTCCACCGTTACGTCTTTAAGATATTCTGATCCCAAGATAACAACTTTGCCTTTATATTAATTTCTATTTTAGCATTATGATCAACCTAACAAATGATTTATTATTATTGCTGGGTGAACATGAAAAGTCTCCAAAATCAATTTTCCAGCGATAGATACAATCAAAACCTCAGGGATGCCTCGAGTGTCGCACGCCTGGATCTGCTACGGCGTTCGTTCAAAATTCAGCGCAACTGTGTCGAGCTTTAATGGAAGTTGAACGCAGACAGAATTATTTGATAATACACAGATTGAGTCAATTTGAGAATGTATTAAGTGAGCTTTAGCCCATGTTTGAGACATCTTAAACATCAGAAAAAGAGCATTAAAGTTAATAGGACAGTGAGCAAGCACTGCTAACGTGAAGAGATCCACTCTCACGCTTCAGCAGATTCCGCCCGGCGACATATTTTAGGTCAATTATTTGACGGCTCAGACTCCCCTGCATTATTTAAGCGTGTCATCTTTACAGCAGTCAGATGCTTTATCCCCATCCTCTGCTGCAAATACCCCTGATCTATTAACAATTACTTTACTCTGCCACTCTAGCAGCCTATAATTTATCAACCATTAAAAATTGATCAATATTAAAATTTAGCATTTCACTTTTAGACTGGTGCGAGCATCCGAGTGGAATAAAAGGCAAAGCCTCTGAAATATTTACATGAGGAAACTTGATAAGGTTTAATGCTCCTCTCCATCTCTCTCCCGGGGGACGTCCCGCCTGTGGTGGCATTGAGCCGAGACTTTGGTTGGGTCTGGTCTTTTTCTGTCTGCTTGCGCTGGCCTTCCAGCGAACGTACGATAACATCATGTTTCAGGCTTTGAGCACAAAGCGTACAGTAGGTCTGTATGACATCCTTGTGACCATGAAAAATGCATATCGCTGCATGCGATTTGCTCAAAAAGAACTCGCAGTGCGTGGCGTTAAGGTATTTGCACCAAGGGTCTTATCTTTGTGAGATGTCTTCATCTGCTCTGACCCCTTCAAAATAAAGTTTGAACCTCATGAAACCTCACAGTATATTATTATATAACATCCTAAAGTATCATTGGAGTTGTATTGTATAATAGATATGTTTATAGCATTACAATAAAATAAAGTTATGCTAAAAGTAAAAATGCAAGAAAACTAAATTAGAATTCACGTTATTAAATATAGCTTTATTCTTCTTTGGATTTTGTAGTAAAACGTGACCTAAACATGTTTGTATTATAAAAAGTTCTGGTTACACTTTATTATAAGGTGTCTGTGTTACAGTGTAATTGTACATTTAAGAACTGAGTAATATTAAATGTACTCACTACAGGATTAGGATTAGGAATAGGGATTGGTTTAGGGTTAGTATGTAATTATGCATAATTTATAGTTATTACTACAGTATGTAACATATGGACACTGTAAAATAAAGTGTTACCAAAGTGCTTTAGTATAATTGTAAGTATTTTAATATTTCACTTGCATTTAAATAATTTTAATAAGTAGGTATTTTTGTATGATTGTAAGAATTAAAATATATATTTTTTAGAAAAATATTTTGGTACCACTTTACAGTAAGGTCTCATTGATTATCATGAGTTAATGCAATAACTAACATTAACCAACATTGAACAAACTATTTTTTTACAGCATGTATTAATGTTAGTCAATAAAACAATTCACGTTCATGTTAGTTCACATTAACTAATGTTAACAGATACAACTTAAGATCTTAAAAAAATGATATTTACATTTACAAATGCTGCAGTTTTATTGTTCATTGTTAGTAGTTTGTTAACAAATGACACCTTGTGATGTGTTACCAAATTACCGTATTGAAGTGTATTCGTCAAAAGTGTGAACCTTTGAGATCATTTGTCTGCTAATATACTTTTCTGTATTCTTAAACATTATTGAATGATAACTTTTAATGGTCCACAGTATAAGATGGATCACAATCATGACTCTACACAGGTAAGGCAAAATAAACTATATACACATTTCATTATTAATCAATATATATATGCAGTATATACACAGTATATGTTTAAGTTTGGTGTCATTCTTTTGACAAGTATTTTCTCACGAAGCAACATCTGAAGTGTTTAATCGCGTGAAACACTGACTAATTTTCACGGACTTTCAGGAGAAAGACATTTGAAGTGTGCGAATATCCTTAGTTAATCTGTTTAAACAGATAAAGACAGACGGCTTTTTCTCCCTCTCAAAATCTCATTATAGGGCTCATCTTCACCTTGCCTACATCTCATTTCAGAAGAGTTTTTCAACACAACAATGTCAGAGAGGAAAGGAAACCGCTGCCGTGTGTTCGATTTTAATCTCGATCTTCTGGGACTTGGAGCGAGATTTCTATGTTCTTCTGCAATTTACATGTTAAATTCTGTAAGCCCTAGGTAGTTCAGGCGTTTGTGCGGGAACAGTGGGCGGTGTAATTTTCAAACGTTCAATGAATAATTTCATCTCAATTAGAAAATCAGGGCAACACAAATCTGCCCTTTAGCCCAAAACTACTGTTTCCACTTTATGTTTGCGTCAAACCCTGTCTGACGCCAACATGTGCAATACAGGAAGTGCATTAGCAGTTAATTAAATGGTGGCAATGCACAAGAAAAAAAAGTGCTTATTTGAACTGATACATTGCATAAAGTCTCATGTTGTTGTTGTTGTTTTTTTTAAAAACTTGAAGGAAAGTTTCACAAATAAATGAGAAATTTGTCACCATCCGCAAGTTTTTAAAAGAAACACAATCTTCACTTTTTCCATGCAATAGCAGTATATGACTTATATTTCTTCTACAGAAAGTCAAACTATGTGACCCTGGACCACAAAACCAGTCACATTGGTCAATTTTCTGAAATTGAGATTTATACATCACATCAAAGCTGAATAAATATTGATGTATGGTTTGGTAGGATAGGACAATATTTGGCCGAGATACAACTATTTGAAAATCTGGAATCTGAGGGTGCAAAAAAAATCAAAACATTGAGAAAATCTCCTTGTCCATTTATGTTCGCGATTGTGCTGCATTCACTCACAGAAATAAATGTTTTATATATTTGCGGTAGGAAATGTACAAAATATCTTCATGGAACATGATCTTTACTTAATATCCTAATGATTTTTGGCATAAAAGAAAAATCTGTAATATTGACCCATTCAATGTATTGTTGGCTATTGCCACAAATATACCCGTGCGACTTGTGACAGGGTCACATATATTTGTGTGAGGAACAGACTAAAATTTAAGTCATTTTCGCTGATAATCTTCACCTCTTTCATTTAGATAAGAAATCATTTGTTTGTGAGAAACTATAGAGCCAATAACATTCGATGCTACTGACGTCCAACCTGCGTTTGGATGACGGTGAGTAAATGATGATCCATTTCATGCTTTTCTTTCAAATGTAAAATGGGTTTTTGAAGTTTAATGCTAGATTAACTGATCTGCACCACCTATACAGTTGCTGTTTTTACAGTAACTAATCTGAAGATGAGTGGTTAAGAAGGCTGTTTTAATATCTCGCTCATCTTGATTAATAATTCAACAGGTTCTCTCTCTACTGGACTCATTAAGGCCAAATACTGCAAGTATCTAAACAGAGCAGATGGCTGGAAATTAAATAAGTGAGCATGAATCTTGACTTCACATTGGGGGGATTTATTAAAAAAGAGAGGTGGTTTAAACTCACAAACGCTATGAAAATGTTGGTCTTGCTGTAGCTGAGCTGAACTTATGTTCAGTCAGACTTCTGGAGGAAATGTAATTATTGATCAATTTATTTGTTGATTGTTGTTATGAGAGGTTTGTTTTGTTTTTGAGAGCTTTTAGATTGCAAGGTTTCACCTCTTAACCTGGAACATACCAACTGGACCAAGTGTGTGCCAGTTTATGATATACAGTAGTGATAAGAGAAAAAGCTTGTAAAATGGCCACTGTGGGCCTGGAACTTGATTTGCAGTTTGTTAGTCACGACCAAAGCAAGAACTCAGTAAGGACACCTACAGAAAGAGTGTCATGTTCTCTTTTAGGCTTCATAATTCTTTACAAAACATCCAATAAACATCTAAAAAAGGGGTGAATTCACACTGAAAAATTGCAGTTGGAACTGGTACTTTCAGTGCAACTCTGGTACTTCACCCCTGGCAAAATGGGCTTTTAATAATACCTGGCTGCCTATACAGTAAAGGCAGACAAATTGAAATATGTGCTACATGACTAGAGAAAACAGAGAAAAAAAAGGTTGTTGTCTTCTCTTTTGCCAAATACATAGGAAAACTTCAACACCCATAATGCACTGAGCATGTTGCCGTCCAAAGCCACTCCCACCATCCTGCTGAAAACAAACAAACAAACAAAAAATAAATAGCTAAAAGGCTAGGCTAACCCAGGCTAGGCTGGTTGGCAGGTCTTAGCTGGTTTATGCTGGAAGTAGCTAGTTTAAGCTTAAAAAAAAGCTTAAAAGTGGCCAAAACCTCTCTAAAACCAGCCAAACAGCTTAGGCTGGTTTTAACTGTGTGCTTGTTTTTCAGCAGGGCATTCTGCTATGCGTTTACCAGAGTCAAAAAACGCCTTGCTTTAGTAGGAAATAGTTCTTAGTAAACTTTTAGTCTCAGTGGTGGTCTCCCAGGTGGTCTCCCAAGAGTAAACATTTAGTGTGAGTGAGTTCCTTTCGGTTCTGTCAGTTCCGCCCAACTCCCCCGAAGAAAAATGGCGCCTCATACAGTTTAGAAATCTGCTACCACAGTGTTCCATCTTCACCATAATGCTTTTTAAAGCTACACTGTGCAATTTTTAAAGTTGATTCTTAGCAAAAACACTTTGTTCTTTCAAAATGATATGTGCTCATTAATGTGTAATTACTTCTACCAACTAATCAAGTATTCTTGTAAGCGTAGAATCTGCCATTTAGAATACATACGAGCGAGTCGCTCGAATGGTGGCAGCCATGTTGTGCCTCCATCTTGAAAATACATTAGCCTAAGAGGGACATCCCTGGAAATTCAAGCTTCGCCGTTCGCGTTTTTACACTCAGTGGCACCGTGACGAATGCGAGGGAGAGATTACTCGCGACTGCCGGCAGATTTGAAATAATACGGCCACCGTAGAAGTTAAAACGCCCTCGGAATGGGAGTGGCTAGAAAGTAATATACAGTTGGTAGTCATAAACAATTTCACCGCTAGATGGGAGAAAATCCTACACAGTGTAGCTTTAAAGAGTAGACATAGTATGCTAGTATGATAGTATGTGATAAATTCATAGTATGAATTTTCAGGGATAAACCTATACCCTTACAATCGATCCGACTGTGGGGATGCAAAAATATGGAAGTATAATCTATAGATTTTACGAAAGCCTTGGAGCTATCAAAAGTCTGCTGGATGAAGTGTTTTGCTGACAAATAAACGTGGATTTCTCGGCCCAGGTAACACAGGGAACGAGTAAACATTGCTCATTTACATTTAGCCTTCTACCGACATTGTAACAATACAAAGCGGGTTAAAAATCAGCAAAGTTACACTTTAAGAGACGCGTGTGATTCAAGCAAATGCTGTAAAAAGTGCATATCGAATAGAAGGCTGATGCACTATCAGAGAACAGATGTACTGTAAGTCACAGACGTACAGTTTTAGTCCATGATCTGGTTAAACTGCAATTGCACATTAAACGTTAAACGTGTCCATGCATGCCTGACTGTGTTAATTATACCAATGGGCATCTCATTGTAAGCACTTCTGAATGTATTCAGTTTGGCAGTGCGTTTGTTTGCTGTCCTAGAGAAGATGAAGAATAAAAACGAGAAGAAAGAAATGCAATCAATTTAATTGCATCAGAGCCTCATGTTTTTATTGATTGTAGGAAAATGGCTTGCAAGTGAGGAGTGACTACAGCTTGATAAGTGGCAAACCATTATTTTCCAGGCCGCCTGAAACCCCTCCGAGGCAACGATGCTCCATCTTATCACGGGCCTGGTGCAGGGCCGCCGAAATGTGACACGACGCTCATTCTGAGGTCAGTGCTAATGTTTTCTTCATTGGATGATCATTTGCAGTATGATGGTTATGTAATTATGTGTGTTTATTCATTAATTTGTTTAGTTTGTAATGGAATTTGACATTTCACCTTGAAAAAAAAAAAGAAAATAAATTATATTTCGCTTGTTTCGGGACCAATATGTTTTATGCATTTTCATGACATTTACCCTTTAATTTTCTCATCACTGTTATTTGTTTTTTTATATTTATATAATGTATTTTTTTCTCATTAAATTCTCATATAGGCCTAATTAATGCCACTTCTTTTTACCATCATATATAAATACTTCACAGTTTAAATAATATATCTATGACACTTTTTGCACCTTCTAGTGCTTACCTCATCTTATGAAAAAGCTATTGTGATGAGCTTTGATTAGTCATATTTATTTCTACCTGTGTTTTTAAGGTGGTTGTCAGTATATTATAAAGTTAAAACGGATTGTAGCTATCTTGTATATTAACATTATTTCAGATAATATTTTTTTTTCTTACTGTAAAATTCATTTTACTCTGTATAACATAATATTTTGCAACAACAGTTGCTCTTTACTGCAAATTTCACACTATATATATATATATATATATATAATTTCTTTTTTATATTTGTTTGATTGTGGGGTGAAAGACTACTCAGGCATGTTGTTGACAAGTTTCATGAAATACTTTCAATAACGCGGCCGTCCTCTTTGCCATACAAATCATTCCTCATTGGCAAACATAAGCTATGAAAAACTGTTAACAACGGGCCAGACACTTCAGCACGCCTAAATTTTCCTCCCAACACGGCGGATCCATCCAAACAAAGCAGAAGATCAGGCTAATCTATGTGCTGGGATATTTTTGCCTCCTTCTCCAGAAAATGTGCAATTTGGTCAGGCACGAAAAAGAGAGGCAGAGAGAGAGAGAGGGGGAAAAAAATTGAGCAGACCCTTCCAAGCAATAAATCATTGGATTGCTCGTGACACTCATACAATACGGATATAGTGTTAACTGCAAGAGTGAGACAGGGCTCCTTGGCCCTCTGGGGTGACCTTGCCTGGCTGCCGTAATCTATCATTCTGACACCGGACACACTGGTTTTGTTTAATATTACACTATTGGCATATACAGTAAACACAATGCAAAGAAAATTTAGACACAGACATGAGGTGAGACAAGAGGAGGTACATGTGTACACACAAGGAGAGAGCCATTGTGTTGTCAAGCCCATGCTAACTTTATTTTACAGGGTTTCGAGGTGCACTTTTATACATTTTATTCGGCTGCCGTTCTGTTTTATTGGTTTACATTGCATTTGATGGCTTATTCTGTTGCAGTAAGAGGGCAAAAAGTGGTTGTAATGTAAATCAAATGCGTAATGCATGACTTTGTGAATGTTTGGCGGGGAAACGCGCCACATTTGCAGTGTCCTAAATGAAATCTCACCAATTTAAGGGGAAGAAACGGGGCGGTTCAAGTTCACCAGTCTGGTCTGACACTCGGGGTCCATAAATAATGCATTTTGGGGTGACCATTCATTCTTCTTTATGTCACATTCGCACAGAAATAAATTATTGTTATTCACAATTTGACAGTCGCACACAGTCCGCCCAATCGGTGCATTGGGGGCAGTTTGAAACAACAGTGTGGGTTTGAATAAACACACAGTAAAAAAATAATATTTTATATATATATATATTATAGTGTGAAATTTGCAGTACAAAGAGCAACTGTTGTTGCAAAATATTATGTTTTACAAAGTAAAATTAATTTTACATTATTTAACATCTGAAATAATGATAATATACAAAATGACTACAGTCCATTTTAACTTTATAATATACTGACAACCACCTTAAAAACACAGGTGGAAAGAAATATGACTAATTTAAGCTCATCACAATAGCTTTTCCATGAAATGAGGTGCAAACAGTGTCATAGACACAAATACTAAACACCATAACAAATATGGCACTAAAATAATGCAATAAACTGTCATTTCACAACATAAGATGTGACATAAAGCCCTAATCTACATAGCTTATAAGCAACAACTAAGAAGAAACAGTGATTTCAATGAAAAACCATCAAATGTGAGCTGATGATGAACCTTTTCACTTCCAAAAACTGTGCATTTAACAGTATTTTATTGTTGAATTACACGCACTGTAAAAAGTTTGGTAGCACTTTATTTTACAGTCCTGTTTCTCATGAACATACAATAAGTAATATGTACTTATTGTAGTAATGGCACTAACTGGGTGATAAGGTACCAACCCTGAACCTACCCCTAAACCTTAACTTAACCCATATAGTTACCTTACATTAGGTTTTACTGTAGCTTTTTTAAAATTACGATCATTTGCATTGCAGGTTTGATTCATAAAACTTTTTTCACAAAGCTTATAACAGTTATAGACTTTCAAATGAAATAATGTTGGATTCCAAAAAGAGTGACTCATTAATTTGACTTAATTTGGCTTCATTTTGCATCCTATTGCATTTAAAGTCGGTGTGAAATGGAGGTTGTGATAGCCTTTTCTTCCCTATTGTAACGTAAATCCGAGTGAAACGGCTTCAGGAACAAGACAAAATGTAGGGCGTGACTTGATTTTGTCCATTGGGAATTGATTGGATGTTTGGATGCTTGTGGTTTGCTATTGGTGGATCTCATGTGAGTGACAGGTTGTCCCGACCTCACGCCAGTAAAACTTATAATAAAAATGATGTGCATGGATAAATCATTTATAATAAATACCGCAATATTCCATAAAAAACAAGAATTGTTAATTTTGATTTCATGATGACTTTAACATTATCTTGTTTTTTATAAAGAGAACTGCTCAAACCACCTTCCTTTTCTGTTTACCTACTTTCAACAAGCTCATAACACAAGCACGTGCATCTCAACTATATGTGTGTGTGTGCATGCGTGTGTACGGGATGATAAAGCGAGTGCGCTCTCCTCTCAGCGAGGGGCTCAGGTACGGTCCTCAGAGAACACGGCGGATAAAGACGACGTTCACGCTAGCGAGCCGGCTCTGCCACCGTGACACAAACACATCCGAGCAAGATTTCGAGGTGTGACTCAACACCCAAAACAGCCTCTTTTATCCAAACGAGAGCGGGCCGCTCCGGCACCAGCCTCACAGAGGCTGAGGTGTGATTTTCCCATGTAAATGGAGGTCAGCGGCATCTTTAGAATCTGCGGCCGCTGTGTCTTGGCTGTTTTTGTTTTGTGTGATTATGTACTACCCGCTGGAAAGTTGCTTATTTCTGTGTGTAAATTGGATGTAGTATTTTGCAGAATGGCGCCCCAGGCATAGTGTGAGGTATTGATTGTGTTGGATGCAAGAAGAGACACAAGAGGATTCTGGGAAGTGAAAAGTAAAAAAAAAAAAATAAAAAAAAAAAAATGAAAACAGAGCAACTATAGGCGCATTTTACGTGTTAAGAAGAAAAAAAAATCCTCCTGGAGTTGTGAAGAAAGCAACTAAACAAACAGAATCTGTGCATGGTGACAGGTGATGTCAGAAAGATGCAGGGAAAGAAAACAAAAACCCTTATGGTTTTTTTCTCAATATGATAGGTCTTCTCTTAGCTGTTTGAGATACTTATATGTGCACACTAGAGAACTGATTCCTTTTTTGTTAAGAAACAACAACAATTTAAGCAATATTTTTGTCATTACTGGTGCTGATAAAGGTTCTTGAACATTCTTCCTGCACTAGCTGGTGCTAAAATGCAATGATAGTGTTTCCACCTCAGATGTCACAGATGACCGTCTGAAAAAAAAAAAGCCGGAAGCAAATTTCGTCGATCTATTAAACTCTCTAATCTGATTGGCTGACTTCCAGGACAAAACACTGCTTAAAAATAATTCAAAGACATAAATAAATAGACAGAGCTTTCAATTATGCATTTTTCACAGGTTTGCATGCAAGAACAAACACATCATGCCTAGTGTAGTTTAACTCATGATCACATACATCTAATTAGCAAGTTCTTTTTAATGAGTCAGTTTGAATCATTCTACTGAGTCATCCACTGATTCACTGAGTGGCTCAGTGAATCAGATTATTTTTTCTTACTCACTGATTCCAAGTTAATACTTGTATCATGTCAGACACAAAAATAGCAGTGAACTGTTATGCATACTTGACATTTGTGAGGCATGAATCAGTTTAATCAGTTTGACTTGGTGTTTATGCTGACTTTGTTAAAGATTCACATTCAGGATGGAGTTTTGCTGTAATAACTGGTACTTTTTATCTTTGGTTTTTTTTTTTAAAAAAGCACAAAATATTGTCAAAAAATGCTTCCTTCCTTGCATCGAATCAATCCTTATGATTCAATGCACATAGAACTGATTCATTCATATTGAATAGGTTCTTTAGCTGTTCAAGATAAAACTGTTATAAGTCTGTATAGTGCTGACCAAACATGCTAAAAAAAGTCCAGTGTTGAGTTGCTCCATATTACGTCTGGTTCTTGAGAGGGCATCACTTTGCATTGGTGTAAGTGCTGTTGACAACCCAATTGAATAAAAATCTTGCATGCATGTGCACAATTTCAAACATAAATGTTTATTTAGTCTCAATTGTTCCTGCTAGTACGCTCTCACTCTCTGTTGTGCAAAGACGTATTGATTCGCCCGTGAATCTATAACACCAATGAACTTGATGGAGTTCCTGACAAGCACAAGTGCAGCTAGGCACAGAGACGCGTTTGTGGCTATGTTATTTCTCTCGTGAGGAAACGAGCAAGTCACAAAATCCAATATATACACCGACGGTCCTCGCCGTGTTCGCCGTAACGCTGTAAGACTTCAGCCCGGTAGTTTAACTCTGCAGAGCTGGTGAGGAACATGATGAAATATGCATGAAACTGATGTTGTAGAAGTGACACCTAAATGACTTTGAGAAAAAACTTTACAGAGTTTACCCTTTACCTCTCTACCTTTTTGGAGAGGTTGGTGGGAAGCAGACTTTGTTATGTGTCAAGGTAGTGGAAAGAAAGACATGATTTTGAAAACGAAGACCTCCTCTGGAGAGAAGACATTACTCTACCCCACCTTCATAGTGTCCTTAATACAGCAGGTTTGCCTCTCAAAGACGGCACTACAAACGGACGCTGCTAACTTCACAGGCCACTTATAATTGTGAGAATTCAAACAAATCTGTGTGTCAGGCAAGCAGATGGAACTTCAATGGAAGAGCTCAGTCGCATGACTGTTACCTTGAGTCAAGCGCCTTTTTTACTTTCGAAAAATATGGAAAAGACTATTGATCAGGGCTGCTCACCCAACCACCTGGGGTATAAACCGGTGTGTGCTTGTTTGAGACGGTTCAGGATAATCTGCATCACTGATGTCTGGATTTCCCACCATGCAGTGCACATACATCCTTGTAGTTCAATGGCGGAGGTTAATCATGGTCTTGGTCATTTTTAGGGTCATTTTTAGAACTCTTTTTCTTCATATAAAACAGTGATGACTGCTAACTATTAAAGGGTTGGTTCACCCAAAAATTAAAATTATCCCACAATTTACTCACCCTCAAGCCATCCTATGTGTATATAAGTTTCTTCTCTCAGCCAAACACAATTGTAGTTATATTAAAAAATACTAGCTAAACTTTATAATGGGAATGAGTAGTAACTAAGATTTTGAATCCCAGATAAAAGTGCATCCATCCATCATAAAAGTAATCAGTACGGCTGCAGGGGGGGTAATAAAGTCCTTATGAAGCGAAGCGATGCGTTTTTGTAAGAAAAATATCCATATTTATAACTGTATAAAATATAATCACTGACTTCTGGTATTGTCCATGTGCAAGTTGAGTTCCGGCCGGAAGAGTGACCTCTGACCTAACTTACTACAATTTTGTTAAAAAAAAAAAAAAATTGTCTTGTAATCTATATTAAGGAATTTGTATAGTAATTTATTGCAGTTCCTTTTTGTTACCTTAGACACTTGTATCCATAATGTTTATATACATATATAGGCTACTGTATACTAAAGTTTGGTGTCTGTAAGGTTTTTTATTTGTATTATTTTTAAATAACTCACCAAGACTGCATTTATTTGATCAGTAAAAAGACTGATATTGTGAATATTATTACAATTTAAAAGAACTGTTTTCTATTTGAACATATTTTAAAATGCAATTCATTCCTATGTTGCAAAGTTGAATTTTCAGCATCAGTGTCACATGATCCTTTAGAAATCATTCTAATATGATGATTTGCTGCTTAAGAACCATTTCTTTAATATTATCATTTTGAGCCATGTCGAGGTGGAGAACACAAATGCTAACACCCAACCACCATCCACAACAGGTGACGTTCTGTGAAAAACTAATATTGCATGAGCTGATAATTAGTTTTATCTATATGTGTTTTATATCTTAATATGTGTAATAGCAGTTAGTTGTTCTCACAGAGCTTTCCCTCACTTGTCGACATTTGAAGAGTTCAGATGCAAAAGCCTCTAAGTGCCATCTGAAATTTTCTTCTAGAATGATCATTTTTATCAAGCTCGTTTATTTAAGTTCAGTAATTTCACTTAAATGACAATTAATAGGTCATTTCCATTGCCATTTAAGTGAAATTGAATTTAAATATACAAGCTTGATAAAAATGATCATTCTATACAAAATGTCAGATGGCACTTCGAGGCTTTTGCATCTGAACTCTTCATATACACTTGTTGAGTATCTTCATCCACTCATCCTGAGGAAAAGCTTTCTGCTTTTGTATTCCTAGGTCAGCACATCAGAACTTCAGACTTTCTTTCAATTACAACTAAGCTGACATTTGCCTACCCTTTATCAGGAGATCTTTAATCAATGCTGACTTGAGAGGAACAGGGAAAGTCTGCTTTGATTTAATATCTCCACCACGGTAAAGGTGAATGTGAAACATTTATGATAATCTGTAATGGAGGTAGAGGAGGCTTGATGAGACTTTCTTTCGGTGTCAGACAAACATCTTGTGGCCTTTGCGTTCCATGTATCACCCGTGTTCCATAATATGAATAGTTAAACTCAGCATATATGACATTACTCATAGTCAATAAGGGTAAAGATGAATAATTTCCTTGCTATTTCTGACTTTAATTCTCATATCTGCTACATTTAAGCTTCAAAAAGGTCACATGAGATATTTTTCTACAGGCTACAGTAATTTAAGCAGAATTTAAAGTGCAGAGTGAAAGGAATCTTTGAATTATTGATTATTATTTTTATTTATTGTATTGTTATTTATTTCATTGCCTCATGTTGTTCCAAATCTATCTATCTATCTATCTATCTATCTATCTATCTATCTATCTATCTATCTATCTATCTATCTATCTATCTATCTATCTATCTATCTATCTATCTATCTATCTATCTATCCGTCCGTCCGTCCGTCCGTCCGTCCGTCCGTCCGTCCGTCCGTCCGTCCATCCATCCATCCGTCCATCCATCCGTCCATCCATCCGTCTACACTACTATTTAATAATAATTCTATAATATCATACTAAAATTATGATTTTATTTATCCGGGATCTCATTTGATAATTAGAATATTAGATTATTAGATTATTATGAAGCCATTTACACAAAGACAAATGCTCAGTCGCAGGTAATAGGGCCACAAACAGAGATTCATATGTCATGCCAGTCGATTGCATTTGATCTGTGTGCGATTTTATTACCCAGCAGCGGAGGTTTTCTCCACCGTGAGACTGAGGTGTGGGTCATCCTCTGGTCACTTATTATTTTTCACACTTGACTGGATTTACAAGAAGTAAAGGGGTTACGTTACCAGGAGTGTTATGGCTTAATTCCGTTTATCACTCCGCAGGACTGACACAATGTAGACATGTTTATTGTTGGCCTGGCATGGCTGAATTTGTCCAACACAGTAAATAACTGCACATATTTCATGGCTTCATTTCAGCATGACGGAGCTTGACGCTTGTATTTTGATTCATTGTGGAGGAAACTAAAGCCAGGCCTTTTTCTTTAAGTCAAAATGAAATCAAAATGGACCATTTTAACGATTTACCCTTGCATGTAATTCCAAAGAAAAACAAAGTTTTATTTTCATATTGAATAATCGTTTTTTCTTTTTGGCCCATCAGCTAACATCACCAATCACTCTTATTTTTCAACACTTTCAACCACCGGCCGGTTTTAATTTACATATTTTACCATTACATATATATTACAAAATATAGTATATAACAGAAGTAAAATAGGGTTGGATGCTGACAACAGACTTTTCAGGAAAATAACTTGCAAATAGCTTTCTTATTGTGTTATAGTCTCTGCACATTACACTCAGATACAATAAACTGTTTTAAAGTGCCCCTATTATGCTATTTCAAAGGTTCCTAGTTTTGTTTTGTAGGTCTCCTACAATAGAATTACATGCACCCGAGGTCAAAATACACTTTCATTTTCTCATAATATACATTGCACATCACCTCAGTCTCTCTAAACCCCTCCTTTAGAGTCTACTCAGCTCTGATTGGTCAGACAGCCCAGTCTATTGTGATTGGTCTACCTCAGCGCTTGTGTACACAGTTATATGAACAGGAACGATGGTGTTGGTTTTTCCGTATCAATTCCAGAGCGATTCCGTCCTCGTTCTTTTGAAGTGCATGCAAAGTGGATTTTCAAAGCTGAAAACAGCATCTTCTCAACATGAACAGCACAAACCAAACTCAACCAGACTTTAAGCTACAACAGTGTTTGAGGGCAGGGCAAAGTACATTTCTTACATTGTTACGTAGGTTTGTAACAGATTGCTGACAACTTGTTTTAGCAGTTCAGCATTGATTCTTTCTTTTAGGAGACAATAACTTTATTTATCGTGCACTTTGATCTTTAGAACAGACATATTACATACTGCATGAAAAGTAATATTCGAAAAAGCATAATAGGGGCACTTTATTGTCGAAAAAAGTAAACACTTCACCTTTGAGGTTAAATGAACATCTTAAATTCATTTCTCATCAATTTTACTCAAATTAATGTTAGTCTCAGTGGGTTGCCGGAGTTCTCAGCACTTGTCATGAAATATGGTTTAGATACAGCTGAACTTCTGAAATATATTAGTCAGTGGACACTCACCAAATTCCTCTCATGTGGCCCTAATCCATCTTTGTAATTCAGAAAATATCTGTGATATATATTTTTTTTTCCTCTGAGCTGCTGGTCTGAAATATGGGCCCGCTGATGTTGTTTTTGGACCTTGTTTTGGAAAGGATTGCACAAGACAGGTTACTCCTCCTTAAATAAGGTGTAAAAGTGTCACTTTATGAGAAATTTACACCGCTGGAGTTGGCCACGGCACATTAAAGACTATTTAATGATATGTAGAGCTATAGTCTTACATCATAACTGCAAAGGCATACCTCATTATAAAAAATAAATACATAAAAAAAAACAATATTAAAGAGGAAGTTCAGTTCTTGCAGCCAAATTATAATGTGCGAGAAATGAATGTTTCCTGTGTGGCCCGTTGCAGCGTGGACAAATGACACTTTCATGCAGTTGTTGATGAGACTCCATTTTCATCGGTTTATGTTTCGTCAGTGGTGCGTTGATGATTTTGATTTCATTTGTAATGTTTGAGTAAATTTGAGTATTATATGCATATTTCTCCCTCTCTCTGTGGCTCCTGTCACTAAACCTGAGCTCAATCAAAAGCGCAAAATCAGTGTCGATCAACCATGAAAGTTTTTTTTTTTTAGTAAATGTGTTTAATTGTTTAAAAAAGTACCTTTTAAGAAGTGACTGGAAAAAAAAGTGACAACCTCGAAATCCCAAGCCTGTTTGTTTACACAAAGTTGCCTGATTAAGCAATCAAGTGTATTATAAAAGTGTGACAAAACAGGGGGGTTGCACATATTTTCCGTGAAATTGCCTCATTATTATGTTTTGCCAATATTGAAGTTATGTATCGTTGACTGTTCATTAAATATAGCAGAAATGATCAACAGTCGGGCCCGGTCTCTCCTTGGGGCTCGGCTGACATCCTAATGATGTTGTTTTAATGACTGATCCCATTCTCTCAGGAATTTACCCTAATTTAAGAGCCATCTTTGGGATGATTAATATTTTATAGCTTTCAGAGAATCCAGGTAAAAAAAAAAAAAGAGTTTGTTCAGAGGTGGAAAAATATTGTCTAAACTCATCTAAAACCCTTTATACCATGTTCTGTGAAGTATTCATTTTAAATGAAATGTATTAGCATGTAATGCAAAATAATAAACAATATTAAAAAAAAGATATTGCACATAATTTGGGCAATGCAGTTTTTTTGTACAAAACAAACCTGGGCTGCCCTTATTTGCACATGTCTGAAATATCTAATTTACATACTGTGATATTTAATTAAATTCAGTTAATTTTATTAATACCTTGACTTGGCAAAGGATAAACACACATGCCAACCGTATTATGAATCCTCATGTTTATTCATTCATGATTTATGCATGTGAAAGTCAGCAGGTCAAGTGTTAAACAAGTGACATGACAGGATCTTATAATAAAAGACCTTTCATGTTTGGTTGCTTATCTTGATACACTTTTACATAGCTCATGGTACACATATTGTAATTGAAACTGCAATAATAATAACAACACTGTCTAGTTATAGGCTGTTTCACCACATGATTACATATTAGAAATGCCAACATGTTCTTTACTAGTTTAAGACTATTCAAGTAAATAGTTTTTAAAGCAATAATTTGTCCACTAGTTTGTAAAATCAGTTCTACAAGTGGATGGTACGTGGCTTTCCCATACGCAATTTTTCAATTTTTTGTTGTTTATTTTGTACTTTTATGAACTGAGGCGCTAGTTGAAAGTATTTTGTGGTGCAAGGGTCACTCTGTGTGGAAAAAAAATACATTTTCACGTGTTTTTAAAATGCATAGCCTTCCCATTTATTAATTTTAATTTCAACACCGGCTATTCTTTTTACATTTTTCATCATTTGAGCCAAATTGAGCAGTCAAATCACTCCTAAGAAATAAAATAGTAGGCTAATGAATGTTTTAAACAACAACTGTGCAGACAGAAATAAGTGTGATTCGATGTTGTATCAGAGCCCAGTGCATAAACATCCCCGTCAGCTTGCTGATGAACCAATCTAATTAAAAATAAGAGACAATGCCTGCGTCCGAAGGGGCTGCCGGAGATAAAGGCGGCAATGTATGCCAGCAGCCGTTCGGAACCACGCGGTTAATGAGCTCAGAGTTACAGGAGCACTGAGGTGAAGAGGAGCAAAGCGCGACAGAGACCGCCAAGATGCTCTTCAGGGGGGGAACAGAGCCGGGTAAGAGGGAAGGGGGCATTTTGGAGAGAAAGGGGTCAGTTGTGGTAATGGAATCCTGGCCCATGCAGGCCCCCTTGAGCAAAGACGATAGCGGTGAGGTGAACGATGCTCTTCAGAGGCGCTCCTCATACCGGTCAAGGCCACAAACCAGCAGGTTATGCATTTATTATTGCCATTAATGCACGCTAATGCGACGCTGTTTATATTCATGAATACTCAGTATTAATCCAGACAAGGTCGGCGTGAAATAAAACACACTTCACCTTTTCAATTTGAAAGTGAGTGTGTACGAGACGAGTAGGTAGGAGGAAATTAAATTAGAGGAAGCTCATGCAGTCGGGATTTTCAGTTGTTGGCGGAGTCTGAATCCTTGATTTGGGAGATTTCTTGTTTTTCATCTATTCAAAAGCTCTATTCCGATGGGATTAGTGTTGTAAATGATGTTTGATTTAAAATTATTAACATACTGTAGAACGTCTGTCATTTCGTCTATGATTTGGATGGGATTGGGATCTAGTTATTGGAGAGGTGAGTGTTGGTCACGTGCTATGGATGTTTTCATTTATTTTATGCACTTATTTTCATTTTACTTTCAATAATTTTTATGTTGGATATGATGCCAGCATGAAATAAATTCATAATGATGGTGCACCAGGCCATTTGCAGTCAATAAGAATATTGGTATTAGTTTGGATATTTCACGAAGTATATTTTATATACTTTTTAAATATAACTTTTAAAGTCACTAGTTTATTTAAATAGTCTTGCGGTGTGACAGATTATTATTATTTTTTATGTATTAATATTTCATATAACATATCAACAGTTAGACTTGATAAATTATGCATTGATCACACAAAGAAGTCAAACTTTGGCTTATTTTATGTTTAGTAACATTGAAAATCTCTCTTTTATGTGGAGGCGTGACACTGGAATACTGAATAATGAACTTGAAAATAGTATCAAATAAACATTACAAATGTCTAATTTGAAAATAAATATTTTTTTAAGGTACAGTAATATGAAAAATGAATGTCCAGCTTTTAAAGCAGACCCAAATGTTATATTTATTTATATATTTATTTAATTTCTGTATTTCAAAGTTCAGTTAAATTTACAGATTTTACTTGAAATTGTAAAAAAATAAAAAAATGAAAAGATAATTTTGTGTTTATGGGCAAAATCTGTTTGGTACTGTGCTGCTAAATTATGGAAATATAAGAACAGAAAAACCTGGATGTCTTTTTTCAATGTGGCCTTCAATATTGCCTGTCATGAACTGGCCAATCAGACAAATAAAACTTTTCAGATTGTTTAGATGACATTGAATATGATTTGGCACAGTGTATACTTCACACAACATCTGATTATAGTTTAAAATTGACTTTTTGTCAATGATGTACTGCGCCGCCGCCTTCTAGATATGAAATGGGGAGAGAAATTGCATCCATATGTGAGTTTATGAAGGTATATGTGAGGCTACAGTGAGATGCAGGGGTCTGTAATCGTCACTCTCCTCCTCATTACATTCTGCATATGTTCCTGGACGTCAGGCTGAAATTGATCTGTTTCCTCCTTTGAAAACGTGCGTGCCAACATCTCGGGTGATGAGACATAAACTACAATCTAGCCAAACAATAATGATACTTATCACTCACCGTCGCCCTGTCGAGCTTATGAGGAAATAAATATATATCTCTGTCCTGAGCCATTATTGGAACTCAGAAAACATAGATCTTTTTTTGTGGCTCTGATAATTCACTCCCGGCTCGGAGATGGATGACATGAAGAAGTCCATAAAAGATGTTACCTCTGGATTTCAGCCCCTGTGATTTATTTCATCACCTCATGAAGATATTTTTTTTTTTCTGGAAAAACAAAACAAAAAACAAAGCAAATCATTGCGGATAGAGCTCTCTCTCTCTTGCTCTCTCTCTCTCTTGCTCTCTCTCTCTCTCTCTCTCTCTCTCTCTCTCTCTCTCTCTCTCTCTCTCTCTCTCTCTCTCTCTCTCTCTCTCTCTCTCTCTCTCTCTCTCTCTCTCTCCATAAGTTTCCCGGGCTTCTGTATGTTAACACTCTTTATCTCTGTTTGGTCTAAAGGACTTAATGAGTCTCAGTAAGCACTGGGAGAGCCGAAAAAACTGTCTTACAGTAACTGACCTATGTGACCATATGTGTCAGTTACCCACTTTAGCGGGATAATTACCCCAGGCATCAGATCGGCTCTCTCCACGAAAATGACCAGGCCTTTTTCACTAATTTCCCATCCAATTTAAATAAGACTGCTCCGGCAGTATAGGCTGTCTTCGAATGCACGTATTTTCCTTTTACTGCGCACATGGTTATTTAATTTATCTGGTTGTTTGTGAAGTGTGACAAAGAAATGCTCATTCCAGGATCAAAATTAAGGGCCATGGCTTTGTGTTTTATTTGCAAGAGCTGCAATTATCCTTTGAATTTTTGGCACAAATAAAAAAAAACAAAGCATTTTTTTTCATAATTGTAACCTCCCTGCAGTTTATTAAAGGGGTCATATCATGAATATATATATTGTTTTATTATTTTTCCCAAAGGCCCACTTATATATATATATTTTTGCAACAAACAGTCATTCATTTTTTTAATGACAATTTTTCATCGTATCTCTTACACTTAAACTTAAACCAGGCTTTTTGTGTGTGTGTGTGTGTTGTTGTGTCTTTAAAGTTACAGTATTTGCTGCAGATTATATTCCTGTCATTGACATACTGGTTTCTTTCTCGATCTCTCATGCACATTGATATGCTACATTGAGAATATTCAACAAATGGGAATTGATTGAATTGTGAAAAGTGGACTGTTAACTTTATTTTCACTGCCATCCCCTCTTGATGACATCAGCCGAGGAAAGATCCAAACTAATTATTAAATGTGTTATTATGTTTTTATTTTTTTTATTTTTTTTGAATAATATGCATGGACAAATTGATCATTTCAAACATGCATTAAGAAAATAACACTTGTTATTAGCGACACCAGTGGCCGTTAAGTGAACTGCAGCCAGAAACGTATTGCTCGTGTTCACACTAGTGCACAAACCCCATAGAGACGCTAAATCAGTCACATAACGAACAAGAGACAACGTGATTCAGGTCCCAATATGACAAAGTTCTTTTTCGTTCTTTGCTTAGAAGTAAAAAGAAGTTGGAAATATCTTTGCAGGGTTATACACTTAACAAACATCCATCCACGCTGCTGAGAGCGACATTTAGATGAATATGTAAATATGTGCTGTGCGCTTTCCTTTCACTAACAAAATAAACACACAACAAAAATGACAGCGGTGAGAAAACAGCAGTTCAGAAAAACTCTGATCCTAGTGATGTGGATATGTTTGCTCCAGCTCTGCAATTCACCGGATCATGACGACAGATGAGGCATTCAAATTACACTGTTAATTATAAAGTATGTTTGAGACTATAGACTATATAGATCTGGCAATGTAAGACTATAGTTTAAATAAATAAATTTTCTTTTCATGACACATTGACATTACAGTACAGAATAGCTCTTTCTGCATTATCCTGAACATTGTATAAGCATTCATTGCATTTTTTAGAATGAAAGAGAGGCTCTCAGGAGCCTGATTTTTCTGGCAAAAACGACCAGAGTCCTTCACAGTCGAGGAATGTCTCAGTGTTTATGTTTCGTTACAAGCTGTTCATACATTGGCAATAAAAATAAACTGATTAATACATGAACATTCTTAAATATAGCCCCTTTAAGGAACAAATAGTTTTCATGTGATCTGAACCCTGGTGAAAAGTTCTGTACTTAAACTGAACTAAAATTCAAGAGCATAACCTGCAAATGACAGATAAGCTGGGTCCGTTTGCACAAAAACAACCCCTTTTCAAAGTTGCATTATACTGTGAACTATTACCAAAAAAACAATCCGCTTAGTAATATTTTAGGCTGTTTATGATTGCCAGGCAAAGTTGCAAGCCAATCAGAATTTAGAGTTGGAACAATCACTTTTATAATGCTGTTTTAAGTTGAAAGATTGCATATTGCAATGAACTCTTGTATCTGAAAAGATTAAGCAAAACGTTTTCGTGTCATTTGTCCCCTTTAAAGATAAAGGCCGGTTTCACAGACAGGGCTTAGATTAAACCAGGATTAGGCCTTAGTTCAATTAGGGCATTGAAGTAGCTTTTATATGTGCCTTAAAAACATAACTGGTGTGAATCTTGAGACACAACAATAGCACTGATGTATTTTAAGATATGTCAGTGCAAGTTGCTTTCAGTTTAAACAGCTCAAACATGCATTTCAGTCTGGGACTATAGGCTTAAGTTTGTGTGAAACCAGGGGAAAATGTTCTGCATTGAAGACTGTGACAAAAGTTTAAGCAAAGAAGCACAAAACCCCTTAATCTAAAAAATAGCTAAACAAATGATCTTAACTTACTTTTGAGCAACCGGCTGCATGGCTCTATCTGGTTTGGCAGTGCAAACGTGCTCTAACAAATAATGTACCGTCAGAGAGAGAGAGAGTGAGTGAGAAAGAAAAAGATTAGTGAAGTGGTTTAGCAGTGGTCCAGCTCTAATACAGCGGGTCTCGGCAGATGACCTCTCGGGTCTGACCCCGTCCTCTCTGTTTCCACAGGCCATTCCGCAACTCTCCTGCCAACATTTAAATACTTCCTGTAAGACAGGCGGGCGGCAGGAAGTTCCACACACACGTCGACCGGAGACGCTTCAGTCGAGAGCATGAAAGGACCATAAGCGTGCCGATCGTAAGTAATAAACAACGGCTTTCATCACGCCGTGTTTTTCTTTCTGCGTTCAAATGCTTTGCAGTCAATGTGCTGAAGTTCTAGCGAGGGGCGAGCTGTGTGTGTGTGTGTGTGTGTGTGTTATGGGAATGTGTGTGTGCTGGTGCGGATGGGGTGGCTGATGAATGAGGCAGTGTGGCAGATTCACAGTGCGGATCTTACTGCAGCTGTAGGGGAAACTAATGGCTAGCAGGGACCACCGAGGTCTCTGAGCTAATACCTGCTTCCTCCATCACAAAAACTCAAGCCCTGACACACACACACAAAAACAGGCATTTTTACAGCCTGCCAAATGAAAGCCTCACCTCACCGCCAATACACTCAATACAACCAATAAACCCAGCACATTCAACACTCTCGGAAAGAAACGTGCGCAATTTGTACCTTGAGCACTTTTGTACTTGATCTACCCCTAAAGGGTGCATGTTAATGCATAGAGATTTAGGAATATTCTTGATTCAATAAATGAGAGTTAAGTTCAATCCAATTTTTGCTGGATTTAAAACATTTATAGCACTTCATTAATTTAAAACCCGCATATTTGAGCTTTAAAGTTGTTTAAATTATCATTTTTACAGTCATTTCGGTTTTAGGATTCATGGTGTAGTGTTGTCATAGCAAAAAAGTTGTAAAATTGGATTGAACTTTACAGGGAACTGTTAGTAAGCCAATTTTGACTACTACAATCAAGTCAACATGCATGTTGTGTGTGTTGTGGCTAAACGTTTGAAACAGTGAGTATTTTAACCAGGGTTATTATAGTTAATTAAAACTTAAACCATATAAAAAAAAGAAAAAAAAAGAAAAGAAAAATTTGTTACTTGAAATAAACTATAAAATTAACTGAAACAAAATAAAATATAAAAACACACATATATATATAGAATTAAAACTCTTTGAAATAAAAAAAAAAGATTTTTTAAACTAGAAAAGAAAAGTTTGTCAGGATTGTTTGCTTTTTTAAAGTTTAAATGTTTGAAGCGGATGGATGGATGGATGGATGGATGGATGGATGGATGGATGGATGGATGGATGGATGGATGGATGGATGGATAGATAGATTTAGCTGTTTTTGAAAATGTATGTAGACTCATTCTCAAATCTTTTCTACTTGTTCTTCTCTTCTCTAAACAAGTCATTTCACATTTGTACCTCTTACTCTCTTTCTTCCTGGGGAATAATGACAGTTGTTGAGGTAAAAACTCATTTTTTTCTTCTTCTCGCATTCCCTCTTGCTCCTCTGAAAGGTTGCATACTCTTAGGAAAGTCCAAAAATAATATGCATGTGATAAGTCATTAGTCATTTCTTAGTCTGCATATGTTAACTTGACCTGCCGTATGTTAATGCATGCAACAATGGCCCCACATATGGCTCTGTGTGCAATCCCAACTGCAAGAACTCCTGCGTGGAGCCTCATTACAGAAAACTTCCCAGCCGCGTCATTAGCGCAGAGGTGGGGTTCACGAAGAACCACTCACACCATCAGCAGGGAGACGAGACACATACTATCACGTCACACATGAGACAGGTGGGAGAGACAGTTTGAACAGTATCAAACAAGAACTGGTTTAAAGGAGATTTCAGCACAGTTCACGGCTCTGGCAGGAACTCTCAGTTCATCTTAACACGTTTTACTATATTTAAATCCATTCCAAATATTGAACAATCAGTAAAAAAAAAAAAAAGGTGTAAAGATAGGTTAAAACGTAGGACAACTTCATACAGAATCATTTATATCTTATTGCTCAAACGTGCGTAGTCCTAATAGCTGCAGTCTGTCCAGAGTTCCAGGCTCAGGTCTCCAGTTACCCGCTGGGCGCTGCTTGGCGATGGGCATCATCATTTCAGATTCTGGGCGCTGGACCAGCAGCGGCTGCCAGGGCAGTTTACCCCCAACTGGACTTTAACACAGTACAGCACTTCATACTGGGGGCAAACTGTCTATACACCAGCTCATAGATTTCAACCTCATTTTTTTTTTTGTACTTTTAATACTTTTTAAATTATATTAAAATAATAACTTTAAATTATGGAAAAAAAAAAAAAAAAAAAAAAAACGTCATAAAATACCATGGTTTTTGATAATTGTTTTTTAAGTGTTGTTTGTTTGTTTGTTTGTTTATTTATTTATAAGTATGCCACTATTTAATAATTAAAAAAATTATAAAAACTGCAATCTAAAAATATATATGATGATTATGTAGTGCCATTTTAGTATCATTAAAATACTGTTATTATATTTTTATTAACATTCTCAATTTATTTTATAATTTCAGTTTTAATTGTAAAGTAAATTAATTAATTAATATATATATATATATATATGATATTAATATATATATAAATATGTCTATATTTTTGTATAATTTTTATTTCAGTTTTAACTAATTAATTAATTTATTTTTTTATTTTATTTTTTTCTTACACTGGGCAATACAATGCAATGGAAAATACCAGTACGATAATATTCTTTGAATTATGTGTTTTAGTCATACTGCAATCTTATATATATATATATATCTATATATGTTGCTGAATGATTGTACCATGGTATGATCACCAAGTACCATCACTATTCCATGGTAACACCACAGTACTTTTTTCAGTATTATTGCCTTATTCTTGTGTCTGATTGATCTTGCGATTTTGAAAGCTTAAAGATAATAAGAGGTCAGGAAAGCTGTGTGTATGTGTTTGTTTGTGTGTGTGTGTGTGTGTGTGTGTGTGTGTGTGTGTGTGTGTGTGTGTGTATGTGTCGTCCCAGGGCTGTGATGTTTCTCATCTTGAGTTCTCTGCTCTACCCAGCATCTCTAATTGTTATTAATCTACAGCAATTAAAGTGAGCGTCTTGGCTGTCACATGTCTCCCCTCCTCTCCTTGACAAGCATGTTCACTTGTGACACGCAGGAGACGGGAACAGGAACAGGAAGAATCTCTGCGTCGCAGTTCCTGCCGCCGCAGAGTTTAGCAAACCCAACAGCAGCCAGATAAAGCTCATATTTGAATAGGCCCTGTTATCAAATACATTCATTAGGTTACACGCTCCACTTGATTAATTATATTTAAAGAAATTGTGGGTGCTTTGGATCTTTCGTCGTGCGGCACTACGGCATGCCATAGATCCCTAATTTCGAGAAGAAAAAGGGGCTGAGGGCAGTTTTTTTTCCTGCTCTCTCTCTCTGCCTATTCTGGACAGCCTGCGCTGGTCCCTGAGGGCCCGAACGTATTCAAATGTATCTCCATCAATGAGCACAGTAATTATGAATTCCGCACTAATTAGTGTATACACTACTTCCCTTGCATATTTGATTTCCACTGTGAGATGGTAATAAGGGAAATGCCCATTTTTGTCCTGTCTCATGAAAATTCCAGAATGTTAGAGGGGGGAGGGCAGATGGCGAGAGAGGAACGGGGGATGCATTAAATATGAAGAGAGAGAGAGAGAGAGAGAGAGAGAGAGAGAGAGAGAGAGAGAGAGAGAGAGAGAGAGAGTATAACTTATAATAATCCTTAAAAATATACCATGGGAAACCAAGGTAATACCATGACACTTAAGACACTATAATGATGATAATGGTATCACCATAGTTTTATAAATTATATACTCATGTTAGGTGTAACGTGCAGTCGGTCGTTATCGGAAAATTAACCCTGACTAGGTGATCAGGTATATCATTCTGTAGGAGTTTATTATGTGATAATTATCTCGATAAGTACTAGGATTCACTGTAAAGAGTGAAAATATGTAGTTTTTACATTTAAAATAATTGTTATATATTGTTATAGCATATTATATTGGATTATTATAACTATTATTACTATTATAACAATCATAAAATGAATATATATATATATATATATATATATATATATATATACAGTATATGTATGTATATTATCAATAATAAATACCATTGTTGTACTATAGAATTCAAAACCATCATGGCAATTGTACCCCCACATGTTTTGTAAGTAAAATTTGATTTTGCCAGCTAAATATGATTTTTAGAGACCCCCCCACACACACACACTAAAGTTAAAGAGACCCCCCCCCACACACACACACACACACACTAAAGTTAAAACCTTTCAGGCATGATCAGTAAGTTTTATATTCCTTTTTAAGAAATGTGATTTTCTTTTAATGTACTTCACAGAAATATCATGCAGCCCTAAAGCCATTTTGTCCTGTACTTGTACAAGTACACATCTGCTTGTACCTGGCGTATAAACGATGGCCTCAAGCTCATTGTGAACACATATATTTCCTCCCTTGATACTTTGAAAATAAGACAAGGTGATATTTGACTCAAAATCATAAAGCATCATTTCATTTTTTAGTTCATGTCAGTCTTTGCTAGTGGATCATAAATTAGCCATATATGAGACGCTAATAAAAGTCTCTTCCAGTGCTTTGAGTGACAGACGTGTGATTGTGTGGAGTGAAATAGGTGTGTATTATCTGAGTAGATCTTACAGAAGAGTAAACCACAGACTACAGTCCTGCGGCTCTTAGTGCTTATAAGCGCACAAATCATCACCTGTCCTGCACAACTGTGCCTTCTGGGCTGTTTGTGCATGTACACGTCTGTCTGTCCAACGCTATCTCATGACCAATTCGTACGAATTCGTACGAGTGATAAAAAAGTGGCTAATTCGTACGAATTTGTACGATTTGTCTAAACCCACGTGATGGGTAGGTTTAGGGGCGGGGTCAGGGGTAGGTCATTCGTATGAATTCATACGAATTGGGCAATTCGTAAAATATGTACGATTTAGCAAAAATCGTACGAATTCGTACGAGTGAGATCGTATGAATTCGTCCGAATTAGCCACCTCGTAGAATTCGTACGAATTGCCGTGAGATCAAGCTGGTCTGTCTGTCTGTCTGTCTGTCTGTCTTTCTTTCTTTCTTTCTTTCTTTCTTTCTTTCTTTCTTTCTTTCTTTCTTTCTTTCTTTCTTTCTTTCTTTCTTTCTTTCGCAATCTATGCTTGCAATTGGTGGTTATACACTTTTTTTTTTTTTTTTTTTTTTATGTGTTGATAGACCGACACAAACATTATAAATATAAATAAACTTCATCTTTATGGGATTTTGGCCAAATGACAGAAAAACTGAGTGCTCACTTGCACTTACAGCCTCCGATGTGGCAGTTCTAATGACAGACAAAACGAAAATCGTAACTCCATTTGAGCTTGATTTTGGTAAAATGTTAATATAATGACACATGTGAGTGTCTGACCACATATAAAGCCACAATGTCAACTTTTGCAGAGCATTGTTTAATTATTATAGATTTTCTAATTGTGTTTTTTGTTTGTTTTGTTTTTTTGTTTTGTTTTTTTAAAGTAGCGGTTTTGGAGATATTAGGTTTCCTACTTGGAGATACTACTTTTTTAAATTAATTAATTAATTAATTAATTAATTGGTTTTGTTCATAATTAATACATATGTTTTGTTAAAGTAACACACATATATTTCTTTTAACACCAAAACACTATTGTATTGCGTTTAATTAACTTAACCTGTATAATTTTCCACTATACTTAATTGTCAATCATTAAACTAATGTAAAGGGTTTAATTTCGCGATAAAAAACCCCCAAAAAACGAATGTTATAATTTCCAACGTATTGGAAAGTCTGTTTTGGGATGCTTTTAATATATTGCACTGAAAAAAAAAATATATATATATTTCACTGCTTGTTCAAATTGCTTCATCAAAATGAGCTTAAGCAACACAATTGCTATACATTGTCCAAACTTAATTTGATAGTGTTCAATCTGCTTAAATATATGTACAATTTAAGTTTACTTGAATGATTTGTGTTGCATTAACTGAAACTGGGCGGCGCGTGTTTGTTCCCAGCATGCTTTGCATATAGCTGAAATGTTGAAATTAAGTGTTATTTTATGTGTTTTTGGGAAGACTTGATATATTGTGTAATTGTGTTTAATGTTCAATTACATTGGAATTATTAGAACCATTTAAATTACACTGCTACCATTGTGGAGAAGAGTGGAGCATTTGGTTAGGCTGTGGACTGATTCAAATAAGTTTAACTCCTAGCTGAAGGAGCATATAAATCTTAGCATTTAAGATGTCAATAAGTGCTATTATTAGCTAATAGTTAGCTGTAGTCTAGAAATTCAATTGAGTGACCTAAAGTGACCGATGTACTCTTTCAAATCATGTAAATCCAACTCTTTTTTTTAAAAACAAGGCATGTTTACTAATCGTAACCGGTTTAAGTTACAGGGAAGCAGTTCCATTGATTTGGTTGGACATTACTATTTCACATAGATTCTTTCTCATTCAGTTGTGTTGTCACAACACAAGGAGCTTACATAGATTCAGAAAATTCCATCAATGTTAATAAAAAATAATTTGCTTGTGTGGAACAACTTTCCATAATTGAATTAAGTTAGTTTAAAGAATTTTTTTTTTTTTGAGTGAAGGAAATTCACAAACTTTCTTTAATATGTTTTAATGTCTGAGAAAGGAGGTGTTGTTCTGTAGTGTCAAAGATTATTGTATAACAAAATTCCCTGTGGGATAAATTTTGGCAGGATGTTCCCACTTATAATGTGTCCAATTCAGCTGATTGCAACTTTCATACTGTAATGTTAACCATTAACCTCATATGTACGCATGTGTGTGTGTGTGTGTGTGTGTGTGTGTGTGTGTGTGTGTGTGTGTGTGTGTGTGTGTGTGTGTGTGTGTGTGTGTGTGTGTGTGTGTGTGTGTGTTTTCCTACAAAATGTTATCTATGTTTCATGGAACACTTTTCACTGTAGGTTTATTTCAGCATGCCACATTCCCACTGGCTAAGGTAAATATAACCATCTTAATTATCTAAATGTGTTGTACCTATAATACCAACAAATCCTACAATTAAGGACTTTTTATTAAACATTTAATTCTGAAATTCTTCTTTTTTTTAGATTTAAAGGGATACTCCACTTTTTTGGAAATAGGCTTATTTTACAACTCCCCCAGAGTTAAACAGTTGAGTTTTACCATTTTCGAATCCATTCAGCCGATCTCCGGGTCTGGCGGTACCACTTTTAGCATAGCTTAGCATAGATCATTGAATCGGACAAGACCATTAGCATCTTTCTCAAAAAAATGACCAAAGAGTTTCGATATTTTTCCTATTTAAAACTTGACTCTTCTGTAGTTACATTGTGTACTAAGACCGACGGAAAATGTAAAGTTGCAATTTTCTAGGCTGATATGGCTAGGAACTATACTCTCATTCCTGCGTAATAATCAAGAAACTCTGCCGTACCATGAGTCCAGCAGGCGTAATGATATGACGCAGCGCCTGAAAATAGTCCCCAGCTCGGTAACTTCCAGCGTGACCGGGACTACGTTTGTCTAACCTATTAGACATATTTTCAGGCGCTGCTCTCAATGATCTATGCTAAGCTATGCTAAAAGTGGACCCGGAGTTCGGCTGAATGGATTCGAAAACGGTCAAACTCAACTGTTTAACTCTGGGGGAGTTGTAAAATGAGCCTATTTCCAAAAAAAGTGGAGTATCCCTTTAAGTAGCTTTTTAACAATGAAATGTAATTATTATTGTGATTAAAAAATAATAAAATTAATTGTAAAAATTGGAATTAAATAAAAAATGACATTACTATTAATAATAAACTTAATATTTCTCTTCATCCCTTTTATATTTTTGCAGCTTAACTCTCTTCTCTCATCTTCCCACAGACTATAATGCCGGCAGCATCTTTCCTTCCTGTTTTCTGGACGCCTTGCGTGATGTCATTTCCTTTTGAAGGTCCAAGATAAACATTCATTTGTGGATCACCTGGGGTAGCGCTCTGATAGACAGCTCAAGGATCCGAGTATTCCCTTACATAATTAGCAAAACCAGGCATGGGCATAATCTCATTCTCCAGACCCAGAAATGATGTGCCCTAGAAAGACAAGTTATTTTTATTGATTTATTGATTGATTTTCGCTTTATTCTCGTCCCACCGCTGTTGACACCTGAAGTTTATGCATTCAGATAACTCCTCTGTTTGGAAACGTGGTTTTATACTCTGGAAAGAAACATAAAAAGTTTTTGAGAATATACTCCTCTGTGATGCAGTGCAGAGGTTTTTGTTCGCGTACATTGGGTTTGATTGACAGCGAGCCGGAGATATACCTCCGTCTCCAAGCGAGAGTGAGATATTTAATCATTCGTAATTAACATTTCTGCCGTAGTGGAAGCTGGAAGACAGCAGGCACGTGTGATTATCTGTGCGCGAGACAAAAGTGATGATTAAGAAAGTTAGTCCTAATTTAGACAACACATGTCCACCTTTGACCATCCAACCCGAGCAAGAGAAAACCACATGGGTTCGGGTCGTCTTCGTTTCAGCACTTATGCACGTTTGTTCAAACGTTCTTTGAAATGTTGATATTGAGCCGATTAAAGATGTGTGTAAACAACTTATGGTGAATTCTCAGAGCTGTGCAAATATTCACTGTTTGCATCTCTGACATTTACAGGCGTTTTGTAATGCGCGGCTCTCGCTTTGTGCCGTACAAGTGTTCGGGTCGTGACTCCGTGGTCCGTTCTGCATGTTTGGACACTTTCTTTTCCTTTCATTTGACTTTTTTCTCTTTGATAATTCCTGTTCCACACACGCTGACCTCCAAATGTATTCTATGCGGAGCTCGCGAGGCCGGTTCTCTGAAGAACGTGGTTTTCCCCTTGCGACGCCCAAATGCAGATGTTCAACCGCTCTGCCAAGAACTAGCGAGCCTTTCTCTCTCCCACCAGTCCCAGGACAGCTTCACACAGCCGTCCATACTGGCACAAACACTACGTTTGTGTTTGTGTGTGTGTGTGTGTGTGTGTGTTTGTCCTCCCCGTACACCAGATCACATCACAGCAACCAGCTGAGGAACAATTTCTGATGTCTTCCACCTTTATTTTCTTCACGTTCCTTCTCTCCCTTTCTGTCTTTCATCCTCTAATTTCCCCCTTTATCAGGAATGATCGTAGGGCTCTTAACCATCATGGATGATTACTCAAATGACAAATTGAATTTGGTTAATGGTGAGGGTCTGACTTTGGGATTTTCAGGATTTCACTCCTGCGAGCGACCACAGAGGCCGGACTAACCAGAAACACGCTTTCTCCATCAAATAGTGGTCTGCAGCTGGCTGTGGGAGTGCTCAGCGCTGGTATTCAAGCGTGGATTTGTGTGTGGGATAGTTCCTATAGTTTAAATGAACTCCAGGTGGCCTATATGATCAGGCCATTACTTCATGACTGTGAGCACCAGGTCAGACATTAGCCAAACTGTGAAGATGTGCTGTCACCAGAAACTACTCCCAACCACATGTTGAGGTTATGTACATTTACTTAAAGCATATTATAATGTATGTAGTTCTATGTGAAAAGCCCCATTGTAGTTTCTACCATATAAAATAAACTACAACCAATGTGGTAGCCTGATATTTATGGAAGCTTGTTTCCGCCACAAAATAAAACATTTTAAAAGATAATTGCGACTTTTTATCTCACAATTGCAAGTTTACATCTCGCAATTCTGACTTTATTTCTCAGAATTGCGAGATATAAAGTCAGAATTGCGTGAAATAAAGTCGCAATTGCGTGTTATAAAGTAAGAATTGCGAGATATAAAGTCAGAATTGCGAGATATAAACTCGTAATTGCGTGTTATAAAATCAGAATTGCGTGTTATTAAGTCAGAATTCGGACTTTTTTTCTCGCAATTGCGACTTTATATCACGCAATTCTGACTTTATAACACATAATTGCGAGTTTATATCTCGCAATTCTGACATCTTTTCTCAGAATTGTGAGATATAAACTCACAATTGTGAGATATAAAGTCCAATTCTAAGGAAAAAAAGACGGATTATTATTTTATTTTTTTTTTACCTCAGAATAGTTTGTATCTCACAATTCTGACTTTATAACACGCAATTGCGACTTTATATCGTGCAATTCTGACTTTATATCTCGCAATTGCGACTTTATTTCTCAGAATTGCGACTTTATATCTCCCAATTGTGACTTTATTTCTCAGAATTGCGACTTTATATCTCGCAATTGCGACTTTATTTCTCAGAATTGCGACTTTATTTCTCACAATTCTGACTTCATATCTCGCAATTCTGAGAAAAAAAGTCACAATTCTGACTTGATATATCGCAATTGTCAGAAAAAATGTCAGAATTGTGAGATAAAAAGTCGCAATTATTATTATGTATTTATTATTCAGTGGCAGAAACAAGCTTCCATAGATATTAGCCATCAGGTTAGTATAAAAAATGACACTGTTTAAAGGAGTAAAAGTAACACTATCTGTGGAGTAACTACAGTGTTTTTGGCAGAAATACTGTATATGAAGCCGATAAGAGGACATAACTCTCATTAGATTATTAGGAGACTGTCTTCTTAAAATCTGCTAAGACTTTGTTTTGATGATCCCCCAACAGACATTCAACTGACTATAAGTAACTTTGCAACTACATGCCAACTTATTCTACTAACCCTTCCCCTAACACTAATACTCAACTAATACAACTAACAATGAGAGTTAGTTAGCATGTAGGTGCAATGTTATTTAAAGTCAACAGAATATCTAAATGGGGCCCAATGAACATGTCCCTTCAGGGGCCCCATAGAAATACTTGACTGGCTACATTTCTGCGCAACCTATGTTGCTCCAGGTACATTTCACTGCATTTTTGAGGAGGCACTATAGTCAATATAATTTTTTTTCCCATTGTAGATAGGGGTTTCTAAAAAAAAAACAATGTCATGAAAAAAACATGCCTTTTTTTGTGTTTGAAAATGTGTGTAGATTATAGCACTTTTCGCAGTTCTTATCAAAAAATACTTATCAAAAGATTTATTTTAAGTCAACATATGTGTGACATGATATATTTCTTGTTCTTCTTTAGGTTATATACATCATATTTATCAATTCAATCAAGTATAGGTTACATTTTATACAAAACTTTGTATATTTTCGCCAATGAAAACATTAAACGCACAATCAACCGCCGTTCATCTCCGAGCAACCAAACGCACGGCATTGATGAAATGCGAACACTGACCTCCAAGCTTCAACATTTCATCTTTTAACAGCACTTTTGTAGGACTTCAAGAAGTAAAGTTTACAATGTGACTTTCCCTCAGACTTGACTTTTTTTTTTTTGCACTACTCATTTTTAAACTCTCACTGATGTTCACTCATCTTCTTTATCAAGTCATCCCTGCAAATCACACCCCATTGGTCATCCATCAGTCTGCGGCGATCACCAGAGACTCCCTCCTCTCCCAGTAGCATTTTTCTCTCTCTGAACTATCAATCGCTCCATCCGCAAACCAGCTCTCATTTCCCCAAAATGACCCTCCCTCCCTTCTCCGTCCGGTCAGATTGATACGTTTCACGCCGCCATCACGAGAGGAGGTAAAATATTTCCTGTCACTTAAAGTCCAAGAGGCACGGCTGCTAAATCGTCGAGCCGAACCCAGAAATCCATCAAGCCAGCGCTCAACTTTGCACTAGAACATTTGATATGCAGCGTTACTGCATCGCTCCGCATCTGCTTTGCCAGATCCTCCTCGGGCCAGAGGTCAATAATAAAACAAAGTTTGAGGGAGCTGCTGGAATATTCACAGTATATGGTTAAAGGGCTCGAGAAACACATCATTAACTCCCCTCTAAGAAAGTCCGCCTCATTCCAGCGACTCTTGCATTCATAGCATTCCCTTTTTAGACATCTTAACGATCACGCGCAGATGTATGGATCACGCCGTTCTCTTCTCTCCTGGCGCGTAATGGCAGAGCGAGAGAGTTGCCCTATGGCTAATTTGTATCATTCAGTAGCGTGACTGTTTGTCAGAGCCGAACTGACTCTCTTGACCTTCTATTTCTTGTGGCGGCCGACAAGTGGCTCTGCCTCTGGTAATTAGTTTTCAGCCGCTCTCTGTGCGTGTGTGTGCGCTTGTTTAAAGTTGAGCTTACGAGGGCCAGGCGACGCAGAGTGCTGGTTAAATATTTACTGTTCAAGGCAGATTCACACAACTTTTTAAAATTAATGAGTGGAGCGGGCTGTTTGGACAGTGGCAGCGGTATTGAACTGTTTGTAGAGCTTTTCCACCTCGCACTGGTGACGTGCAAGTCACTCTGTATTTCCCTGCTCTCTCTCTCTCTCCCTCTCCCTCTCTGGAATTAATGGAGAAATGGCCATGTGGTTTCAACCCACGCGGCGCGCGAGCCGTTGGATGTGCTCTCTCTGTATTAAACTGTATTTGCAATGGATCACTGCCATTGTGAAGTAGTTTTCGGAGAGCTTCAGTGCTTCACTCTTCAAGCATTCAGCTACACTTCTTTTCCTTTCTTTCTTATTGTCCAACTCTTTTCACTTCCCAGAGGAAGAGGAATTGCTCTTTTGTTGCTCAGGAGACTTAATGATGTCTCAGCTTTGATTATTTGAAGAATCGCAGCTGTTTTAGATGATACTCTTATTATTTCTTATGATGAATAACAATTCAAATGAACATATTTGTTAAAATTTGTTTTCATGACGTTCAGAATCAGAAAAATAGCATTAATGAGAAATAGAGAATATCTGAGTAGCATAAAAATTAGATTTTGTGGATAGCATAACTTATGAGAAACTGTTGAGTCCATATTGAAGTCTGTAGATTTGCAAAGCACAGTTGAAGACATTGTTGAGATCCCTTGTGAGAATTGTGAGATTACTAGAGTCTTTTTCTCAGGAGAAAAAAAAAGGATGCTTAATTAAAAGTCTCTTTTTACTCTCCATTTAATCCAAGGAGAAACAACTGAGATATGAAAGAGATCTCATTGTTATTTCTCTTTCCAACAGGCTCCACAGAGGAAATGAAATGGGTTTTCATACACAATGGAGGCCTCAGGTATGTTATCTTATGTTAAATATAAGTTTCTCAGATGTTTCTCCTTAAGAGTCCAAAGTACCTTCAGATAAATCAAAACAGAACATGTGAATAGTATAAATATATGTGTTTATGTGGATATGTTTAGCTGGTTTATGGAGTTTTTGATGTTGATCTTTGCAGATCTCTTCTGAAACTCACCTTTGTCTCAGATGTTTCACCTAAAATTCCTGAAGACAAATAAAAATAGAAAATATGTGAATAGCACAGAAGGTGTAGGAGTTTATGATGAGAAGTGTTTCTTGAGACCTCTGATGTCTGTCTTATCCTAAGATTTTAGCAAAAATGTGCAAGTGTGAGCACTTTGAGATATTGCTGATACCTTTCCTGGAACTCCAGATGAGACACATGTGAGATCAATGGATCTTCTTTCTACATGAGAAAGCAAAAGTCTATATTCGCTCTCATCACTGTCATGTAGAAACAACTGAGATGTTAACGAGATTCTCATTTTGATTTCACCCACCCCTCGTCTTTAACGCTCTCCTTCCAGTTCAGCGCAGCGGATCAGCATCCAGTAAATGACTTACATTTATATGTAAAAAAAAAAAAAAAAAGCAGAAGAGGAAGAAGGGGTGGGTTTTCGAGGAAGGGGGTGTTGGGGGCAGGCTAAAGGGATTTACTACAGTTAATCTTTTCCATAGAGTAGATATGTGGGTTCCTTCGTTCAGTGCTTTGTTGACAGAAGTGGGCTCCATTGTAGGGGCTCCAGAGGAGGGGGTCTTTTGAAGGGCCTGCTATCGTCCCGCCGCATGCGCGCCACACTCGTCCTGCAGCCAGCTGATAGGCTGGCCTCGACACACTGGGAAGATTGAATTGAAGTGTCACACTTGAGGCGTACGGTGCGATCGGCCCTGCGTGAGTGCGAGGTGAAGAGGGGAGATCACAACGTTTCCTCTCCGAACGGTGAACGAACGAATGAACGAACCCACACCCTCCTCTTAGTGCTTATATTTGACTTTGTGTGCTCGGCTGGTTTTATTATGACAGGCTGAATGGAGAAGGGGGGGATTAAACTGTTAAGCAGACATCAGAGGCTGTCTAATGTTTAATGCAAGAGTGTGTGCATGTAAGAACTGATAATGAATACAAACAGGACGACATCTTATTTGCTGTGTTTTTATTAGGATGACTGGAGAACTTGACATCCTCAGCTATCCTCTCTTAATCTCAAAAACCCCCGACCCACATCAAAAAAACCTTTCTAATTTCTTGAGAGCCCTGTGTAGTTTTTGTTCCTGGGGCTCTACAGAATGGATAGGTTTTAGTAGCTAAGAAATGATACAACAATGAACAATATAATTCAATTTTTCATTTTGTGTTTGGTTGTGGTGGCATTTTTGAGTGGTACCTTGCTTATAATTTGTTTGAGTTGGAACAGTAGTTAAACACAAATACTGTAAATGGTGATTATAGGGTTTACACACTGAATGTACTGCTTGCTTGGAGTTTTGGGTTATTAGGGGACATTTTTAAAAGTGTAACTACTTATAAAAGTGATTTGTCTTATTTTAAATTCTTCTTCAATTTTTGTTTATTGTAATCTACACGCTCAGAAAAAAAGGTACGAAAGCTGTCACTGGGACAGTACCCTTCAAAAGGGTTCTAAAATGTACCATTTAGGTACTAATATGTACACTTTTGGAACTAATATGTACACTTTTGGTACCAGTATGTACCTTTGAGGGACTAATATGCACTCTTTAGGTACAAAAGTGTAACTTTTGAAAAGGTATCGCCACAGTGACAGCTTTTGTACCTATTTTTCTGAGAGTGTATGAGTAAGACATTCAAAGGATGATTTCCCTGAAAAGTATAAAAACTATATTGAGCATCTCAACACATCAACATCAGCTTAGCCAGCGTCATGAATTTGGGACTGTAATTGTTTAGCTGGCATTGGCGGACAGGGAAAGAGTTTAAGAGAACCTGTTTGAGAATGATACCCCCCCCCCCCCCCCCCTTTCACTAGTTTTTTTTTCTTTTCTTTTTTCTTCTGTGCAACATAAAATAAAATGTTTTGAAAAAACTTACTTATTGTTTGTATGTTGTGGGATTTTGTATCCCACTGACTTTCACTGTATGACCAGAATATTTTTAAAATATCTGCTTTTGTGTTCTACAGAACAAAGAATGTCATACATGTTTGGAATGACATGAAGGTGAGTATATCATGCCTTAATATTATTATAAGTTTTTTTTTTTTACTTGAAACGGTATCTTAAAAAGGGCCAATGACCAAAAAAAAAAAAAAAAAAAAAAAAAAAAAACACGCATACATAAATTAACAATTAAAAAAAGTAGACTTTGTCCTTGAGAACCCAAGCGCTGAAAATGACCAAAAATACATCCATGTTATCCATTAACTGCTCGCTGTTGTATGTGGCGTTCCTCTGAGTGGGACGTACGGCATATGCTGAACTCACAGAACAAGTAGGAGATCATCACCTATGATAATGAAGAGCAGATAGGAGCCGGCGATGGCGGCTTTAAAGGTCACACGTTGACGAATAATTGCTTTTTACATCCTCCACTACGTTTAACAGGCCCGAGGCTTGACCCCACTGGCAGGGGCAGTAAATATGCCATCTCCACAATGCTCACAGATGTACAGACATCTCAGCTTGTGTTCGGAGCACATTTACTGATGTGAGGTCAGAGCGCTGCATCCAAGGGCCCTTATTAATCAAGAGAAATAATGCAACAACCCTGAACACATCTCAACATAACGGGACTGACCCAAAGAACAGGGTCAATTGATTTGGAAAGAGATTTTACATTAAAAAAAGATGATATGATGCTTGATGAAGATTTAGTGCACTCCTTCTTAAACTCCCTTAACTGTACTTTTAGATGCACGTTCCCGCGGGAAAGAGAAACCTCAAATGAGATTTGTATAATATCTCGTTTGTTTCTCCTAGACGGCAATGTAATTAAATGCAGAGAGATTGGAAACTTTTCCTTGTGTCTTTTGCTTCTGTTTTTGTTTCTGCAGAAAGAGTATCAGAAAAGATCTCAAACGGATCCTAAAAGTCAGAGAACAAACATTTCTCATACTTTTTTTTCCAAGAGCAAATCATCAATTTGAATGCACAGTATGTCAACAATTTTCTCATTTGTCTAAAATGTCGAAAACACTTTACAATAAGGTTCCATTGGTTAGCATGAACTAACAATGACAAAAAGCATTTGTTTTAATCTTTAATTCAATTATTATATCAGCTAATATGAACTAACATTTGTACTTTTATTAACTAACTTTGAAAAACTGTAACAAATGTATTGCTTAATGTTGCATTAACTAATGGGACCTTATTGTAAAGTGTTACCAAAATGTCTCCCTAGGTATTTTAGGAGAAACTTCTGAGACAAAGTTGATACTTAATTGAGACACCGGATATCTGAGAAGTCTCCTGAGCAATAAAACTTTCTCCTGAGTTATTTAATGCTCCACATTGGGCTAAATAAACAGCAAAACAGCGAGTGTTTCTCCTCGCCATATTTCAGTAGGCTTCGTTTAAACCACATGTGCCACCGAAACCCCACAATAACAGAACACGAGCACAAATAGGATCCACCTTGCGGTTCGGATCAGGCGTTGAGAGCTTGAAATAGTGACTTTGACACGTCTCCGAGGAGAACGGATACTCTTTGGGAATGGCATCTTACTGATCGAGTTCTCTCATCGGGGGACTCGGGATTGTGAAACATGTGGTCGGAGAGTTCTTCGCGTGCTGTCTGACTGCTTTATGCATCTCAAAACACACTCGCATACTTTCAGGGGTTAAAACAACAGGAAGGGATCGAGCGGGTTTATTATGATGACATGTTTAAGGCGAAGAAAAATAAATCCACTGGAAATGAATGAAACGTTTCATTGAAGCAGGATGTTAACCTTTCATTCAAAAATATTTGACTTGTTGATCTTGTGATCTATACGCAGTAAAGTATTTTTGAATGATTTAGAGACCAAAACGAACATGGAAAACAAACATAAAGTGCATTTATTGTCAGTTACTACTTGCACCAAATTTTAAAGGACAAAAAAAAAAAGTAGGGCTTTTTAGTCTTCAGAAAGCCTTTCAAAAGCACTCTGACTTCTCATAGAGAGGCACAGAGCCAAGAGTTACTCCATTCAGCTCACAGAGAGAGAGAGAGAGAGAGAGAGAGAGAGAGAGAGAGAGACTTGATTCAGTGTGTTTGATGGAGGCAGAACCACAGCTCCTCCCTGTGGTATACACACTGGATTACTCCAACCGCAGTTACATGATTTCTTCCTCCCTCTCTCTCTCTCTCTGAGAGAGATTTAGTTGAATTCTGCATCAAATGCAACTATCGCTACCTTCAAGCCCTCCTGGAAAGTTCCTTCTTACTAGAAGTCATAATCATGAAGCAAATACATTGAACACATTTATATTTATTTTTGTAATTTTCACTTTCTGATAAAGATATGAATGTGTTTTTTTTTTTTGTTTTTTTTTTTGTGCTATAGCAATAAAGTGAAGAGCAAAGCATGTGTATAAGGTGTTAAATCAATGATTATATGTGCTTTATGTTCTGTTTTTGTCACTGTCGTACAGCTATAAGTGCTTTTCTTCAACAGTGTACAAAATGCATAAAAAAATTATTTGTACAGTCAACATTCATAATTAACTTAATTATGATCAATCTCAAAACAATGATTGTTTTTACACGCCCTCAACATGGAAAGTCAGGGTTGTTTTAAAAAAACCTCCCATTGTTGCACTTTTCATGTGTGTTCATCTTGCAAATATGACGAGAATCATAAAGTCAGCTTAAAAAAAGCATTCAGTCATAAACAAGCCAGATATTTACGGTAACTGAATATCTGATTTATAATTGAATTTTAAATTGATATTTAATTGAATTTTGAATTGTTTTATAGCTTCTTGATCAGCCCAACATTGGCTATCGGGTCATGGATTATCTGATGAAGAATGTTCTGGAAACCTGTTTAAAAATGGTAATTATTTTTGTAATTTGTCGGTGATGCTGGTTTAGCAGAAATTGCATACTTCTTAAGTGCATTTAATTATTGTGTAACATTTTAGTTTAAGGTGACGTAGTTACACGTTACTACATGTGCCTACTATAGTAATAACAGTAAATTAGGCATAATAATTACATGTAACAAACCCTAACCCTAAACGTAACTCTATAGTAAGTGCATGTAGTTAATATAATATTACTCAGTACTTTTTTTGAGTAATTACAATGTAACTACACCACTACATCAAGTGTAACTAACCAATTATTTTGACTAATTTAATCATGCATTCCCAAAACATTACCATGTCCATGCATTTACTTTTTACAGATTTTCCTTGATGCAAATCATTAGATTTTTTTTTTTTTTTTTTTTCTCACAATGCTAATATGACGCTGATGCTTTTGTCCCGACTACTGTTATATTGCATGCAAGTGCATGTGTGGGACTCTGGGATTTTAACGGCCCGTCCCTTGTTGTCTCCAGAGGGTGCTTCCACTCAGGTCCTGGCCATTTCTTCCCCACCTGTGTGTCGTGCTCTTGTATATTGCTGTATGCCTTCTCTCATCCTTCTTCCTCTAGAAAGAAGTAAAAAAAAAAACTCTGACATTTGAAAGAGATTGGTGGGAAAAGCAATCTCGGATCACTCGGTCCCAGCAGATCACACGCATCTTACCGGGGGGAGCGAGAGACTCTGGCATTATTTGAACCGGTAACTTCTTTACAGCTAAAATGGCGCAGCCTTGGATATTTCTCTCCTCTTGTCCTCTCCTCCGCTTTAATGGGTGAGTGGAGAGCTCGTGCACCGCCTGCTCGTGACATTCGCCGTTTGCGGAGACGTCTCCGTGTGATGGGCCTCAGCTAAGAGCTTTAGGAGTCCCACACCATATGTTTCCTCACAGGATCACCCCGTCCTGCAGAATTACAGGAACCAGAGCTTAAAAAACACAATTAGTTAAAGGTGAAACGTTTATGTCCCAATCGCACACGCAGGGTGGCCACAGACACGATCCACCTCCGGCTAGATGTGTTTTAGATGTGTTTGGTGCTGTGTTCTTTCTTTATGCAACAGTTTGCCATGCATCACATCTCTCTGCATTCAGGGCTTCACCTTTGTCTTTTAGTAAGGATGTTTTATTTCGGGATGTAAGGCAATTTATACAGGTAATTATACAACAACTGATTTTTTATTATTTTTATTTTTTTTAAAGACATTTCAAAAGGAAACTTATTGTGAAGCAACCAATATTTTAGAGGTGGCATTTCTTTTTAATTATTTTTTTTTTTTCATATATACACGTAAATTGGAAATTAGTTTAGTTTACATGCGTTTCACCTGATACTGATCCTAACATAAAGCACTGAATTCAAGTATTTTTATTAGTCTAATTAAACCAATAAAAAAAGTGTGTGCTATGTATTTTTATGCATATTGCAGTTGTTATGTAGAACATAAATAAAAAGATGTTATAAATTATTGTTTAAAAATAATTATTTATATTTTGTTTAACATGAATTGTAAACAAATTATTTCAATAAATTTAAAAAATGCAGTCATTTGCTATCAAAAATTATATTTTTGAATACATTTTGTTTGATCTATTTTTATTATTTTTGTTTTTATCATGTTAGCTTTGCAACATGTCAAATGTTAAACTTTATTGGAATTGTGTTCTGTGGAGTTGGAAAACATAGTATGTGGAAAACATACTATTATTGTTGCATACAAACAGACCATAAAACTGCTCTTTTTTTCCCCAGAACATTATTTTAAGATAATTTGTCACTCCTATTATTTGATTGCGCCCCCTTGCTGTTGATAATATTTTAATCAGGCATCAGGGGCGACACAGAAACAGACCACCCCGGCACTCAACGCTTGTTACCCCTCTGAGACCCCGAGACTCAACCCGCAATAAACGCCAAGCGTCTTTCTATGTCGCGATTCCACCCTCAGTTCAACCAATCACCTTCAGAGAGCAGCTCTTCACATAATGGAGTTCATCTCCAATCACAAACTTCCTTTTTTCCCCCTCTTTTAGGAAAAGATTAGCTCATGTTTACAGCCCTAGATGTGGACTCTCATTTCCTTGTCTATACTTTCAGGAGAAAGAGGCTCTTTGTGTGACGACCACATCTGTAACATGTACCTGTGCTTACATAATGATCCATTCTGAACCCTTCTTGTGAATGTACGTATGTAGAGGTGGGCGGTAATCCCAAACGTTTGTCACAGAAAGAGTCATTTCATTCAATGACAAAAGAGTTATTTCTATTCAAAACAATAAAACTAATATTATAAAACGAATGGATATCAAGCTGCAATGCTGCATTTCAGCCCGAGTTTAAAGTCAACATGCAACCTGATTGACTTCGACATGTTTTTCTGTGAAAAGTCTAACACTCACTCTACAGACATAGATGTTTTAAGTTAAGTTGTGTTACACTTTTTTCTAGAGTTGAGATTTTGAGTTGCTTTTCAAGTTTTAAATGAAACAAGATATTCAGCGAGAAAAAGTGGAAGACAAGACTACAATGGGTTAAAAAAAATAGTTTAAGAGGTGACTTTGATAAAGAAAAACTTTTTTTGCAATAAAAGCGTTGAAAACTTTGAATCTTGAATTTCATCTTGATCTTGAAACACCCGTTGTTCCGTGTCCTGCTCTGCATAGTCTCAGCCTCAGATGTCGCGCCCACAAACCTATGGCTGATTCTGATGCATAAGGCACACAAAATGGGAAACACTTCTGGAGTTTCGACGTCGTCATCTGATTGGTTGGATTCTCCAGGATCTCCGGGAGACATGTGTGTCGCATTCTTTAACAGTCCGTCTGGAAACAAAGCCTTTGTGACTCCCAAACTCCCTTATGGAAGAAGAAAGCCGTCGGGTTTATAACTGGGACAACGAGCAGGATTAACTAAACGCTGGATTTTCAGAAGTATATGAAGTTCACAGCACCAGTGTTGAAGCAAACTTCATTAATAATGAATTGCATGCCGTTCTGTTATACGTAGTGGAGACATCGACTTTACAGGATTCTTTTAGGATTTCGACAATTTTCACTCAGAAATTGCAAGAAACTGCAAGAATAACACATCGAATTAAACGTGAAATGTTAGACTGAAATAGTATTTTCTTGTAAACCTTCGTTTTATTTACATCTTTGAAAAATAATTTTTTGCAAAGCATGCAAACAGATAATATAGTTATCGTTATGGTTATCTTCATAGTTATGGTTCTTGGTGTGAACGGGCCTTACGTCTGTATTTTTATTCCTTTGTGAGACCCTGTAACCTGCCTGAAGGTTCCTTTCCGGTTGCTTCTCCTTGGCACTTGCTCTCTCCTCCACTCTCCGCGTCTCATTCTGTCACTATTTTCTATTTGCTTGTGTTTGGTTTGTGCGGTGGAGGGCCGTAAGAGGTCTTTCAAGTAAAAGGAGTCTTCATATGTCCCCGATTGGAGGAGTTTGGTTAGGGGCTCGCCCCAAGCTAACTGAACTTTGCCTCTTTCTGCTCCTCGCTCTAATACTTCCTCCAGCGCGGGGGCCGGGGGGCCGAGAGAGGGCCGCTGGAAAACAGCCCGCGGCCCTACAGCTGATAATTTCACCAAATTTGCATCTTTTACAGGCAGTTATAAGGACTCAGCCTCTGAGGCCCACGGCGAGTATTACACAGTCATATTCAGTCTCTTCCACTGTCATCCCCGTCTCCCTCCCTCCTCTCTCAGACTTGCCCCGCGGGAGCTTCTCGTCCTCACCCACCTACCCACTCTCACCGTGAGCGTGTGTGTTTGTGAATGCCTGTGGCATCTTGGTACTTCGCCTGGCATCTGGCACGTTTCAAAGGGGGAGAAGGGAAAATGAACACCTTAGTCACTTTACAACAACAGCAACATTTGCAACTGTGTTTGTGTGTGTGTGTGTGTTTTGAGAGCTTGCTGATGTCATCCTCCCCTCTCCCCTTCACTTCCTCTCATCTGATGGTCAGCTTCCTGTTCGTATTACAGTTACACACCCGTTTGTGCTGACACTTCTCAAACACACTGTTTGTTTTGTAGTGTCTTGCTTCCAAAAACTAGATTATACAGTGAATGTGAAGGGCATTTAACAGCAGCATTCAAGTAATAAATGTATTCTTATTAAAGCTACTAAAGGTATTCAGTCAAGAGCAGTGAGTGATTTTATGTTTTTCTTTTGTTGTTTGATTCATATTAGCAGTATATATAACAGTACTGTATATTACGCTGCTTTCATATCTAATGTACGCATGCGATTTCTTTACTTGCTGTTTACGTTCACAGACATAACTGACTTTGTGTTTTTGACATAACCTTGAGTGTATGTGACAGTTTAAGCGCAATAACACGTGAAAGATAACTTGGTTTAATACTCGCGGGACGCGCCGTCTGACATCAGCTCTTTGTCCGTGTGCTTCGGATGTGTGCGCTCAGAAAAAATGATATGGCTTTAAAACGCATGCAGATAATAAACTTTCATGATGATGAAGAACTGCAATGTCATGTGAGTGTGATCGCAATAGAGATGATAATCGAAACAAAGCAATGTTTTCGTTTTTGGCAGAGTATCTGAGGCATGCGCTGTAAAGGCTCCGCAGCTCATTTGCATTTAAAGACACATGCACAAAAACAGCATGTTTTTCCTTCCACACAAAAATGCGCATTTACAACATGGTATGATAAATTATCTGTGAGATATTTTGAGCTGAAACTTCACAGACACATTCTGGGGACACCTGAGACTCATATTACATTTTGCAAAAAGTGGCATATAGGTCCTCTTTAAAGCAATTCAAAAATCTATAAAAACAAGGCATTTAGCTTTTAGTATTTAAATTTTTACCCAGTTCTATTTTAAGTCATTCTTTTTTTGAAAATTATCTTTTAATTGAAATCAGTTCCTTTAATTATTATTTATAATTAAGCAAATTTTTTTTTTTTTTTTTTTTTTTTTTGTATTGTTGTTTGATTAATATTATATTTGGACTTCTTAAAAAAGTAATATTCAAACTGAATAGTTCTCTAAATCATTTTTTTTTTTTTTTTTTTTTTTTTTTTTTTTTTTTGGTGGGACTTTTCTGTAGATTCAGAAGTTCTGGTGATGTGCTTCTGACACATTTCCAGTGGAGTTAAACAGTGCTTCATGTCAGGCCCCTTCCAGGCATCTGACACCATTATTTATTGAAAGTAAAGCTTGTATTTTTTATTAAAGCACTTACATTTTTCTGTGCAAAGAGAGTGTTGTTTCAGTAAAGTTATTTTAATCAACTTTTTCTAAGTGGAGGAACTTCTGGTTGTTACCACACAAAAAAAAAAAAAAAAAAAAAAAACGCTGAAACAAACTTTTCACCTTTCTTATTTTTTTTTTTAAACAAATGCATATGAATCCTGCAGAATGATTCTGCTCTTTCTTCTGGTTTTAAAATCTTAGTGAGTGTTTAATTGACTTCTGAGATCAAAGTTGTGCATCTTTACCCAAGTTTGCCAAGGACCACAGCAGCTGGGACGGTTTATTATGTTTAAGTAGGTTAAGTACTGCCCAATTTAAACTCTAAGTCTGGGCGCATTTAAAATAGCTGTAATGAGTATTCCCGCAATTTACTGGAACAAAGGAGTCATTAGCTGCCATTGTGTGCCATCATCGAATGCTGTCACCTTGTCTTAGAGTAAAAAGTATGCCTCATTTAAAGCTACAATTACGCACATTAGAAAAAGCAGTTTTCAAATAGAACTATAAATGCTCTAAGATGGGTCACACGGATGGGATGCTGTTTGTCAAATCGTGTTTCCAGGGCATGTGATAAGACTGTTGTTAAAGCCAAACAAGAGCTTTATGTTGTTTGAAAGAAGAATCTCAGCATGTCCAATTGTTTAAATGTGATTACAGCCGTACGGATGAGTGTGAATTTGTCCAAAAGGAATGATTTTACATGTATAATGACAGCCTCAGGCTGGGTTTAGCGAAAGCTATCGTATCATGCGAACAATACCTCTGGTGTAAACAGGCTGGGTTAAAGATAGAAGACTATAACATCAATTTTCACTAATTATATCATTGTGTCAACTGATAATTTAAAGGTGAAGTGTGTCATTTTTTAGCCACTTGTGGCAGTAATCTGAACTGAAAAAAAAAAAGTGTTCCTGTTGCTCAAAAAGCAGAGCGTGCTGTTAGCAATGATTCAGAGAATGCATGAACTGATAAAATGAAGACATTGCAAATTGTTTTATTTTATATTTTATTTGGAACTGATTTGTAGATTTTTTGTTGTTGTTGTTGTTGTTTAATTTGTAGACCCTGAATTTTTATGTTATTTTATTCATTTATTTATTTATTTATTTTATTTATTTATTTATTTTATTATTTTTACTAATGTTATTTTATTTATTCAACTTTATTTTATTTTATTTTATTTTATTTTATTTTATTTTATTTTATTTTATTTTATTTTATTTTATTTTATTTTATTTTACATTTTTTGTAGCCATAGTCTTGTGGATATTGCTCTGACACAAAAAGCGATCTGGGTGACCCGAGTTCGAGTCCCGGCTCGTGGTCCTTTCCTGATCCCATTCCTTACTCTCTTCTCCGAGTGTTTCCTGTTTCCATTGGTCAGACAAACAGATAGTCCTGCCCTAAACTCATGCCATTGGTTTAGATTATTTTGTATTGCTTGCATAACATTCAAGAGAAAATAGTTCAGTACCAATAAATTGTTTCAAACTGTAATGGGGTTACCCGACAAGGTTGTATGAATATGTTCTGTGTATTAAACTGCAGTGACTCTGACCAGTCACACGTAGAACTGTAAACGCCATGAACACTGTGGCCCGGTTAAGTCACTTGATTCATTAGACGCTTTCGGCAATGGAACACAATTGAGAGAGAGGGGACGGAGAAAAAAAAAATATTTTACGTCATCGTTAAGCTCCTTTAAAATGCACTAAAACTCAACATAGAGCGTTGTCACTGGAAAAATGTTCTGGCGCCTCCCCGAAACTTGCCCCCAAGTTTCAATAAAATATGTGTTTCATAATTTGCCAATAAATTTGATATTCTTTATAGGCCTATAAACGGCCGATGTTTGACTGATTTACTCTGAAAGGTCATTTTCTATGTGAAAGTGAATGGTAAAACATTTAAGCAGCCCATGTGTCTGCCACTTGGAAGGAATCAAGTACGCTTCACAAAATCAGACTTATGTTCTCCTAGGGCACGAAAACTCCAGCAGAGCGGTGGATGACATTAATAAAAGCGTTTGTTTTGGGATTTGAGATTCTGGTCATCGTTTGCAGGTCTGGATTGGGTTAGAGCACATGTTTTGCGGCCTAACTGCTGTAAATCCTGTTATAAATGATGACAGTTGGTTTAGCTGCATGAGACACAGTGACAGGACATACATGGTGTGTGACCACATAATAGCTGCTTTGAATAATGTGTGAAATTGGCCTTTCTTGGTTTCTCATATCCCTTTTCCCGCTGAAATGGTGCTCAATGTTATATTACGCTTAGAAAAAGTGGTACAAAAGCTGTCACTGGGATGGTACCATTTAAAAAGGTTCTAATATGTACACTTTTGGTACCGATATGTATCTTTGAGGTACTAATATGCACTCTTTAGGTACAAGATGTACCTTTTGAAAGGTTACCACCCCAGTGACAGCTTTTGACAGTTATTTTAGAAAAATACAGAATGTATTGGTGCATTGGTGAAAACTGGTATCAAAAGACTGTGAGGAACTGCAGTGTCTGGAGGCATGCAACTGATTTAAATATTCTCTTACACACAGAGACACACAATTGTGTTCCATGCCACAGGGAACATGAAGTTGCCCTCACCTCTCTGAGCCTGGGGCAGTTCTGAGTGGAGAGAAGTGGGAGAAGTTTAGATAAATCAACACATAATGACTTAGAATGTCAGTTTGGTCATGTGTCTCTGAACTATTGCATCATTTCTAAGGACCTTTTATTTTATTTGTTAAATAGCTATAATTGCCCATTTGTTCCACAGAAATCTCAAACTTTTCATTTAATGGTGTTATTGGAATTGGAAAAATAAGAAAATTAATTTTTTTCAGAAAATGAAACCTCTTTTAGGACCATTTTTTATTATTATTATTATTTTGCATTGTGAAACTATTTCCATAACAATTAAGCATATTTTCCATCAAAAATTGTCCTTATTGGAATTATGCAACAGATGCATTGTACTGTAAAACATTTAGATCTTATTTGTCTGTTTAGATTGTCAAAAATGCAAGTAAAAAATGAGTGATGTATGTGGAAATGCCAAATAAATAAGGAAACGCACCCACGAGAAGATTTTAGCTCTTTTGAACAAACTTTACTTTTTGAATTTTTCATGATTCTGCTGAATTATGGAAATCCATTTGCTGGATTCCTTTAACTAACGAAGCACCCAGCGGAGTCTGATCGCCACCTCGCTCTTATAAAAGAGAGAGAGAGAGAGAGAGAGAGAGAGAGAGAGAGAGAGAGAGAGAGAGAGAGAGAGAGAGAGAGAGAGAGAGAGAGAGAGAGAGAGAGAGAGAGAGAGAGAGAGAGAGAGAGAGAGAGAGAGAGAGAGAGAGAGAGAGAGAGAGAGAGAGAGAGATGGGGTTAAAGCATCAGGTGGAGATGGAGGGATAGTTTAAAGTGTGGAAAAGTCAGGATGTGAATACTATTAATATAAGATTCAGAGGAGCAAGGGAAAGATGAGAACATATCTATCTACAGTATCTATCTTGATTTTTTTTTTTTTTTTAAATTTTGTGCAAAAATGACGGACTAAGTCAAAATACAGAAATACTAGCCAATCAGAAAGATATGAGGCACCTGTCAGCCATTTTTGCTTGTTTTTATTGGGTGACGAGTCTTTTGAAGGCGGGGTTTGGGAGAGAAGCTGTGTGGCTGGAAGTCTGGCAGAAGTTAGCACACAGGCTAAAATTGCGTATTAGTATTAAGAGGAATATTGATTTACAGCATGCACCATTTCCATCATAGTCTTCTTGCCAAGCCATTTATTTTGCTAAAGTTTTGCCCTCAAAAACTCACTGGAACACAACTGGACCGATCACTTAGCCGAGCGGCGAGACATAAACAGTCTGATATGTTTTGTGAAAAAGCACACTTAAAACCGTACACGACTGGAAATATTTCAGATATTTGTCTTACATATACATGTTTTGCTTCAGAGTGTCACCAGATCCAAACATATTACTAAATATTCCCTTGTCCGTCTTTCTCTCACAGTCCAAAAGTAATGTTTATATGAAGGAGTTTTTATTGACATCATGGCCTGATGATGGTGTCAATGGTGTGTATTTCCACGGGCTGCGTCTGCATTTCAGTGCCTGTAAAACCATGTTTGTGTACGATGTTATGTCTGTTTACTTTCTCTGGAAAGCCAAATGATCCGTTGGCTAACTGACACGCTGAAATATTCATATAGTCGCGGAGCAAAACCTGTGGTGTGTGTCATGCAGTGTGGGCATCCAGTAATGCAGTTTTTTGGCCAATAAAAGTTTGAGTTCTGGCATTAAAGTAATACCAACATTGAGAGTGTTTGCAGGGTTAGTGAGGAGATCCCAGACAGCGGTTATTCCACAGAAGCCGAGGGTCTCGATAAATCTCACTTACAGGTACAGTCAACTCAGTCACTTCATAAAACGTGAATTTAGACGTGCTGCGAATTATGAATTGTTTAGATGAGCCAAGAAAACATAAATAGGGTACAAGCCAAAAAAATATATGAATAAAGAAAATTAGGTGTATATTTCTAGCTTTTTCTTTAACCTTTTCTTTGATTTAAAGCTTTAGCCTTTAGATTTGACTGTAATGATATAAATCAACCAAATATGTAATAGCCAAATATGTACTGAATTAAAGACTCTAACATTGAAATAAATACCGTAATAATCATGAAGACGTTAATGGGTCTTCGTCCTGCTACTAAAATAAGCTGAAACCTTCAATGAGGGTATTTTCCTATTAATAGACTCACTTTGCTCTTCTTTGTGCGCCCGTCACCGTTCGCAAGCAGACACTGAAGACACGATTTTATGATATGAGAGGATGAAAGTTTATTAGCTTCCTGCATCAATAGTTAATCTCATTGGTTACAGTGTACAGAGCGAAAAGAGATATATCCAACAGAAAAGTACTTAAGGAACGTATCTTCTTTCTGTCAGTACATTGCAGACATGTTTATTTAAAAGTTTAATGTATAAAGTATTGAGTTATAGTCTTACAGGGGTTATAGAGGAAGTGAGTGAGAACATGATCATCTCTAATTGATTAGAAAGAGGAAATATTGCTATTTTCCTAATGTCAGATTTAGTGGTGGCTCAAGTTTTCTCATGCATTTAATTTTAAACTTTACTATCATGTTATTTCAGGTCCATATTTGCTTAAAGCGAGGAAGTGTTCAATTATTTGTATTCCAGGGTTCTCCTCTGGCCTTATAAAACACTGTATTATGTTAACACTGAACTTGTTGAAAACAAAAGGGTCACACATTGTTCTGTTTGGAACATAATACCAACGTAATTCATCTCCCCGCATGCCGATGAGTGAACGGCTGAAATAGAAATGCAAAAAGAATCTAGTAAAACAATAGAGGGCGAGAATTTTTATCCTGAGGAAATGCAAGAGAATAACCATGACCTTGTACATGGCAGCATTTGGTTTGTGCCATATCCTTATGACCTCACCCAACTCACTCGTTTTCCATGTTCAGGTTGCCCGAGACTCATTTTGCTTTGTTTTTCATTAAATCTCTCAATTACACACACATGTTTCCGAACACTGTTATTGGCATCTGTCACCTCTGTCATGCGTCTGGTATTAGCTGCAGTCATGCACTTGAGCAGAGTGCATTCTGGGTACGGCTCTCCGTGGTGAATTGTGAAGTGGTTAATAACTAATATTCACTGCTATTTTCTCAGCCAGGCTGCTTTCCTTAATTGTTTTTTACAGTTGGATTGGGAATATTGATTTATTTTCTCTGTCTACACTAATTGTGTACAAGCTTTGGATGGAAACATAGCAGTAGTATTTTATCAACTGTATCATAGTAAATTAGATGTAAAAGATTAGGCACAGATTCAGGGTGAAAGATTAGCATTTAAAGAGGAAAGGTAAAAGATTCAAACTAACACAGTAGATAATCAAGGAGTTTGTTCGCTTATTATTCTGGTGTTTGTCGACGTTGCAGAGTACAGCATCTTGCGCTTAATTAAATCCTGGAATAATTTTAAACAATGCAACGGTACTTAGCTAGCACAAACACAAACTGAAAACAGAAATGAGGACTTCTATAAACCAGGAGAAATAATTGGATCATGATTTACCGGGTTGCAATTCAGAGGACGTTTACACAACACTGTTTTCAACTAAAAACGGAAAACTTTGTATGCGCTTCGGCCATTCATTTACACAACAATGGCGTTTTGGGGGCCTGAAAATGCAAACTTTTGAAAAACTTACTATATCATACTATATCACCATTAAGTCTTGTTTGCCACTGGCCTGGTTTCACAGACAGGGCTTAGATTAAGCCAGGATTAGGCCTTAGTTTAATTAGGATTATTATTTTAGTAGCTTTTATAAATGTGCCGTAGGAAAAAAAAACATTACTGTTGTGAATACTTCTTGAGACAAAACAAGGCACTGATGTATTTTAGGATATATCACTGCAAGTTACTTTCAGTTAAAACAGCTTAAACATGCATTTCAGGTTTAAGCTTTGTCTGTGAAACCAGGGGATTAAGTTTTTGCTTAAAACAAGAAAAAATATCTGCCAATTGGGTAAGAAAAGTAATCTTGTTTTTCCTTTTTTCCTTATCCTACGTCATGCGTGGGGTCAGAGGTCACTCTTCTTCCAGAACTCGACTCTCGTATGGCCTTTAAGCCAGTGATTTATATTTCACTGTTATTATATGTTATTTTAAAGTCATATTATAAAGTTATAAATATGGATATTTTTCTTACAAAAACGCTTTTCTTCAGAAGGCCTTTATTACCCCCCTGCAGCCGTATGGATTTCCTTTATGATGGATGGATGTACTTTTTTGAGGCTTCAAAATCTAAGTTACCATTCACTCCCATTATAAAGCTTGGAAGAGCCAGGATATTTTTAAATAAAACTCTGATTATGTTTGGCTGAAAGACGAAGGTCATATACACCTAGGATGGCTTGAGGGTGAGTAAATTATGGAATAATTTTCATTGTTGTGTGTACTAACCCTGGCGCCTAAAGGGTTAAGTGGTTGCTGGCTAGATGGTTTAACTCTGCAAACATTAAAATCATCTAACATAACTAGCTTGACCAGGCTGGAGGACCAGCCAACCATCTTAGGGTTGCACACTGTAACGTCCACACAGTAGAGTCCACAGGACTCTCTTTGGGTCTCATCTAGCTCCAGGAGACAATGGCCTCTTAATTTAGGAGGACCTGGCTGATAAGCTCCGGAAGATAGAAATTACCTAGCAGAATCTCATTTGAAAAGTGAGCATGACAGAAGACAAGGGTCTGGATATCTTTGTCTAGCCCCTTCGGCTGGAGAAAATGTATGTTCAGCAGAAGTACTCCCTCCACTGTAGAGACCGTCAAGTTTTAAATGTCTTCCTCTCCGTAACGACGTTATTCAGTAGCACGTCATTTGCTGCCAGTGACATTTTCTTTGAAGTCATAAAGGCTGGCACAGTCATAAAAGCGCTGAGAGTGACAATTTTCAGCATGCCCGGTGAATTATATCTTTTATTTAAGGTCTCGATTAACTGGTGTCACATTTTTCCCTGAACTAATCAATTTTCATGATACGAGCCACATATAATTCTGGAAAATGTTGGAGTCCCTCTTGCACACCGCTGCCAGTCATGGGATAGAACCAAAGTGTGGTTATTTTCCACAGTGGCATTTGAGATACTGTTCCGCTGTAATATAAAATCACTAGTACATTTAGTTTGGAAGCTTCTCTGCCCATAGAAACAGCCAATGCAATACAGAAAGCTCTTATTAAGTTCAGTCCCTAAATAAAGATTTTGTATCTTGTTTTGTCTTTACGAAAAGTCTGCATGTTTTGTGTTTTTTTTTTCTTTGCCAGTTCCTGTGCCACCCTAGCCTGGGAAAACCCAGACAACTTCCGGCTCTTTAGATTTGCTCTGCAAGTAGTCTGGCAAAGAGCTCATTCAAGCCCATTTCCATGGCCTCGAAATCGAGGCACCAATCAGAAACGTTGAGGCGGGCTTTACACGATGACGATCGCTCTGATTGATTTTAGGTCTAGCCTATCCAATTGCGCCCAGAGGCATTTGAGCGACGTCCACTCCGTTGGTGAAGCGCACCAACTTTTAAATGCATTATTATATACAAATTGCAAACACATGAGGACAGTCTCCATGAAAGACCCACTGGCAGATGAACGTGCTACTACATTTCTCTCCGAAACAGTAGGAAATTAAATTAGATTTAATAGAGGATTTTAACTGTGGCAAGATCATTGACAGGGCAGTTTACATGACAGGATGCACGCGACAGATCCGTCCGATAAAGATGACGAAGTAGTATGTCCCAAAGCTTGCCTACTTTTTTTCTACACATTCAAAAGTAAATACATTTTCTTCACAAAAAGAGTACATACTTTTATGGCGTAGTGTAACTTTGGGATACCGCATATGGCTTTACACGATGACGATCGCTCTGATTGGTTTTAGGTCTATCCAATTGCGCCCAGAGGCATTTGAGCGACGTCCGTTGGTGACGCCCCTTTGGAAATGAGTTATTAAAGGAGCTTTGCCAGACCATAACTCAGTTACTACTGAGAATGGTCTGGTTTTAACCAGACTAGTGCCACCCATTAATGGCAGTTCATTAGCATATTGACTAGATTTTAAAAGCCAGTTGGTCAGTTGAGGCAGAGAATATGCAGCATAAAGGCTGGTGGATTGGGCAGGTGCGACATTTAAAAATGTTCCTTATGTTTTCCTTATTGTCCATCTGTCTGCTTTGAAATGTTAAAATTTACTCCAAGTTATTTGCATTGAGCCAAGAGGTGACTATATGACGACCAAGACTTTTGTTATACAGTTTTTTTTTTTTTTTTTTTGGATTCTTTTTGTGCAAATGGAGAGACCAGGATTATTGTGTTTAGCATTCATTATGCAATTAAAGTTGCAGTAGATCCAGTCTCTAAAGTTTAATTTGGCAAAGGTTTCAAAAGTCTTGCCAATAGGTTGTATGACAATGAAAATTCATTTGAATTTGACAAACATGTATACAGTTAAAGTAAGACATTTTACATAGTCAAAATAGTCTTTCCAAGACTGATGATATGTCCAGCATAAAATTGCAAATAATTCAGTTCCTTTCAAATGTATTTATGTTGTTATGTATGTTATTTGCTAAACATATTTCACTATAGTATTGTTCCAACTTCAGAATAACAGAATGGTGGAATATAAAAGGTGTCTCTGTTTCTCTGTCTTTTCATGCTATATGTCATTTCAGATGCTCTATTTCTGTGTGTGGAGAATTTCTTTTATAATTTATGTTAAATGATTCATGGTCCTTGTGGAACCAATCTTGGCTCTGGATCCGGAAGGCGATTGCTAATTTTGACCTCTGGTTTAGCTGGTCAACCTAACTCAACTATAAAAATGTCCCATTTCAAATAAATCCTCATACATGAATCTTGTTCACAGTTGTAGCATATTCTAACATGAGAACCAGTATGAAGATTTTTATCATAAATGACACTGTAAATGAGCTTCCAAAATTAACAACACATAGAGGAGGCCGTATTTCACGTTTCGACTCTACAGTGAAACCTTCTGACGTTTTTTTTTTTCCAATTGCCAACCGCAGAGAATCACTTCAAATAAAGTACAGAGACAGTAAGTGCCTTTCATTAAATCAGGGACTTTAAGCTTGAAGAATCTCAGACTCTCAAATGCATTTCTGAGTTAATAAGTCCTGGTAAAAGTTATGACGTCGTCTGATATGATCAACCATGAAGTACATTACAAAGGTAATGTGAGTGCAGGAACGGGCTCTCTGAGCAGAATGTATATTTTCATTATCAAAAACATTGAGCCATTTATCCCAAGAAGTCAGAATAATCATTAATAGGCCGGAATTTATGATGCCAGATCCTCAACTAATGTGAAAGACTCCAGGTGTTACTAATAGCCGTACGGAAATGTGTGCCGGGGTCTACGGCTAAAACGGAGGTAATAGAGGCGCTCTTAATCTCCGCAGAAGAAGAGCCATTTCACTGACACATTGATTGGATTTTGAGGACCTTAACCGAGGACTATGGGAAAGCGTGTTTAAATGGCGATGAATGGGGTGACTTTTAAAGTCATGTGTTTTTTTGCACTTAGAAAAGCATTAAACCTACTTTAAAATTATTTAGTGTTGTAGGAAGCGTAGCCTGGTGGTGACGCTGATGTGAATGGTGACTGAAGTTCAAATCCAACTTGGATCAAGGATGGTGTTTTCGCTCCTAAAAGAATCCACGTTTTTGAATGAATCGTTTTTGTTTCAAATATGATTCGGTGATTCGCTGGTAAATTATTCTTCTCCATATGTATGCGAGACTCATTCCATTCCTAAATGAATCAATGTTTTTGAACTAATCAGTTCAGTTGCGGGAATGATTCAGTGATTCACTCATGAAAACTGTCACTTGTTTATTTCTTACTGTAAATGAATCAATGTGTTCTCTCATAAAGAAAGTCACCTGTCGGCACCTGGCGTTACTAGCCTAAATAAGCTACAGAAAAGGTCACTGAAAATCTCCATCAAAAATGCAGAAGGTGTTTTTAATTACTCAGTGTCTGTATAAAGAGAATAAGTTTTATTCATTAAAGCGAGCAAATGATTCAGAATCCATCAGATGCCAGTCAATCCTGCACGAGGGGTCATTCTATCAGTTCAACATAAATGCATTTTCAACATAACTCATTTCTGAAGGAGTATTAAATAAAAAAATTGCCTTGTTATTGTATAAAAATCCATTCAATCAAGTGATATATGTTGCATGTTGCAGCTATTAACTGAAGCACATGGATGCACAGACTCGATAAAACATTGATTAATTCTCCACTTGACAAGAGGTCCCATTAAATTCACAGTCCCATAATTAGATAATTATCCAACTTATTATATATTTCTTGTTGAGTAAGAGCTCGAAAAGGTGTGGATTGATCAATGTAGGTCACCAATATTAGTTTGGTGTCATATGAATCAAGAGTATCAAAAAGAGCTGTTGTAGTCTGCTTCGATTGACATGCCGTCAAAAGGCCGAGTTCACATGTTTGACTACCTCCGTACTTGACCGAGTTAATAATCAGCACTGGTTATGTGACCTTTGGCCATTTTTAAATTAAATTAGTAAGTTGGAGGACATGGTTTCTGCATGGTCAGGGAATTGTTCCATTCTATTATTTGTTAAGGTTTAACAAAAATGGAGGTTGATTAAAGACAAACAAAAAGAGCTATTATGAACTATATTGTGAACAGTTTCTTACATTTAGTTGCATTGCAATATTTAAACAGCTAGACTCAAACATGAAAATTGAGCTGCTTCTCTTGTGTTCCACAGAGAGAGAAAAAAAAAAAAAAAACAGCAACATTTGGGTTTGGACTGACATGAGGGTGAGCAAATAATGAGAATTTCTATTTCTTTTCTAAAGTGTGAGATATGACTGTAAAGCACCAGCCGTGCCTCAAAACAACTGAAACCTTTTGAGAGTAGCAGCATCGTTACAACAGACTTAATGATACAACAACAAAGGCTTTGAATATTAGGATGAGGCGGATGGATCTTGTGCACCTGTGGCTGAAGAACCATCATGAGGTGTAATCAGAACTTCTCTGTGAGGAAAGTCACGGGGACAGTTTTGGAAAGCTTGAACTAGATGAAAGGGAACACTGCGGTTCAGGATCAAACGCCAGGGCTCTAGTCTCGGCCTGTGTTTGTACTAGGAATGCATATATACTGCATAGCATTTAGATCTGGAGCCTTTGTAGAGTTCGAGGCCACAGACGCGACTCTTATTATGCACTAGTGCAGCAACAAACCTGCCCCTTCTTCCGACCGCCTCGAATCCTCAAAGGCGAAGCAAAGACCAAAGGCAAATTCAAATAAAAACAGACACAGCACAGAGGCGTACAGCAGCACGCATTGTTTGTGTTCATAATACATTAAATGTCATGCCTGTATAGATGATGGGATTGTGGGTAATTGATCTGAATGAATTTCTCTTCAATCAGTGTTTGAAGTGAAAGACAATACTACATTTTTAAAGGAAAAATTCTATCTATCTATCTATCTATCTATCTATCTATCTATCTATCTATCTATCTATCTATCTATCTATCTATCTATCTATCTATCTATCTCCATCCATTCATCCATCCATCTATATGCTCAGCACAGCTGCATTTATTTGATCAAAACCCCAGAAAAATTAGTTATATTGTGGAATTTTATTATAATTTAAAACAATATTCTATTTGAATTTAATTTGAATATATTGTAAAATATAACTGATTCCTGTGATGGCAAAGACATTTTCAGCATCATTACTCCAGCCTTCAGTGTTTCATGATCCTTCAGAAATCATTATAATATTCTGATTTGGTGCTTATTTGTTTTAATATTATCAATTTAATAAACAGTTGTATACATTTTTTTGGAAAGTTTACATTTGTATGGAAACTGGACTACTTGTTTCTAGGATTCTTTAATAAATAACAAGTTCAAAAGAACAGCATTTATTTGAAATATAAATCTGTTTTAACATAATTATTAACTAAATGCCTTTACTGTCATTTTTATGCAATTTAAAGTGTCCTTGCTAGTTTTTATTTATATAAATATATATATTTCCAGAATGCATTACCTATTTTGACTTTCCTTGAATTAAAATTATTCTTCCTGTCAGTTTAATTCAGATTCAACTTGTTGTGTGGCCAAATTCACACTTATGAGTTAAAAACAAATTCTGCCAAACCCTGGCCAGTAGGTCTGCAAGAATAATTCTCACTACTGTGAATATTTCCCACTGTCCATTAAGTACGGCTTGGTGGTTTAATCATGGTTGGTATCTTTCTGTTTGAGTGTGCCATGCAAAATGTGTCTGACAGGGTGCATTATTTGTCTATGGAGGAATCTTCGGAGTAGACAGCCAAATTCACACCTCACTGGAGAGCAAATGAGGCCCACCTTCATTGAATCTCCAGTAGCATAAGCTCTTGACGTAACTTTTTTTTCCTCCAATGCTCTGTCGTTCCAGATCGCAGTCTCTTGTCATCTGCGGAAGCAACAATGGAGGGTTTCTGTACTTCTGCGGCATGTTAAAGATGCCCCGTCGCCATGGCAAGCCGAGCGTGGATGCCGGCTGAAATAAATGATGCCGCGGCTTACCTGTCGGAAAGAGTGATTCGGCGCGTCGGACTGTTGCAGTCGGCACGGTGACAGGCAGGCCCATCATGCTCTAGTAATGGGGTCAAACAGGAAGACGGGGATTTGATGCCCGGTGAGGCCACAGGGCCGTGCCCTTGTTGAGCAGTACGAGCGGCCCGATGGAGTCAGCCTGACCTGTTTATTACCGTGTTTTTCTGCTTCGCTGCAAACCAGTAATGATTGTCACACTGTTTGATTGACAGTAGCTCTCTCCCCTCGCTCGCTCACTGGATCCAACTTGAAAGTGGTTGATGGTGGACGAATTGTGCCTGTTGACCCATCGCAATGCCCCACCAAGGGTTCAATTTACCACCCCTGACAGGCAAATGATAAGTTGCGGCCCCACACGTTCCCACCCTACCTCGCACTCAGGAAAACACACTACCATCGGAGTTAGAACCGATTCCAGGGCCTTTAATTAGCCTGGCAGTTTTACTTGACTGAACAAGTTCAAAAAGCTAATGATGTTTACATACATGATCTCAAAGTCTAAACAACATGCCTGTTTTCAATTAAGAAAAAGATTAGTGCCTTGAACATCCATATTTAAAACTTGAGAGAAACAAGATCATAAATGTTGGAATCTTGCTCTGAAGCTGTTCTTAGTTTAGTGCTCTTACATACAGTAGAATCCAAATGGCTGAATGTGGGATTTTATTCCATTTAAACTTGAACATTTGGAAATGATATAATGCTTTTGGCTTGAACGAAACTTTTTATTTTGCTGCTACAAAATAAGATTTTTCAGTGCTACAATATATCAGTTTTAAAAGAACACAGCAGCAGTCTTGTATTTGGCAAGAATTATAGTAAACCATAATGGTTAAAGGGGTAATTCACCAAGAACTGCACAGAAGTCCAGCGCATTACATTTCCAGATGGACGTCTAATAGTGTATTTAGGTTTTTTTGGGGACCTTGGCAATAACTCAAACTGCAAAGTCATTAGGAAAGAAATTCAACAACACCGTGAGTGTGTGTCTGCCTGAGAGTTTAGGTTCCAGACTTCACATTGTTCTCAGCAAGTACTTTATTATTAAGGTTACCTTGTGCCTTCCTGCAAATGAGATTGACAAATATGGGTCAGGCAGTTTTATTCATTCAGGAAGAGTGAAAAGCTTTTGCAGTATGAAAGGAAGGTAATATGTTCTTAACCGTAATGGCCACAGATGCTTCTGAGCAAAACCTCAATGAATCAACCAGCTGGTCAAGAAGTTATTAAATTAAAGAGTCTGCTATGTAAATGTGACATTAAAACCTTAATGATTTAAATAAGCCATGTCAAGTGATTTGCCATATGTAGAAATTAGGTGAAATTAAGTCCTTGGTTTAGATAGAAAGTAAAAAAATTTTTTTTAAAAATTGGAATATCCAATTGCAAGCATTTTTTATTTCATTATTTAAATGGAAATGTGGATATCTCTGACTTTTGGAGCTCACTTTATATATATGTGTATCACATAGAGTTATGGTTATAAATGGCTCTTTGGAAAACGTCACGGCCAGGGAAAAACCACCAGATCCAAAGCAAGATCACAGCGTTCTCTCTTTCTTAGATCAAAAAAGATGTCCAACATGCTGAGTTACTTTTTCTTAAAAGAAACGCCTTGGGCAAGTTCTTCTTTAAGGATCCAAAACAGACAGATGTTTCAGAATAAAATGGCCTCAGTAGTTGCTTTGCATCACCAAGTTCCGTCATGCCACAAACTCGCAAACACACGCAACCACCTCCGCAGTCTTACACCTCCGTTTCAATTATGAAAGTGTGTGATTAGCAACTGTCTGACAGGAAGGACTCCGCCAGATCTCTGTGGCTACGAGCAGATCGTGGTGATGGCTGTGGCGCTGGATGTGTGCTAACTTGCAGAGGCACAGATGCTTGTTCCTTAAATAGCATTATATGCTAATTAATCCGTCCAGTGGCTCTCACTGTCAGTCACACTGCTGGCACGGCGAGCCTTTGTTAGCGGTGTGCCAAGCTGATGTGGTGGTCTTTTGAGTTTTGAGCTCTTCTAGTATTTAGGTCTCAGTATGAACTACATTTTAATGTGGATTATAGATTATATTGAGTAAAATGGTTACAGTTACAATGGTTACAATTTTGCTTATGGCTGCTAACTTGCTAACATAAAATATTGATTTGAGTTAATGTATTGTGTGAGACAAAAGAGGCTGCTGATACGAGAGGCATGGAACAACATTGTTTTACATTTTTTGATTAAAACGTAAGTGGTACTGCCTATGTAAATCTCCACCACCACACAATGTAACGTATTCTGGGTGGTTGCCATGGTGTTGCTATGTAGTTTCTAAAGTTTTCTGAATGTTTAACACAATGCTGTGTGGTTTCTAGGGGGTTGCTAAGTGGCTTAGGGTTTTCTGGGTGGTTTCCATGGTGTTGTTAATGTGTTCTGAATGTTTAACATGTTGCTATGTGGTTGCTTAGTGGATTAAGGTGTGCTGGTTGGTTGCCAGGGTGTTGCTATGCAGTTGCTAAATTGTTCTGAATGTTTAGCACGTTGCTACTCTTTGTGGTTTGGTTTGATAAGTGGATTAGGGTGTTCTGGGTGGTTGCCAGGGTTTTGCTATGCAGTTGTTAAATTGTTGCTATGTTGTTGCCAGGGTGTTGTTAAGTGGGTTAGGGTGTTCTGGGTGGTTGCCAGGGTGTTGCTATGCAGTTGTTAAAGTGTTCTGAATGTTTATCAAGTTGCTACTGAATGTGCTTTTTAGGGTGTTGCTAAGTGAGTTATTGTGTTCTGGGTGATTGCCAGGGTGTTGTTATGCAGTTGTGTTTCATGTTTTAATGTTGTGAAACATGTTTCTTCTGTATGTGGTTGCTAGGTTGTTGCTAAGTGGGTAAGGTTGTTGCTTACTGGCTAAAGTTTGAATTAAATTAAATTATGTCTGGGTACTCAAAGTGCTTTACACAGGAGAAATCTCTTCAACCACCTCCAATAATATATATATATATATATATATATATATATATATACATACATTAATATTTTAAAATAATATGTTTTCAATTACAAATATCTTTGATGGTGGGATGATATCTAGAAAGCATATGTTCACCCTGCTGTGAGCGCTCTCAGAAGCTGCCAAAAGAGTGTTTAGCTTCTCCGTCCAAAGGTAATGTAGAAAAGAAAGTCAGCAAATCCTGCTTTCTGTGTTTGACTGTTCCCTAATACCTACACAATAACCCCGTGGGGTATACTCGGGCACAAAGTTGTTTTGCTAGTGAAAAAGCAAAGCGGTCCCCGAGGGCTCCTCATCGCATAAACGCCTGTCTGCAACCCCTCGGGAACAACTCCCAATCATCAGGGGTCTCAAGCACGACAGCCAATCACAGCCACCCTATTTTTCCTCTCCGCCTCTTGTTTTCATACTGTGTGGGGTCAAAAGACAACAGCTGAGGGATTTTTGAGTTGTTTTCCCTGTGTAACTTGAGTCAGTTTTGGTTAGTTTTTTTTTTTTTTTTTTTTGTAATACGCATATGATGCAGTGTGCTTAAACAGTTTAAACTACAGTAGGAATATTTTATTGCTCAGAGGTTGCTCTTTCAAAGCTCAGAAGACATATGAAGTCTTCTAAAGGAGTTTTGCTATATCAGATATTTCTTCTAAAAGTCATTAGAAGCATAGCGCTATAAAAGTGGATTGCACAGCATGATAAATGTTTGATAAATTGAGATTTCTAACTTTTGATTGCACACTTAGCTATGTTGTCAGATTGGAGCACAGTTTGAGACATTGTTGAGATCTTTTCTGAAACTATAGAGACAAAGGTGATCAACAATTAATCCCATTGCTGTCTAGAATAAACAATTAAGATAGCTATTGATTTGATCTCCAATGGGAAAACTTTGTTATTCTTTACAGTGTCTGTCATTAGCATTGCACTCAGTACATTGTACCCTACTGTAATGGACAGTGTGAACCGAACTTAAACCTCCCTCGATGTTGACATAATGCCAAAGAGCTTTGCAAAGTATCTGTATTCTCTCAGCTATAGCACTAAATATTTCTCTTCCTTTCCCCTCTCTCCTTTCTCAGGTCTAGCTGCTGGACTATATCGCCACTTCATCACCCTTTTTGGCAGATGAGAACGAAGAGTTATTAATAATTTTGTCTGTGTGCTACAGATGTTCCACAAATGAACAGGGCTGCGTTGAGTTCTCATGACACCGGGGCGCCTCAGGTGCTGAGCGCAGACCCAAATCTGTCTCCCTCCCCCAGTACTGTCTCACCCCTCTGTAAATGAATGGAACAGGAAGAGCTGAGGTGAGGACAGGAAAACAGACACGCCCACACATCCTCAACTCCTGAACGATTGAGAAAAAGATGGATTGGGTGGGAGTGAGGGCAGGATAGAGTTGTGTGGTTGACCACATCCTTCCTCTGTCAGTTCAGGTTTTCGAAAACCTCCGTTTAACGTTCATCAGATGTTCTTCCAATATGATCATTGCATTTACGTTTACAAACACTTATCCTAAGCAACTGTATTCAAGGTAAAGTTTTAGCATTCTTTGCATTGAACCCGTGACCTTGGCATTGCTTGCATTGTGCTCTTACAAATGAATAAAAAAATAGTCTTGAATGTCCTGAAACAAATAATGGTGTTAAAGTTTTTGGTTTAAAAGAAGTGCAAGTCAGTGGAGAACTTTAACTTTGATCACAATTTTCATAAAGTGAAATCCTCTTATAGTATAATCCTTATGTATACACTTAAAAGGCTGCAAACCTTTCCAATTCTGGAAAAGTGTATAGAAGAGCAAAAAGAAATATGATATACTGTATATCGCATATATCTTAAAAAAGATATATATATATATATATATATAGATATAGATATATACATATCTTGATAGATAGATAGATAGATAGATGAGATATTTCAACAAAGGGGTAATTACATGTAAACAGGAACTTGTTAACTATTGTATTTGTCAAACACACTCTTAAATAATAAATGATTAAAATGTTTATCCCAAAGTGAACAGTAGTGAAAGGGCATGGTAAAAAAAAAGTGAGTGGGATGGAGAAACAGAGAGACAGAGAGAAAGTGCTAACTAGTCAGAGTAAGAAAAGCATTGAAAGACATAAAATATGACTTTTCCGTGAGGGGTGTGTGTGTATATGTGTGGGAATTCGGGCCCAGCTGTGGCACACATGACTGAAGAGATTCTTATCCCAGGCCTCATGTTTCACAATGACCTCCACTTCCGCTCTGCCCCTCACTGCCCCGCTCAGCTCTGCGCTCAAGCTGTAGCCGCTGTTAAAAAAGGCCTTTCAGAGAGCAGCAGACCCATGAAGAGGTGCTGGTGTGTCAAACATCTGTTTTATCCATTACTGTGAGACTGCAGCCCTGCAGAGTGCAGAAGACACAGAGAAGCATCCATAAATCTTTGGCCTCTGGTGGAAACATATTTTCCACACACTCCTCCTCCTCCTCCTCCCTCATTCTCTTGCTAACACTGCCTTCATCCCACATCCCTCCATACTTGAATCTAAAGGGCCGTTCACACATGCAGAGATTTGCATCAGCACAACAACCAAAAGTCATTGATTTTTAACAGTTGGTGATTTCCAGCAACACAAACGATAGTGATTATTGACAACTTGCAGATGAGTGTGTTCAGCAATGCAACAATGTTTATGCAAATAAGCAACATTGTATAAATGTTAATATGTTATTTTATTAAAGCTTTGGGATGTTCAGTTACATAATTAAGAATGACATAAGGCTTTTACAGAAGTATATGCACTATATCATCTTTTAACAACATCAAAGCTTTCTTTTGCTATAAAATGGGAATATATTTATTTTTAATCTGATCAGTCTAAATTGATCAGAAGTGACTGTAAAGACATGTGACACTGAAGACTGGAATTATGATGCTAAAAAATCAGCTTTGCATCACAGGAATAAACTACATATTCAAATATATTCAAATATATATATATATATATATATATATATATATATATATATATATATATATATATATATATATATATATATATATATTTTTTTTTTTTTTTTTTTTTTTTTTTTTTTTTGTACCATATTTTTTATCAAAATGGCAGGCTTGGTGAGAATAAGAGACTTCTTTCAAAAACAAATATATGACAATGGAATACAGTTTCCATTTGTTTGTTTGATTCCATAACAAATGAATCAAGCAAAATAAGACCAGACAAGAGTATTTAAAAAAGTAAACAGTGTCAGTTTTTATTTCATGTAGTTACTGACAGTTGTGTAGAGGTTCAGTGCAGTTAAATTGGCATCTTATGCGGGTATTTTTTATTTTATTTGATCATGTCTATATCCTCAAACAGTCCGTAGTTTAATAGAATAAATGATGCAGTTCTGCTATGTGATGTTGTTGTAAGTTGGTTGAAGACATCAGGCTGAAATCCATGTTTGCATTGATATAAAGCTCTTAAATGTTTCTAGAGCATTAAATGATTTTTTTCCCGGCATTCTATAGATAGTAATATAAGGCATAGGGATATGAAAGACAGGCCAAATAAAGGACACAACGTCCAAGGTTTGTTAAATATTTTATAATAACTAGATAATTCATTTACAAAAAGACATTCATTTTCCTCCTGTATAACGGCGCACTCATCTAAAATGGAGAGCGTGAGCTCAAACTTTTGAAAAATTCAAATATTTGCATCAATTTTTAAAAGGGGTTTATATCTAATGAATTTAGATTTAATTTGGCATGGCATAAAATCCATTTGTACCGCTTTTAATTAAGAATGCAGTCCATGCAATTAGAATTATGGGTAGAGCCTTCATCAGCAGGTCCTGGGAGAACCGCAGTCGGAAAAATTATGTTAATGCTTTACACTGAAAACACTCCGAATGGAGGGCAGCTTTTTTTCTCATCTCTTGCAGACAATGAGGTGCTGCCGAAAGCTTCCTCCTAAGCCTCTTTCTGAACGCAACATTTGAAGCGTGTTTATTCCTTTGTTTACAACAACCCGGCACATGGTACATATGTCTGACGTGTGTATAGATCTGAGTTTGTGTGTGACGTTAATGTGTGTTTAAGTGTTGTTTTACAAAATGCAGTGACACTGAGGCTGAGTGCTGTGTTATTTATAAAGGGCTGAGCAGTTCTTCAAGGCCTTGGCTCTCTTCATCTTGGAGCAGGACTAATGAATCTTTAAGCCCAGAAAGAGTGAAAAGAGGAATAAGACTGCAGTTTGCACCATGCTGTGAGAGCCATTATTACACGTAATTCTAAACAGTGCAACCCATTTTAATTATAATGAAGTTTCAGAGCAAACTTCAGTCAAATTAAGTTTCTGATCACAAGATACAAGATTTAAAAGCTTCATGCACTTTGTGGTTTGTGCACTTAATAAAACAGTTAAAAGATTGCATTTGTAAATGTTTTTACATCTCATTTTTAACATGCTTGATGTATATGTTTCACATAAGTTTCCCTCAGTATCTGCAACAATTTTAAAATACAACAGTTATTTTATTATGCTCACATTGGTATATTTACATAAATTAGAATTAGGAAAAAATAAAGTAATCTATTTGTGATTTGTGTTCATAAACAATGCTGTTGATTAATTTACATACAAATATATATATATATATATATATATATATATATATATATATATATATATATATATATATATATATATATATATATATATATATATATATATAAAAGGGTGCATGGCACACTACTGAATTTACTTTAGTGTATAAAATAAAAAAATAATTACAATTTCCAACTGTTTCTTATTACCACGCATGGGTGTTAAAAACATCCAGCATGTAGTGGAATCCAATCTATCTGCAGTGAGGGCCGACTCGATTTATTTAGTGACTTTTAGTTTCTGCATGTTTTACAGATGCACCAGTAGGTGGCGACAAGTTACTGTGTTTATGAGTGAGTCAATGAACCATTCATTCAATCGATTCGCTGATTTATCCAGGAATGAAACCAATTGAGTTGGTCATTGAATAATTCACTCAACCCATTAATTCTTTCAAACACTGATTCATACGCCTAAAAACAGTGTGTGTTGCTTGGTTGTTGGAGGTGGAGCAAAAACAGATGATAACTGGGAATTTTGCACCAATGATGTAAGTTGATTAACATTAACTTCATTGTTTATTGAAGTGTTATATATGGGACAGTTGTGGCCTAATGGTTAAAGAATCAGACTGGTAACCAGAAGGTTGCGGGTCTCAATTCTAGCAGGAAAGGACTGATGTGCTCTTGAGCAAGGCAAGGGCCCCAAACCCCCTATCACTCCCTGGGCGTCGCAGCAAAAAGCTGCCCACTGCACCGGCTGTGTGTGTCTACGGTTTGCAGTTCACTACTCACTGCTCATGTGTATGCACTAACTTGGATGGGTTAAATGCACTCAGACAAATTCCGAGTATGGTTACCATTCTTGGCCGTCATGGCATGTCAATTAATAGAGGAGGACATTGGACATATATATATATATATATATATATATATATATATATATATATATATATATATATACATACATACATACACACAGTATATAAAGAAAATATCATGCCTTGCACTATTGTGCTGTTGTTTTTAATATAAGACATTTTACCTTTCAACCTTCCCTTCTTTGTTTGGTGCTAATTAATTTTTACAGGTATTATAAAAAGTCCTTGCATACATAAACCTTCAGTGTAACTGTCTTTGAGTCTTTCATCTGTTGTATTCATGAATGCACATGAACCGATGATGGACTTCAGACCTCCGTACAAACTTTGACATCAAGCACAAGTTCAATTTGCCTTCATGCATGTTGATGCAGCCTGCGATTAATTGATTGTAATTCTTTCAGCTCGTTCTGACTACTTCAAAGCAAACCAAGATAAGAGATATGCAATTATGAAACCAGTCGACCTGTACACTGTTAACACTGTATATATAGTATATATAGAACATAAAACTGTGCTCTTTTTACTGTACAATGTGGGTTGTTTCTATCTGATATTTAAGACTACTGTCATTGTCATAACATAATGCAGTTAGGTGTGATTCCTTCCAAGGGTTCAAGTGACCTCTTTTTTTATATGTATTTTATTTCTATAGCCCTTTGTTTGGTATAAGGGGTGGCCAGGTAGCAACTACCCAAGTAGTTTTGTATCTGCAGTCATATTTTTTTTAACGTTTTGTATTTGCAATTGTGGATAAAACCATATTAATATTTTCACATGAAGTACATTTTAGGTTACCTTGTATTTTTACAGTGTGGTTACTGAGCTTAATCAACGATAATGGTGCGTTCCATTCCATGTCGGATGTGGGATATTCCTACTTGATTTACCCTTCAACTTTTTGTGGATAACATACAAGGAAACAAAATGGCAATGCTACTTTTAGTTTTTGCAGGTGTTTGATTGTTAACACAGAAACTAGCACAGGTGTTCAGAGATGTTTAATTTCCCATGTTTTCACACCTGTCTCTGCAAATATTTGCTGAACAGGTTTTTTTTGTTTAATGTTATGTAGGAACTTTGAGTCATTGATGCAGTTTATATGCTTAAAAGTAAATGTTTATCATTAACTGTGTACATCTTCCTGGGTGCCACCATGTTCGTTTGATGTCATGCTCCTGCATCTTGGTGAAATCAGAGTTCCTAGTTTCCAAGTTGAAAGTCCCACTGGCCCACTTCCATGTAGGAAGTTGAAAATGCCACCTTTCAAAGTTGAATGCATACGCCCAAATCTTGCATTATGGCTCTGACTGAAACAGAACTACACCTGGACGAATTTGCTTTTCCATTCTGTGAAAGTCATCTCAACAGTAGAGTGGCCTAATCCTCCCAGCATGACAGAAGCCCATTTTCCCTTCATTTCACTGCTGCGCTGTAGGTGGCTTCCAACTTTTGAGTCATGGCTTTAATGGGAATGGCATCTGGCTGAATCTCCGCTCCCTCCTGAACGCCCACGCCGAACCGACGTGCAGGAACACTCTTCCTATTTCCATTAAAGTTCATTTAACCTCTGCACACACATACAGCAAGTTTAAAAACCACAGTATTCACTCCCTTAAACACACTCTGATGTAGGCTTGATGTTTCTCAGGAGTGGAGAGCTACGTGGTGTGTTTGGGGGCTTGAGCGAATATACAGGTTTGCTCTGGGAAACATGGTTTTCATTGGCAGCACTTGAGAAATAAATAAGCGGAAACCCAAAAGAGTCCAGTGGATATGCATTAAAAAGTAATGTGAGTGCCCTCTTGTGCATTCTGTGGGGAAATTAGCTCCAGGGTTTAATATGAAGTCAGAGTACTAGAGTATTACTAGACCATTATCAAGACATTCTCAACACTCACTCTGTCATTTCCTACGAGACTAATTTGTCTCTCTAAAATGGATCGCATAAAAGTGTACATTGTGCAGGGTGGATTATTAAATGGATGCAGAGAGGATGAATTGTCTGATTGTTAGATTTTCTAATAAAGCACTAGTCATATATACCACGATGTTACGTCAACTTAAACACGTCTGGAAAAATTATACTGCGATCACACAGGATATATTATTCAGCTATTAAACTTTTAATGTGATGTGTAATATTTTCAGTGTTAAAATATGTTCACTTATAATTTACAGAGACAGATATAAGTTGTAGCTCGATTTCCCCCCAAAAAGTGTAAAAAACATGTAATTGTTTGTTTGGGCACCTAACACACCTATAAAGACTCAACCAATGGCATGCATTTGAGGCGATACTATCTGTTTGACAAATTGCTGACAGGGGAGTGTTTGAGAAAATAGATTTTATTTTTGCAAATCAGCTCAATAAAATAGATTCAGCATATATTAAACTCAATCGCTTTGAAAGACCCTGATTTCCTGATTTGGCAACTATGGATAACCAGAAGTTAGCGACTGTTTTGTAGCATTCCTAACTGGATTGATAGCCAGAGTGCATAATTCTGATCTTTAAATCCGTCTCTCTGGTTCTGTATGATAAATGTCAACAAAGGATTAGAGATTGAAAGCCCGTCTGGGTGAAGGAGACTTTAGAAGCGACGCTTTCCCCAGGAGAGTGCTAATACTCCACAGACAAATGTAAAAGATTTACTGTGCTTGAGCATCTAACACAATTTCTCTGCTTTCCTCATTTGGATCCAATTGACACATTTGGAATTCCTTTTACACTAATGAAATGCTTTCAATTTCTCTTTCTGTATGAAATGACCTCACATACAGAAGAGATTTCATTCGCTTGAGTAACAGAGTACTTGAATGTGTATGTATGTATGTGTGTGGCTGTTTCAGAATAATTGTTGTGGTAGAAGGGCCACATATTGATTGTGGATTGAACAAATAGTTCATTTTATCAGGCCTGACTGTCCCCATTCTTCTTCATGCTAAATAATGAATAAGCCCATCCGTCAATGTTTCAAGGTATTTATTGCGGTTTCCCTTTAGCTTATATAAACCAGCGGAGGCTTTAGTCTAAAACCGCTGGGAAAATTGCTGCGATTATTCCATGAAGCTCTGGCAGGGTGTCCAATGAATAGCCTTGTTCATCATCTTTGTCCGAATTGTTTGATTTAATTCACTTAGTATTCATAATGTAAGTCCTGCAAAATACATTTAGTCTTGCAGTTAAAAGTGTTTCCAGGTGAAAAAACACAAGGATGTAATGGTACAAATTGAAGTTCAGCATTGTAGAGGACATGTATGAAATATTAAAGTGCTCATATTATTTTACAAGAAATTATTAATGCATACATATATTGCACATTATTTTCCTCACATTGTTTCATGCATTTCTTGGCAACGGTAAACAGTCTACAGTTCCAGTGAACTCTATTACATGATGGAGGATCACTTGGTGATTTTTATAAATGTAATGTATTGAACTTCAGGTTGCTGTGGCTACTGTTTTTATAACAGCAATCATCCATGATAGGCTGTATCTTGCAGTGATATTTCCATGATTAAGGGAGTTATGAATATGAACACCCCTGACCCATGGTAAAATAAGATGCAGACTCTTATCGCAATACATTATCCTATACTATTCGATTAAAGTGTTTTTGTTGGGTGAATTTATGTCAAGTTTGTTCAGGTTGATTTTCTTTTTCTTTTAACTTGGTTTCACCAAGTTGTCAACTGATTTACCTGAATTATGCATTAAGTGTTTAATCCATTGCCATAGTAAGCTACCCGTACTACAGTCCATCAAGAGATTCATTATATATTCGAAGTTCTCGAATGCTTAATGTACTTGAAAAATATAGTCTTGGATCACTGTTTGAGCACTAAATAATTTCGCTGATCAATATTACTGGTAATATGACATAAAATAACGTGCGGTCAAGGGCGTGAATATTTTATCAGATATGGTTGGAGAAAATTGTCAATAGACGTTTTAAAAGTAATCTCCTTGCACTTATGAGTAAAAACACTTTTACTCCACATAGCCCATTAACGCGAGTGAATTATGGATTTTTTTTCCTGGATTCTGAACATCGGGCTAAGAGTATAACCAAGTAGAAATTATATTACATATATTATACAAGGGTACACAGAGAGAATTAATGGATGTGTGTCCCACTAACTCTAGGATGAGATGGCTAAGGCTTTCCCAAGGGATCCTGAGCATACTGAAGATTTCTTTGAACTTGGGTTCAAATTTAAAGGAATAGTTCATCCAAGAAATTAAAATTCTGTCATTATTGACAAAAAAATCGAGATTTTGAGCGACATGCACATGCAAATAATGCCAATATTTCCTTTTATGGGCTGAACTGTTCCTTTAAGGAAATCTTAAGCAGTGCTTCCAAACTACACCAGTGTTGGCCTGAAACTAAACGTTCCTGATCATTGTGGGGACTGGATTATTAACCCCTCTGAGTTTCAGAATGCCAGTATTATTTCTGCTTAAATGGAAGTCCAATGGGCTGGTGTTCCAGACAGGATTATACTCTTATAAATGCGATCTTGATCTCATGGCACTAGTTAGGGGTTTAAAATTTTGCACATGGAAAAGATTGAGGCTTTGCTTTTAGCCAGTCTCTTGTGGCTGTGTTCAAATAACTTCCAAATCTTGACTCATCAGATTTTCAGCACCTTAAACGGTTCAGCAGACAGAACCTTGTTTGTGGCATTCAATACAAAATTATAAATTATTACGGTGCACTTTTTAGTAGAACAGCTAAAGAAATGACAAATAACACAAACTGAATCCAACTGAATAGTCAATTTTGCAATGGTTTAAATTTGATATGCAGATGTTTCAATGCAATTACACATTAAATGTCTCGGAGGGAGAACAATATTGCTAGTAAAATAGTTGAATGTCCTATAAAACAAACACAATTACTTCCAGGCCTGCACACACACAATCTCAGGAATCCCAATGTAACAATTTCTTCTGTAATGTTTTTGTAAGAGATATATGAACTTAAGCCCTCTTTTTTTTAACCTTATTTCTCAAAGACAATTAAGATTATTGGTCTGTTGTGATTTTAGAATTGTTCTCATTTCTAATAATGGATTGTTGGGCTGCTGAGAAGTTCTGTGTAATGTTGCAGGTCAGACGACTCTCAGATCAGATCCAGATGAACAAACATGAATCACTTCAGATGTTAAATGGTGGACTGGTGTGTAATACTAGACTGAATGAAGTGAAGGGGTAAGAGGATCTATTAAAGGAATAGTTTTCCCAATACTGAAAGTAGTTCCAAACACTTATGCTACTATGTTTTTTTTTTTTTTTTTTTCTGGAGGAAGACATAAAGAGATTTTTTGTAGAATGTTCAGACAACAACAGTAAATAGTACACTTCTGTCAAGCTCCAAAAAGGACCATATAACACTGTAAAAGCACTATAAAAGTAGTCCATATGACTTTTAATATCATTTGATAGCTTTGTCTGAGGAACAGGCTAAAAGTAATTTTTCAATCTCATCCTCCCTTCTACACATTTGAACTGATGCATCACAGTCAGTTACAATGGACTGTACACACACACACACACACACACACAAACCAATGACATTTGGCCTCAGTGATGTCTAACATGGGGCAACGCATCAATACACCAAAGTAAGATTATCAGCTTTAAGTCTGTTTTTCATATAAAGCTATATGGCTATATGCTAAATATAGATCAATATAATTTCATGGCAATTCGTAACTGTTTTACGTTTTGGCGAATTGGTGGCTAATGGATATGAATTCGTACAATCTCATTCATAGTTTTTTTTTTTTTTTTTTTTTTTGTACGATCTGTTTAACCCCAGTGACAGTGGACTTTGTTTAGGGGTGGACTTTCATGCTTTCTTTTTTTTCTTTTTTTTTCTAAAAACAATAAATTTATACGAAATTGTCATCTCGTAAAACACGGTTGTGCCGACTACTTTGGTCTGGCTTGTTTTTGACAGATTATGAACACTCCTTATATTATTAAAGAGAAAAGATTATTCTAAATGAATGTATGGTTTTGAAACAGTATGTCTATTAATTGAGAAGCAAAAGTCGATAGTAATGCCATGAAATTCTCCCTCTCTTTCTTTGTGCCACTGCCACCCAAAGAGTAACGGCAGACAATGAAGACTTGCCATTGCCGTCAGTCATTCCGAAGGCGGCCCCAATCATCAAACTGACAGCACTGCAAGACGTGTGAGCCCAAGAAAGAGCTAAATAGAGAGAAGAAGTGTGTTTGGGCTGGAAATACACACACTCGAGCCTCCGTCCTCCCTCGGGAGTCGTCTCATATAATCTTAGAATTAATTCTATTTGAAATACTTAAAATAAGTAAGGTGAGGGTGTGTGGCAGAGGTATTCGCTTCTTTCCTAATGAACACATACCTTGCCTTTCTCAGAGTGTCCTTGGACTGTCATCTCCAACCTTTTGAGTCTGTATCTGATTATCCAGGCAGCAATTAATCATAATTAAGCAAGTCGTAGTCTTGGAGCAGTGGAGGCGAGGTGGCAGAGGATCTGGCATATCTCCTGATCAGCCTTCCATTTTGGCAAGCGGGTACTTCGCTCGGTTCCATGATAAAGCCTGTGGTGGGGGGCATAAAGGGACATATGTGTGGGGGGGTGGGTAAAGAGCGGAAGGGGGGATTTGGACAGGCCCGTGGCTAACTCTCGTCCTCCTCACCTCCCTTTCAGTCCCTCTGGACTGCTCTGAAGCGTTGGCTATGCTGAGTTCCTGAGCGCTTGAATTCTCTTTGTCTTCCAAGAGGAAGCGCCATAACAAATGACTCTTAGACCTGCAGGGGTTGTATGGATTTGGACAGAATGTACAATATTTTCCCCCATTTTTTTCCCGCCAAGTACATCTATGAACAGATTTTTGGGACAAAGTCATACATAGAACTACCAAACAATCCTCTAGAAATCAGAATTACAAAATAAAAGCTAATTACTAATGTTCATACTTGGGTTTAGGGATTTGAACAATAAGTATGTATCCAAACTTTGTTGTGCTATGGACATAAATGATACCCAAAATTTGGTTTATTGAGTAGAGGTGTGCCATTACTTTTCTATGCTTATAATTTGAATTTGTAAAATGATAAAACATGCCAAAAATCCCTTAAATCCCTTAAACATGAAGGAGGGATCCAAGCCATGTCTAGCAACCAGAAAATCATAGAGACTTGGGAATGGACTCGTTTGAGTAAGAAACCACTTAGAATCATCTTGGCAACATACTAAAAATCATTCATAACACATATACTTTTAAATTTGTTTAAATTTGCATACAATGTATAACATGTATGAAACAGTTTTGTATTATTAACCAAAACTATTGAACATTTTTTGTTTTTTAAATAGGCCTAATAAAGTAATAAAAAATGGCAAAAATGCAAACATACATAAAAAGCTAACTGAAAAGATTAAAAAATGAATAGATAATAAATAATACAAAAATAAAAATTATATGAAAATGACAACTTAAATTAACTGAACGAATCAACTGCAAAATGCTAAATGAAATATTGTCCTCAATCTGGAGACCAAACATGGTAACAAATCATTTCCCTGCGAATCTCACCACTCGTCCACTGTCTTGTGGCTTTGTTGTGTTTTCCAGATGGTTTGTATTTTGCTGGTCAAAAGGTTTGGTATCGGAGGCCTGGGCTCGTGACCCTATGATGTGTTTTTCTTTTTGCAGGCAGCTTATTATTAGAAAGTGCTTTCATTGCATCAGTATGATGTTGTGCTGTGCGTGTGATAGAGGCAGAACAGAGATTAATTCAGGGGTCAGCCGTATCTGAAGCCCTGCCGGGTAGAGGCTGAAGTCTTGCCAGGCCCTGACAGAGGTCATTTTTGGTCGGTTCTCGCTCTCTCTTTCGCCCCTGCCTTCAGCAATGAATTTCGTCACGCCTCTCCAATTGCAATGTTTTCACAAATTTCCCATCCATTCTCTTGACCGGGGTGTGAATTATGGGGTGTTTAGGGGGTCTGACCTCCCTAATTAAAGCTCTCCAAGAACATAAAAAACAAAATTTGAGGGGGGTTAAAAAATATTTGAATGAATTCCCATCACCAGCCCAGTCACCTTAGCACACTACATTTCCCAGCATCCCTCCTGTTCCTCACCTGCACCTCATCAGCACACTCATCACCTCACACACCTCATACACCTCATACACACTCCTTGTCTGGTCTACGACTTGGACTACAGATTACTTAATATTACCTCCAGCATTCCCTCCAGACCTGTTATACAAAGATTATTACTTTGCAGCCTGCTAAATGGCTTTAGTATTTACTCACCTGTTGAAGTCATGATCACTATCTTCACTTGCATAAGAACTGAAGTTTAATACCTGCCTTGATCAGCGCTGTGTTGGAATTTGCTCAAATAAAACATTGTTATCACTTATCCATCTCTCTCGAGTCTGCTATATCCTATATTTTCCGAAATAGTCTAAGCAAGAGCTGCTTAACTCTTTCCCCACAAGGTTATTTTTTTTTTTTTTTTTTTTATAGCAGCCAGCCCTTAAAAGCATTTTTAATGATTTTCACAAAACGTTCATGGCCCCCAGAATATGTTGTTGTATGAATATTTGAACATGCAATAAGCCCAAAGAAAGAACAGAGGCTCTGATTTTAAACAACAACAAGCAAAAAAGTTGTATTCTAGCATCATGCATACTTTTTATCAACACTTGAATGTGGATAAGTTTCATATAAAAAACAACATTTTGAACAAAAAGCTGAGAAAATCATTCAAATACTACAACATGCATACAGTGCTTATCGCTTGTTTCTACTCCTTTTTTCTTCTTCCTGGATTTTGATTCGGAGCTTCTCTACTCTTTCAGAAGATGTGTAATAGCGCCCCCTACAGTATAACGGTGACAACACAGAAAGCCGGAAAATTCCGGCAGAATCAATGAATTCAGTTTTGGAACAACATGAGGGTGAGTAAATACTTTTGAACTAGAGCATTTTGACAGGGCTTTCAGATGTTTCTTTAAGCATGAAAGTATAGATTAAAAGTTAGTTTATTTTCAAATAGAAGCTAGCAAAATCGCATTTGATTGAGGTAACAATAAAAACAGCATACCCTTCGAGCAACTTTCGGATGGAAAATTAAGAAAGCTTTTTTTTAATCACTTTATATCTTTACATGATAGCACAGATATATAACAAAAAAAAAAGAACCTTGAAATCAACCTTGCAAAAACTTGCCACTATGACACTAGAAAGACGTGGGAGATGTCACTATGCTATTCTGAGTGCCTTTTAGCTTTTAGCTATGCTGTTGCTAGGGTATTATGTGCTTGGGCTAGGTAAATTAGAATCTTATCAGAGAATGTCTAATATGGCGAGAAGTTTCACTCTCAGTACACTTCCGGCTTCTGAACTGGTTGCAGTTCCACTCTGATTCCATATGAGGGCGCTCACAGGACGAGTGCAGAATGAATGGAGGTCTATGGCGCTATACCAATAAAAATCCACTTTTCTCAGGATATAATTTTTTGTCTAGTAATTTGAATGTTGTATTCGAAAGGAAATGCAAATAAATTACACATTGCTGGGTGTTAGATTTTTTAGAGTCACTTATTTGCTTTAAAAAGTCTTTTAAAGTGTCAATGACGTCATACACATGTACGACCAGAGATACGGCTTTACGGCAATCCTTCAGTCGCTTTGGTGCTTTCGCGCTCTGCACTTTCTTTTCTCTCGAGGCATCGACAACACAGCTGACACAGGTAAACACACGTGCTAGAAGAGTTTTTGTTTTGTTTGTTTCTGGTCCCGCTTCGGATGACACGATGCCATCAAGCGGGATCTCTGGTCGTAATCAGTCCTTCACTGACCAATCAGCGTTCATTAGCAGAATGCTAGCGTGTTATGGACAACAACAACTCAACCTGTAAGAAATCAAAAGGACATAAGTACTCGTTCATTCAACTTTCAACCTATAGCCTAACCCATGTTGAACTTGCTAAATCTACAATCAGATCTGAGATTTCTCAACGGCAATCGGGTGAAAGAGACACATTTAGCCGTCTAGCCCCATTGACTCCCATTCATTTTGCACTCATGGCGATCGCCCCCAGTGGAACTCTGGTGGTACTACAACCAAAATTCGGTACAACAGGGCTTAATAGGGAGTGAGCAGGCTCTCCGTAGACGGGCTCTGATCTTATCAAGTTAAAATAGTCTACACTGATGTTCTGCTGGTTTGTGCTCCTCATTTAAAGTCCCCATGAAATCAAAATCAAAATTGGCTTTTAGTATGAATATGTTAGCCTTACTGTTATCTATAAGCTAGTGTGCTCCAAAACAATGACAAAATTCGCATTTAGAAGACATAAGCATTCAAAACTTACAATCTCTCACTTCCACTAATATGGATTCATTATTTTGATGACATCACTCTGCACTTCAGCTTCTTATCAGATTGTCTGTCCAATCAAATTCTCTCTAGAATTGTAAGCGCATCCCGCCCCTACATTATAAATAGACGCTGACGCTGTGGCTAAAATCTGTCACTTTTTCACACAATTACTATTTTCTACTAGCCTGGCTAACGTCAGACCTCTTCTCATTGAGACGTGGTCTGGGAACCACGTTCATTTTCTCGCATTTGAGGCGTGGTTTACGAATGCCCAGAGCCGTTTATTGGGCGCTACGAATGTCTATCAAATGCGCCTGTACGTAGCTCATAGCCAATCGTTTCAATTATACCAGATGACGTATGTAGAGCGACAGAAATTCGACGAGGAAGAAGACGAAATAAACTTGCGTTCTAAACTACTTAGAACACTATCTAAGGCTGCATGGAAAGGTAACTTCGCGTCTGATTCCATGTTGGATCCATAGATATAAACAAACTGCTTCGGTGTGTCACATAGACGTCGTCATCGTCTTGCTGCTCCCTCCCCGTTCTGTGATTGGTTCCCTTTTTGAGGGGAAAATCTGGTCCATGGTGTCCAGGCTGCCTAGCAGCGTGAATAAAATCGCGCTGCGCTCAAGGCAGCATGGGGAAACCCAGGCTAATTTTCTACATGGTGAATGGCACAAAGTGCACTATATAGGGGATAGGAAACAATTCAGACGGTGTAAATATGCCTCTATTGGGGCGAATGAAGTCTGGTTTTACATTAGTGTCACGCGAGCCGCCACAACTCCGGTCCAGAGACACGATAGCACAGAGCAGATCATATAGGGGAGAGCGGGGCACAACCTAACGCTTTTTGACTTTCTCAGTTTGTGTAAATCTACTTATGGTTCAGAGTATTTATTTTTTCCCACATTAATTTCCCACATGTCTAGTACAATTATGTGTTTTTGTTTTATTAATACAGTATATACTTTTTTCTTGATATACCCCGAAAGAATGGAAGTGAAATGTGACAACATGCCCCATAGGTGGGGTACATTGTAACATGTGTGGGGCACATTGTAACATGACATATGGCAGCTTAAAATGTTATCTGATCTAATAAAAAAAATATACAAAACAAACTAAAATATTTTCTAAATAAAATACAATTAAAAAACTTTTTCATATAAAATAATGGAAATTTTTAATAATTAAATAGAAACTAATTTTTGAGTTTTGACTACGAACACAGGAAAACACAGCTATACAACATAGTTCAAAACAAATAAATAATTAGTAATTTCTGGACATTGACTCTCAGTCTTTATTCACCTTTTTCTCACGTTTTCTCAATAAAATTAATAAAAGTATAGAATATAATAGCATATTTCTAATAGGGGCACATTGTAACGCAGTGTTACAACATGCCCCCGCCTGCACAACTGGGATTTAAACCCTGCTAGTGTCTTCTGCTAGTTAGCGAAGCATTAAATAACTATCTCAACTGTTAAATAACATCTTGGAGATTAAAATAATATCAGATTTGTCTTATTTTAAATAAACACAAAAAATAGAGTTGAAAAATTAACTTAAGTAAGAAATGTACTTTTGCTATGGTTTAATAAATGTCTATGGATATCTTCCAAAAAAAAAAAAAAATTTTGGCGGATTTTTTTTTCCTATATAGTGTTGATATGGCAACTAGTAAATAAACAAAGTTCCGTCATCCAAGCATGTGCGGAAGTATTTAAAACAAGCGTGTTACAACTAACCCCGCGTTAGGTTGTGCCCCGCGCTCCCCTATGTGAGTCGGCGCAGACCACAAAACGTAATGGACCCATATGCACTGAATTCTATATTTTAAAGTGATATGGAGGAGAAACGGTTAGAGATTAGGAGGAAACTGCAGCTTTACTGAGCTCACCGGCTCTGGCCGAGATAAACGAAACGCTATTGGCTATTTTATAAAAGGGGAGGAGCTGTTCGGTATGTCCGGCCCATGTCTTCCTGTTTCAGTGGAAATTATGTTAACACATTGAATAATGCTGTGCGTTTCAATGCACTTCAGTTGGCCTTTAATGTAAGTGTAAAGGGCCGTACACACCGGGACGAATATCGGCGCGTGTTATTCGCCAGCGTTTTTCAACGCGTTTTTTGTGTTCACATCCAAGCGATTTTCGCTGACGATGAGCTGAGTGAACATGCAAATTCATTCCCTGACATTAGATGGCGCTTAATGTAAAACAGATTTTTTTTCTTTTATCAAGATTTTTATAGTCGCTGTCGCGTTTGTCATATAGTTCTTTATGCTCCGACACCAACGAGAGCAGCAGCTCTACATTCATCTTGCCTTGCATCTTCCTCGTCTTATTTCTTCCCGGCAGTGTAGACGCTTCTTGGCATATATCTTCTTCGCCGTTACGTATGTGTGCTCGGCAAGACCGTTTTGTGTTTGAGCGACCCCAAGTTGTGTTTTACTGTAACTTCAGAAGCTCCAGACACGTGAGCAAAAGCGCCAATCTCATTGGTTGGATAGTTTTTGACGCGGTGCGTCAAACCAAAAAAACGAACCCGAGGCGTTTTTCAAAAAATGACACTTTTACGCGTGGCGTTTTTCGCATCGGTGTGCACACTCACATTGGCGCCCTTTGTTTAGTCACGAGGCGTTAAACGTCAGCGAATATTGCGCGCGAAATTCGTCCCGGTGTGAACAGGCCTTAATGCTTGCCTTTGCAAAAAAAAAAACAAAAAAAAAAAAACACAAATTAATAATAATAATAGCCAGATTTGTTTTTCTTTAACTGCAAAAAATCAGTCCATTATCATCAGAGCACTTTAAAATTTCACAGCAATTAGTTTCACTGGCTAGAATTAGATCAGTTCATCCATCAACATATAATCTTACATAAAAAGCATTGCATAACCACCACCATTACGGCTAATTTTGTTGTAGCGTCTGCCGTGACTTTGCTTGTAAAGACATAACTGATTATGTTGTGTTATCTCTAGCACTGCCACTCTGATGGATCACTGGGCTCTTCACTCCATTTTCACGGCCGCTTCTCATTCAGAGTGTCTTTTTTTTTTTCTTTTTTTTTCCCTGTCTCTCTCTGTCATGGCTCCTGATGGTGCCCGCCTACAGGGATGGGTTCACCACATCATCATCATCGCCTGGGTTTGATTGTCCTCTGACTAACCTGACCGCAGGACGACTTTGTTCTTACAAAGAGGACACCAAATTAACACTGAGCTGTTTCACAGCCCGTGCCTCTGATCTTAATGAGGGATGACCTGGAGAAATATAACATAATTATCCTGATTATTACAATCTTTTTAGCCAGAGAATATAAAAGGCTCATTATTGTTCTTTTTGAATTGTTCATTACGATTATTTTCGAGCCTGCAGCCTTTTCGGGCCAAAAATGGTAGGGAGAGAAGAGGAAGAGAGAAAACCCATCTTTGACTGGTTAATACCCAGCCGTAGAGAAGGCTTAGAGAACTTGAGCCCACTGTCTCCCTCGACCCCGTTTCTGTCTGTATGAATGTCCCCCGGCTTTCTTGAATAATCTTTTTCTTATATATATATATATTTTGTCTTAAGGACACTGATCTATTAGAGGTTCCTGTTAGGGACCTTTTTAACATATTCAAATATATTTGATTTGTTAAAAAGGGCAAGGCTGACCTGCAGAGTACTTTTATGCTGTTTGTTGAATGTGGCGTTTATACAGAAAAATGGGGGCTAGTTGTCACACTTTTTCTCCAGTAAACATTTCTCACGATATTTTGTTTTTGAAAGTCTTCAATACAAATTACAAAAACATTTTCATTCATGATCCTTCAGAAATCATTCTTATATACAATTTTTTTAAACCATATTAATTTTCAGGATTTTTGATGAATCTAAAGTTTAAAAGAACCCCATTTATTTGAAACAGAAATCTTTTGTAACATTATAAGTGTATTTACATTCACTTTTGATCAATTTAATGCATTCTTGCGGAATAAAAATAATAATCCTTCTGACCCCAAACTTTTGAACACTTTTCAAAATGTACAATTTTTCACTCATAAACATTTTTATTCACTCATAAACATTGTCTATTATTAGGAAAAATAAGCTATTAGCATAAATTACATATGTCGTCATTTCTGATGTTTTATTGTTCCTCAAAGCCGCTCTGAATGTTTGAAACTTGTTTTCCCCTTTGGTTAAAACTGCCACGGCAGCGAAATGAATTGTCAGACCAGGATCGGGTCCAGATTGCTCATTACTAAGTGTCTGCTTAATTTCAGGTGTTGCAGCTTGAGTGATATGTGTAATTATAGCTGTCAGTCCACCCTGACGTGCTGTCACCCGTGTGACAGTCCACATAAGCGGACCGTTGTTGTCCTCAGTGAGTTGTGATGAAGGTTTGATTCAGAGTCTCGCTGCAGCATAATTAATCTACACATGAATACAAAATACACATGCTTGTGGTCACGTCTCTAAACAAATATTAATTTTACATGCACTCTTTTCACCTTTTGAACACTTAACCTTTCCTATATGAAATATGCAATATATGAACCGTTTTGATATATTAACAAGAAGCAGAAGTGCCCCTATATGCTTTATTTGTGAATGTAAAAGGTCTGCAGTTTCAAAGGTCAAAGTGCATGACAAATAGTTACGTTTATAAAAGAAAGAAGAGCTGCTGAAATGCATTCTGCGTATGCTTTATTTGCACACTATCAGGGTGTGCAATTCATTCTTAGAGAATTCCCTTTTAGCATCTTTATTCTGATGGCATCAGAAACTTTTTTTTTTTTTTTTTTTTAATGCGAAGACAAGTAAATATGAAGCACTAAAAAGTTGTGCAAATATACTCTTAATATCTGCTTGTCTGCGTGATGGGGCTTTGAGCGCTGTGGGGCGGCTGGTCGTATTGTGCGGAGAGATAGTCGGTTTGGATTACTGTACAGTTGTCCTGAAAAACAATTGGGGTTTCCAGCAGCTACTCTGCATGCTAAGCTACAACGCTATTGAAATCTGCACTAGCTGTTTTACCCTGGTGCCAAAAGAAATCAAGTTTTGCCCACATGGCAGGCTATGAAAGACTATGAACTATGGGAGAAACCTACTGTGACATGTGTCGCCTGCATACGAGATCAAATGCATGTGCATTCAAAAGAACTTCTCCAGGTAGATTTATCGACAGGGGGAAAAACGCCACAATGAGACTGACTCAATCATGATCACTTTGATGTTGGAGAGGGACGAACCATCACGGGCCTGAATAGAAGTACAATTATTCTTTTCTGCCTCTCTCTCTCTCCCTCTCTCTCTCTAATGGGTTTAGCATTCATGCTTTATAATGGCTTAAACAGATCGAATAGAGTACAGGCATGTTGTTTATTCACTTTTTACTCACACACACACATGCACGCGCACACAAACTCTACACCTCTGCATCACGATTTGTTTTTGTAGTTTCTTTGCCCTTGAATTTGTACAGCAAAGGATCTGAAACTTTTTTTTTTTGCCATTTGTTGTTGTTTATTTTTTCACAATGTTTAATATGGTCCTGTTTCTGGAGTAGAGCAAAACCAAGATAATCATCAGATTAAATGACTTATTATTTAATCAAAACTATTTATTTGGTTTCGATAAATGTTAAAAAAGACTCAAAAAACACTATTGCATTGAATCTCAAATGAATCAAATTGGCCGTAATAAGTATTATTATGTTGTATTATATTTAGTTATTAAGATTTTTAATTGGCTTTAGTTTTAGTATTTTTAGTTTTTTTCCCATTGTTATTAGTTTTATTTAATTAATTGTATTTTAATTCTAGTTTTAGTAATTGTTGTACTTCAGTTTAAACCTATTATTTTCAATTAATACCAAGGGCAAATTTCTAATTGTCGTTTCATTTTAAGTATACGTTTTTCATCTAATATTTATTATTTTCTTTCAGCCCTATTTCAATTAAAGAAAATGATTTTTAATAGTTACACCACTGGTTCTAATTTACTTGAATCATTTTAAATCAATACCAATTGGCTATTTGGTTTTAAATCAACGGCCTTAGATCAGATAATCACTCATATAAAAATCCTGAGATTCCAGCGGTTATGACATTTGTGGTTCTGCTCATCTTAAAAGTAAATCCAATGATAAAGTGTAATGATATTAATTGGCCAGGCTTTCGTCTCGTTGAGCTCGAACATGAGGTTTAGACCTCATTGGGTCGAGAGGAAGAGGTAATCTGGCAAGCGAGAAGAAAAGCGTTTTCACACTTTTCTGTGTGGCTTCTCCAAGCTGCTTTAGATCAATAGCATGTACTTGCTGGAGGTTAACGTCAGGTCTCCTCTCTTTAAAAGCCATAAAACTGAAACTAAACAAGCCTCGGAAAGCTCTAACCGCTGTTTCGCCCTCCTCCTACCCGACGCTTCCAGGTGTTCTCGGATTCGAGCAGTAATTGCGATCACATCAGTCCAGTCATAAAAAGCAGGCCTATGTAATGAAGCTGGTCTTAATAAGGTGCTTATGTTTTATTCTGGCCTATTAGAGTCCATCTCTGAGAGCAGAATGACTTTTACAGTTCTCTCCTCTACCTGCTGTTTGGCAGAGGTTGGAGAGACGGCATGCAGGCCAACAGTTTCTGACAAGGTTAACACCCACAGACGTTTCCTGTAGGTCTGGGGATAGCAGCTGCTTTTTACCTGACGCCCACTTCTGGTCTGACTTTCATGATCCTTGCTGGACAATGAATTTGGCTAACCAGAACCAGACATCCCACCATTGCTCGCCACAAGCCTCACTGAAACGCTGGCCATTAATGAGGGGACAACGGCTGTAAAACTGCAATCGTTTCAGATAAACACTTTTGGGACTACTTGTGATGGTTCATTACTTGAATCTAAACAGGCGTGAATACCCAACGCTATCTCACGACCAATTAGTGAGTGAGTAAAAGGTGGCTAATTCGTACAAATTCGTATGAACTCACTTGTACGAATTCGTAGGATTTGTCTAATCCCCAGTGATGGGTAGGTTTAGGGGCGGAGTCAGGGGTTGGTCATTCGTACGAATTCATTCGAATTGGGCAACTCGTAAAATTTGTACGAATTGCCTTGAGATCGGGTTGGAATACCATATCGTATTTATTTGATCATCCCTTGTGTTGGTTACACTTTACAACATGCAATAATTTGATTTGAATATGTTTTGGAATAATCAGTTCTGACCTTATTTACTTTTTTTACTTGTTTTATAGTAAATATCAAACACCATATAAATTTACTTACCAATAAAAAAGTGTCAACTGTAAATCGATACCTTTTAGTGAAATAGCACATAATCTACATGTTTTAATGCAAAATATTCAAATTGCTTGCAATTATTAAATCTCAATAATGCAACATTTTTTGCAACAATAATGCAACATTAATCACTTTTAAAAGTAACTTTCCCAACACAGACACAATACACGCTAAAATGAATGTGTCCTATAGAAATGAGCTATTCTAAGATCATCATTTACATAGGAGAAAAGTTCTCTTATTCAACACCTCAAGACTGATATTCTGAATGATTTATAAGTATGCTAACACTTTTTCCTCCAGAGGTGTGTGTGTGAGCGGTGTGGTGTTGGGGGGGTTCCTCTGACACTCAGGGGTCCAGACCCCAAACTCTGGTTCATGTCTTAACAGCAGGCAGAGCAGCAGGGTCAAGCCACCAATGGGAAGCAGTCCTGGGCCGCACCTCAATGGACCAGAAGCCCGTACAAATCTCTAAACGTACGTCAGATGTCAGTTCTGTGGCCTTGGACTTACACGGCCGCTCTGACATACAGATTTACCCAGAGCTGCTTACATTGGCCTGACCTAGACCTTCCGAGAGCCCAAAACCAGATCAAAATGTGTATTAATGCTGTATTTTTTTTAAATCGTACCTACTAGACGCTAATGCTTGCACGTCACATGGAAAGATGGATCCAGTGACAGTCTCAAACATAAAAAAATAGTGTAATTGCCTAGGGTTAGTCTGTCTGAGATGATGGGTTTTAAAGATGCATGCTTTCCTCTGCACGCTGTTACAGAAGCATCTCAGTGACACCATTGGTAAATCCACAAAAGCTTGTTTGTGGTGTCCACATGTCAAATTCAAAATACTCTAGTTCATCTTCTCTCGTTCAACGCTTTCGCTTTCACTCGCCACATCAGTCTTGCCTTTTCCAAAATGTTTTAAAATATTTGAACCCCATAGACCTTCATACCTGTGCCAGGACAGGTATGAAAGCGACGCTGTGAGAGATATAATAACCATGTTTTCAATGACATCCGCTAAAAATAATAATAAAATAAATTTAAAGCACCTAGATCATTTATAATTTTCCACAGCTCATGTTGTCTGGAGTTGTTTGCCTACTAATAATAATAAAAAAAAAAACAGGAATGTAATTTATCAGGAATAAATTATATCAGTAGCACCAAATCAGCATATTAGTGTGATTTCTGAAGGATCATGGGACACTGAACACTGGAGGAATGCCATCACAGGAATATATTATATTTTCAAAATAATTTTTTTTGATTTAAAAAAATACTTGTAATATACTTTTCAACATCATTCAAAAATGTATTGACTCTAAACTTTTAAACAGTAGTGTATGTATAAATATATATATATAAGATAATTGTTAAAGACAATTAAATGAAATGGCATTGCATGAACTGATATGGGTCACAGCACATGAACTCTTGAGCTGGACACCGGCTGTTATGAGGTGTTGATTTTGAGCATAGATCATCCGTTTTGCCCAGATGGTAATTGACTCAACACCAGAACCACTGAGCCGACCCCTGTGTCTCACTCAATTTCTCTTCCTGGGACGTCAGAACCTTTTTCTTTGCAGTTTTTGGAGGCTTTGAAATCCTGAAAAGTGGAGGTGGATCCCAGCAGGAACAAGGCCCATCTCTCCGCCCCAAAGGAGACGTACTGCCACAGGGTCCAGAGATGAGCCTTTGCCTGTCCGCTCTCTGTTCCTGGTAGGTGTTCGCTGATGATAAATATTTCATTTCCTTGCAAAACAAATAGCTACACATCATTCCTTCCCCGAGCTTTATTGTCGACGGCGGCGCGGCGGGAAGTTTGTGATGGTTGCCGTGGAACGCATGAGAGAAAAATGGCTTGTTGAGAACAATCATAACTCAGCACGTCACAGAAAAAACCTGACCGCAGCGGTCAGAGTCCCTCATTGGGAAGTACGTCTGCATGTTGTGACAGCGAGTTTGTTCTGTTTTGATGCCTGATGGATAACTCGAATCTGCAGTGCAGTTGAAAACCGAGCGTTTTTATATTGAGTGCAGAATTACCATGATACCACAACTCCCAGCTCTATTTCAGCTAAATGGAGGAACGTGATTTGTTGAGTGTTTCCTAAATCACTTTCCTTTGCCTTTTTTGGTTTCTTGTGCGCTGTATACATTAATAACTTGCAGAGCTATTCCTACCTGATCTGGACCATTAAAGGACTTTCATTGAACTTGCAGTCATTTTCCATTTTTTCAATCACAGATTTGACAGCATATTTGAAAGATGTTTTTCAGTGATCTATCAGAAAGGGGTGAGCAGCATGGCCAAAATCTTAGTTTTATATCCTAATTTCATAGATTTACATCATGGTAAACAGGGCTTGACATTAACCCCTGCCAAAGTTGAATTGTATATGTAATATATTTATACATTTTACAATTGTAGTCTTTCAAAAATATAGATTTTCTGATACATATTGATACTTAAATGTATCTGAAATGCTTCCAATACTTATTTCCCACAGAAGAGATCGCGATACCTATATCCGTCCTTTGGATGAGACGTTAAACCGAGGTCCTGACTCTCTGTGGTCATTAAAAATCCCAGAATGTCCTTCGAAAAAGAGTAGGGGTGTAACCCCGGCATCCTGGCCAAATTTGCCCCTTGGCCTCTATCCATCATGGCCCCCTAATCATCCCCATATACTGATTGGCTTCATCGCTGTCTCCTCTCCACCAGTAAGCTGGTGTGTGGTGGGCGTTCTGGTGCAATATGGCTGCCGTCGCATCATCCAGGTGGATGCTGCACATTGGTGGTGGTTGAGGAGATTCCCCCTTCCATGTAAAGCGCTTTGAGTACCTAGAAAAGCGCTATATAAATGTAACGAATTTTTTATTATTATTATACCAACTTCGCTTTCTTTCTCTCTCATCTCTCCGACAGTGAGTTACACACAAACCCGCCTTCCTTCACTCACTCATTTCATTCGCTCTGGATGAATATTGTTGGTGTTACAGGGCTTGAATTTAGGCATGGGATTCCACATATTGTGCATATTTCTACTCATTCCCGCAGATATTGTGCTCACACCATAGTGCACGCACATTAAACCGCTTCTCAGTACTAAAATGAGTTGTTTTTTCCCGCTGCTTATTGAACTTAAACAGTCAAACACACACAAAATAATGTCAAAATGCTGTTCTTGGCGAGTATTCACGTAAACACAGTCAGTTATGTTGGGGGAGTACTCTGGGTTCGGGCTGACCCACCGGACAGCACGCCAAATACACATTAAACTTTACTCCCTCTAACTGTATAAGTGAACTCGTGAAATGACAACGGAGAATGCGAGCACTGTTTGTTTGCTCAGACTCTGCCGTTCTCAAAATAAAGGTCCGCCGTGCTGTCAAAATAAAAGTCACAACAACGAGCGCGACTTACGTCACTTCAGAGTTCCTACTGGCGGTGCGAATGCACAGGAAAAGGTTCCTATGGGAACCATTAGTTCTGGTGGTTAGTTCCTAGAACTATCCGGTGCGAAAGCCCCTCATGTCAAAACTGTTAAACCACTAGCCACAGCATGGTGAGCAAAAAAAAAAAGTTAATGTCAAGCCCTGATGGTAACTATTATATAAACTTATAGTCATAGCGCTCATATGAAGCTAACTGAGGGTGGCAATGGCATGTCACCCACATCGGCTGGTAAAGATTTGTTCCTGGCTGTATTTCATCAAGACCTCCTCATTACTCAGTTCTTTTACATGTTTTAGTGTGTGTGAGGTGTGTGTCCCTTTAAACCTGTCAGTTAATGAGCAGTTCTCTCTCACACACTCCTGTGCCTGTGTTTAATCACAAAGATGAGAGACCGTCTGAACATCAGCATTACTTATTACAAGACTTCTTTTCATCCAGACCGTCCGTCTGATATTCTCTAGCAAGTCAAGGAGGTAAAAACCTGCCAATTACGTTCCTCCTCCTTCAAATTCTCACTATTTCCTTGATAATTCTCTCCACAACCACAGGCCGCTGCCATCGTGCTTTTGAAGTCCTAACATTTTAAACTCAGTGTACAGTGGTAAGGAGAAATTATACGAACACTTCTGAGGAGAGAGAGACCATGTGAGAAAGAGTGAGACAGACAGCCAAATGAAAAGCTTTATTGTTCAGAGGTTGCTCTTTCAAGGCTCAGGAAACCTACTGAAGCTTGTCGCTTTATAACAATAATAAATAGTTCATATTGAAATGGATTTTGATTGTGGCATCATGGCAAATCTGAGGACAGTGTGAGACATCTGAAACTCTAGAAGAGACTACTGGGAGATCAATGTGAGATTACTGGGACTTTTTAGGAGAGCTTTTTTTTATTATCAGGAGCAGCTACATTAAAAAATATATATATTTCTGGTGACACAACAGAGATGCTAATGAGATATAATTTGTGAGTTGTATGTTCTTATGGATTGTTTGAACAGCTAAAGAAAATGAATGGACTTTTCTGTTGGAAAGTCCATTGAAAGTCCATTGGAAAGTCCAATGAATGGACTTTTCTGAAAATGAATGGACTTTTCTGATAGCAGATCATACTGAGATCTTCTGTTTGAAGATTAATATTGTTAATATTAATCAATTCTGCCCACAATTTCACAATCTCTTCTGAAACTCTAAAGGGGAGAATGAATTAAATTATTAAATTAAATGATTACTACATTTATTTACTTATTTATTTATGTCAGAGAATAAGTACATTTCAGATTTTTTTTTTTTTTTTTTAATTTTATTTTATTTAATCTAAAAGTTTGAGGCAATGGCTACAAAGAAAGTAGTTAGTGAGCATTTCTTAGTGAGCTTACATCATTCTGAATAAACGGAGAGCTCGTGAACTTTTTATTTTGAGCAAGTCATTTCCAGGCCTATATGCTCGAGTTCACTAGGTTAAATAACTTGTCTAAATCACCTTTATTATATTTTTAAAAGGAGAAGTTTTATATCCTCTAATCTGTTTTGCTCCTTCTGTAGTTATAGGCCAAAAAAACCTTCCCTTAATCCGGTTCCTGCCATGTGCCCTTACTTCCAAAATATGCATGTCATGATCAAATCACTTCCCAGCAAAGCCATCATTAAAATGAATTTATGCACTTTGGAATTGGACGTTATCCCTGATGCACTGGATGTAGGTAGCCCAGATTTCTGGCTCAGCCCTGGATGTTTTAGATTCTGTGGATAGACCAGGCTTCTCTTCCATCACATTTCAATCGCTCTGCTCCCAATTCTGAAGCCCACATTCACTGGGGCCTGGGGATATCCAGTTCCAAATTAAGAGGCACGACTGGACTGGCGTTCCTCGCTTGTTAAGAGTCTGAAGCCAGACTTCAAACTCTCAGACACAGGGACCAGCTCCATAGTTCAAACATGTATTCTCTTTCCATACAACCGCTGTGTTCCCACCAGTGTTGGGGAGTAACAATCTAAAAGTAGGGATGCTACTAACTTTATTACATTTTTCAGTAGCTCAGCTGTTTTTCAGCGAGGTATATATATATATATATATATATATATATTTATTTATTTATTATTTATTTTTTTATTGAATAGTGAAAAATTGTTTGGGGTTTTATGTTGTTGTTGTTGTTGTTGTTGTTATATTACAGTTTAGACCTGAGAAAACTGATGTAATAATTAAACATGCTTAATACAGTATGCCCCCCCCCCCCCCCCCCCCTCTCTCTCTCTCTCTCTCTCTCTCTCTCTCTCTCTCTCTCTCTCTCTCTCTCTCTTTTAAGTAGCATTGCAAAATCTGTTTCATTTCAGTGAAACTTTTTGCTCAGAATCAGAAAAATGATCTATTGTACAGAGTCCCTGTACAAAGATTAATTTATGTTATCTTTTTTGCGTGGCATCTAGTTCAACATAGTGAACATTATAATTATGTATTTTCTATTTTTATTAGTATTTTTAAAGTATTTTTGTGTTAAGTTTAATGCAATTGCCCAATTGCTTTTAGATAAACATTGTTCTGATTGCAATAATTAAATAATACAATTACCTTTTGATGCATGAATTATTAAAGCACAAAGACAAATAATGTATATTTATCCGTTTTACTACAAAAGGACTAGGTTTGTTTGATGTTTATACACATTTGGATTAGAAGATGATAATACATATTCCAGAGGTATAGTACTAGTCACATTGAGGGGAAAAAAATGTGTGTATATATATAACACACTTTTGATTAAGTTTACATAATTATGATAAAATGTAAATTACATTACATTACAATACGTATGAACAATATTTTTATATATGACATTTTTTAAATATTTTGAAAATTAAAAAAGGCACTGGACGTAAACAGGAACGTCATATAGAATTATTATGAGGTTATAACCATTTAAAGATCTGTCCGCTGTATTAGCAACATTGGAAGTTTACAAACGATTTTACCCCCCCCCCCCCCCCCCCATTTTTTAATGGGTTCAGTATCTACTTTTTATTACAAACTTGTTGCGTAGCCTACTTTTTCAAAGGTGTATCTTGACTGTAGTTTAACTATACTTCAAATAAAGTAGAGCACCTTGTGTAGCCTGGCAGTCTACAGTTTCAAACCCTGGTTCGCATGCACGTCTGATAACAGATCTAGATGCAATCAGAAGTGGCACTCAGCAAATACATCTGACCTTACACCTGTAAGTGTCCACCTTTGTTGTAGAGAATGACAAGATCTCTGTAGGACTTCCTCTTTAGTTTCCCTTTCATTTGACAGTGCGGCATTATCTCCTTGTTCCTCTCTTTCTGTCTCTCTCTCTCTGTCTCTCTCCCTCCCTCGCTGTATGCTTCAGGCAATTACAGCAATGTTGCATTTGTCAATCATATTCAGTTGTGCATGGTTTCCTAAAATAATTATCAGGTGAGTGGCATCTCGTTGCCTGGAGTACCAGTCTGGTGAAGGCAAGCCCCAGAGTATTAATTACTGCGTGCAGAAATTTGCAGAGAAGCAAGTCTTTTAATGGTAGAACTGACGCAACATGATTGTTCTGATTTTTTTTTTCTACTAACATGACAATCATCGGCGTCCCTGTGGTCATCAGCATAGATTAGCTGGAATCGTCAAGGGAGACCATTACCAAGCTGTGTACCATTTGATAAAATGAGGCACACATTGCCAGGTTTCTGTTTGTTGATTTTCAAAACAAGGCCTGCTTTTCAAAAAAGAAAAGAAAAGAAAAAAAGGCAGCGAAAACACCCCAAAAGTCAAAATTTCTAATAAACATGGACTGCTGCCAGAAAGCTTGAGTGTAGTGCTATTTACCGGGGTGAAGGAGCTACATTTCTGGAGAATTCCGCTGGAAAGGAATCTCTCAGGAAAGCAATCTTCAAATAGCAGCATAAAGGGATGCGTTTATTCTAAAGGGCATTTTCCTGCAGGGATGCAGGGTGAAGTGTGCGGATGCAGAGGAGAGCGGCATCATCTCGGGCCTGGCGAGTGGGGAATGAGAGAGAGCGCTCGCACAGGTGACATTTCCACACAAGCTGAACTGGTTGGTTATTGTAGTGGTTCATTCTTAGCCTGGATCACAGATGATCTCCTCACATTGTCTTCATCTTATTCCTTCCAGCAAGGGTTTTGACTGCATTTCAGCTCTTGTCTGCACATGAATAACTGTACAGCTTCATATGATCTAGAGAGGAGTTTTTCAAAAAGGGCTCCGTGAACCCCAAAGGAGACGCAAGGAGGCGCTAGGATGTCTATTTGAAATAAAAGCTAAATATTTACAAAATAAGATTTAAGGGCTGCCAAAGTTAACACGTTAACTTTTAATTAGTTAAATTATGATGCTATTTTTAACCTAATTTTATACAAAATTTAAATTATTTTAAATTATTACTATTTTTATTAGTTTTCATCTTTTCATTTTTTTTTCATTGCTCAAATAAAAGGAGATATATATATATATTATTTTTAATGCTATTTTTAACCAAAATGAAAATCATTTTTATTACTGTTTTAAACATTTATTTTTGGTTCCTCACAAGTAAAAAAAAATACAAATAAATAAATAAGTAAAAATTTAAGTTACAAAAATATAGATTATGATAGATAGAAATATATATATATACACACTCATAAATATATACACACATTTATGATAATCAAGGATATTTTCCCCAAATTGTACTATTAATTTACAACAAAAACAATTATTCTGTATTATAAATCAAAATAAATAAATGTTTTCAATTATTCAATTAAATAAGTAAAATATAATGCCAGTATTGTCCTGCCTTCAATTTAAGTGGATGATGATTTTAAGAAACATTTTATTGCATCAGTAAAATCACTCACTGTTAAATTAAAGACAGTCAAGTGGTAATAATGACAATTACCAAAAAGAAACAAATCTATATGTGTTATGGTTATATGATGAACTGTCATGCAAACCATCTATGCAGTTTTAGAGTGAAAACTTGAGATGTTCAGTGCCATTCTCTTTATAACACACGTGTCAACAGCATCAGGTAAACCGCCTTGGTCGTGTATCCGTTTGTCAGAGTTGGGAAGTGAATGAAAATTCCCACCCGTATCTCATTACAGCGTTTGCAGTGTGGGAGTTCTCATGGCCTCTGTGTGTGTGTGTGTTTGTGTGTAAATGCTTCTGTATAGGTGTAGGTCTACAGCACACACCTCCCAATCAGATTTCCGCTCTGGTTTTCACACTCCTTAATTGTGCGCGTTAAAACGGCACGCAATGCCGTGTCACGAATTGCTTTCCGCTCCACGCCCTTCTTTGTTGTGCCTCGCCGCTGAAGTAGGTTAATGGCGGCCTTTGAAACGCAACCCTTCTCGCTGAACGAGATGTGCGAAAGGTCCGTTCAAAGAGCGCCGCTACCTTACTTCAAGCTTACAAATGCACACTTGAGTGCACATAAAGAGGGAGTGATTCAAGGAGAAAGAGTGTTGGGGGGGGGGGGGGGGAGTAAGCAGAGCTCATTAACATCCGTGTAGCGGCAAACGCTTTCTCTCTCTCTGTCCACAGAGCTGAATTCTAGCTTCAGATGAGCCAGGCCTGCTGGGAGTTCAGCTGCCAGTTTAATTAGTGTTCAGTAATTTCAATAATGAGTGACAATTCATTGGGGCTTTTAGGTTGGTCTCCTCGTCAGAGGCGAATCAATAATCTGCTGTTTTCCTCCCTCCTTTTCTTTCAAGACTAAAAAGTGGCACGTAACTTCCATCAGAGGGGGAGAAGGAAAATGAAAGACAGCAGCGGGTCCCAGAGAAATGCTGGAGACAATTTGCCGCTAATGGCAGATGCTAGCCTTTCCTCCGCCTTTTGTTTTGATGTTATTGGATGAAAAGGCAGGTCTTTAGCAGCGAGCGCAGGGCCAGAGCGTGAAAACAATTTGCCCTGGCTGTAGAGGGAGTGATGTGGGTAAGTGAGAGGAGGCGCTGGGATTACGGATAATCCCCCGGTCCGCACCTTGAGGCGGAGAGGAAGCAGTGAAGCTAATTTCGGCCGTGTGCGCGCGCCTCGTAGCCGGCCGCCGTTCCATCCCGCGGTGACATGCGTAATTGATAATAGGATTTTCAACTCGAGCGGAGTCGAAATGTTATTATTAAGGCGCATCATGCTAGAATGAAGAAGGGAAAGTAAAAGACGTTTAACTCGAGTGCTTGAAAAGTTTACTTACTTACAAATCACTTTGTCACTGAAGAATAAGTTACGTGATCTCTATGTGTTTTGGCAATTTACACATGCCTGTTTCTTCAAATGTGGGGCCAAGGGGTGAATTTTATTCAATGTTATTTACTTTTTTTTGTTTTATAAAGGTAACATTAAATCTGTTTTGGAAACTTTTATCATGCCTTCCCTGTAAAATAAAAGAATAATTTTCCGAAGATTATTAGAGTATGTTTAACAAGAAAAATACATTGTTTTATACTTTCAACAAATTCAATGTGTTGCTTGCCATTTCTTTGAAGCAATTTTCAGAAATTTCTTGTCAATTTAAGGAAATCCTACACCATTTTTTTTGTGTTTATAATTTCTTTGCCTATTTTACAAATGTCTTTCATGTGTAGATTTTGTTGTTTTACCCTTTTCCCAAACCCAGAATTTGAACCATTTAGATGAAAACATTTGTAATGATCATTTAAGTAAGGAGGAAATAAACAAATAATTTCAGTATTTATTGAGTGAAAATGACTATTTATTTTACACAATTTCAGTTGTCATTTTCATCACAGCCAACAATAATCGCCGCTAACAAAAGTTACTTTAAAAGTTTGTGTACTTGTTTACTAAGAAAAATTTGTATCTATTTGCATAAGATAGCTATGCGGGGCTTAGCATGGCAAACATTTGACATTTGACATTTTATTAAAAAAAATAAAATAAAGTAATTTTCACCACAGATTGAATGGTTATTGAAATGTGATGGAAATCATATTTGTTGACAAATGACAAAATTCTCCTGTGATGCATATAAATACACTGTTGGACATAAACTAGTGTGTGTTAAGAGTGTGTTTTAAGGGAAGAAACTCACCTACTTTGCATAAAACTTATTATCCCAGCAATGTCAAACATACATATGAATATGCACCTGTGAATTATATTCAATGCATATTTAGCATGGATGCAAAACCCTGCTAATTGTTTGTTTGAGATTGCAAGTTGCCTCAGCACGTGTATTTCCTGTACATCTCGAGTCAGCATGGTTCTGCATACCATTATGCCAATGATGTGCAATTAGACCCGCACATGCCAGGACTGGCAGACGGCCTGTTCCTCTTCCTACAGACACCGCTGTGAACTTCTGAACCTGTGAGGAACGGGGTCTACCACAGCCTCTGGGCCTGAGAGAAAGACAGGGAGAGAGAGAAAGACAAGAAGAGTGTGGAAAATGATGCCCGAGGCAATGTTACATTCTGAGCGGTGATGTGGTGTAGTTTAAGGAGATTATACTTAGCGTCGGTTCCTTCATCTTCGGACTAACTGAAAGTGGCTGTGCATGAATCACCTTTTGCAGTTAGAGCACACCAAATCCTTAACCTGAGATGGCCACTGGATTCACTTCATAGAAATAGAAATAATCAGACAGAACAAGTGCCACCAATTTATTTTCTCAACTGGTCTTGCTTCATAACCCAGATTTTGCACTGGGGACCCTGTAACAACCTAACAGAGCTAAAAAAATAAATAATAAATGTTTATAACATTCATAAATTTGAGAGTGACTCATATTTCATTGAAGTTGTAAAGTGACAGAAACACTTATTTTATCATCTAAAATGTTAACAAAAATATCCTTACTATCAAACATTGCAATTCATGGTTGGGCTATATGCAAAACAAATATATAAATGTATCAACCTGACATAAGCTTCATGTATGTTTAGCATGTATATACAGTATATATTCATAATATTGCTGATAAACATGCCCTGTAAGTGTTATTTAATTAACAGGTTTACTGTTTGGGTTTTAACCTATATTTTACATTAGTTTGAGTATTTTATTTTCTTAATTTAAGGGTACATTTACACAACAACGATGTACTAAAAACGGAAACGTTTTTCCTCTGAATTTTTTTAAATGTTTCGTGTATAGATGAAATCGCTGTCAATGTTCACATGGATCTGTGATACTGACTAAAAATGCTGTATTCTGCTGCCAGGCCAGTAGTTGGCGACGTCACTTTGTAAAGAAACACTATGGTCCGAACACGTAATATTCATGTGCATGACGTCACCATTTTCACAAATTCTCATTTTTGTAGTTTACATGGAGATGATACGGGTATCATTTTCAAAAACTTGCACTTTGAAACCCGTTTTTAAAAATGTGCATTCTCCGGCCCCCAAAACACCATTGTTGCGTAAATAAACGGCAATATAACAGTTTTTCATTTTTAGTTGAAACCGATGTTGAGTAAAAGGGCATGTCAAGAAACCCGTCTGCACTGGTGACACTTGAGTTTCCACCAAATTACCGTTGATTATCAGTGCATGATCTTCGAAGGCAACAATAAGAGATATAAGATATTTTCTCATCCCTTTTAATATTTGATCAGCCTATTTACTTTGCTAAAAATATACATGATTATATGGTTATTTTTTATTATTATTATTATAGTTCAGTCTGAGGGATTTTTCAAGAGAGTTCTGGGCATAAAAAGCCAGCTTCTTCTCAGAGCGGCTTGTCTTTAGCAGGTGTGATTCACAGCAGTAAGGACAGCGTTAATGCAGCTGTATTCATTATTCACTGTAAATTTATATTTGGCATAATTACGAAGCAGTGTCTGTCGGTGCGGTCCGTGTGAAGCAGCTCTGATGGGGAAGATAAATGGTGAGGCTCGGGCACTTAATGAGAAAAGAGGTCATCTGTAGGGTGTGCAGCACTGCCACAACTGTAGCTCTGCTTCCGTCCCCAGGTACCACATGAGCGCACGACACGTAATTAGACAAAAAGAGGAAAAGAGAAGCATATAATATCTTAATGAGGTATGATATCAAAACTTTATCTTTTTTTCCTTTTTCCGATGATATATTGCACACTTTTAAGAACGGCGTCATGTTGGGTTCAGTTAACTCATTGCTAATGAAAAGCGACAAAAACAAAACCTTATGAAACTACTATATATATATATATAGTTTTAGTGTATGTATGTATATATATATATATATATATATATATATACAGTATATATATATATATATATATATATATATATATATATATATATATATATATATATAGTTTTAGTGTATGTATATATATATATATATATATATATATCCATTCAATATATTCAAGTTTAATTCCTTATATTCAGAGTTCTGATTATCATGCCATCCAGGAAATTATTATATTTATAATAATTTCCTGAATGGCATGCCATAATAAGGTTTTGTTTATATATATATATATATATATATATATGTATATATGTATATATATATGTGTGTGTGTGTGTGTGTGTGTGTGTGTGTGTGTGTGTGTCTGAAATGAACTCTTTGGAATTAATTGGATTCTGCAAAGTAGCTTTACCATATCAGAAATGAACCAACATTATTTAACATTATTCTGACAATGTGTGTGATGTCAGAGAAAAGTTACAATTCAATATTTGAAGCTGACTAATTAAATGCAGATGCATGCAACAGATATGTCTCCATGAGGCGTCTCTTGTGGGACTTTAAAGTGCAAAAGCATATACAGATATTTCCCAGCCCATACAACATTCAGGCCAGAGCTTCAGTGGAATGTGAGGGAAATATTAACCTCCATAATACTCTTCAGCATATCACAGTCTTGTGTATAATCCCCATTAAAGATGCACCTCACAGCCAGAGGGCCTTTCTGCATGTGTATAAAGCCTGCTGGGGAGACCGCGCTTCAGGGAATAGCTCCGCTCGAGACTGTCTGATATCAGCGGGGAAACCTCCTCACGTTTGTGCAACACAACCCTCCTAATCTAACTTTTCCTGACATGTAATGGGGGAGCGTTCCCCGATGGCCCATTTATTTATATTAAAAACGTCATTCAGGTTCGCTGTCTTAATTGATTTCATTTCTCCCAGTGAATCTCTTGCCCCGTATGTTTCCACTCCAATAATCTAAATGATTATGTATTTTTTATTAATACTTGCAGACTTGCTTTCACCTGCTTCTTTTGAACCTGACTTTGATTTAGTCTGGTATAGGTGATGATTGACAAACAGAGCTATACCTGTTATATTTATTTTCTTTTTTTCCCTTCCATGCTCTTAGTTTCTTTTCAAACTGTCATATAACAAGAGAACTGAGCCTCTGATAAGGCAGTAATGGGGTGTAGACGAAAAAAAAAAAAAAAAAAGAATAAATGTGCCCGGTTATTACGCGCTCCCAAGGGACTCGTGTGTTTGGTGTAATGTGCGTGTGAGAGCGATACTCATATTTCCATGTGTCACGCATCCCCTCATTCCCTCTGTCAAGAGAATTGTCAGCCATATTGCTGTGGCACTTGGCGTGAAATGCTCGGCAACAAGTGCTGATGACTGACTATCACACCCGCGCTTTACAGCTATTCGGTTCCTGATTACAGACGTAAACATGGTAAACACTCCTTGAAACTGCCTTATGTGATTGCTGTCGCTTCTGTAGCATTTCTGATTCTTTAAACAGACAAATTGTAAAACAACAGGCTTTTTAATGGTTCGATCCTGTTGATTTAGATTAGCAATGTCTGAAGCTATTTTGAAAAAAACCCTGATATACAGTGGCATTCAAAGGTTTGCTCACCACGACTGCATTTATTTGATAAAAAATGCAGTAATAAAAACAGTAATATTGTGAAATATTCTATTGTTATATATTTTAAAATGTAATTTATTCCTGTGATCAAAGCTGAATTTTCAGCATCATCACTCCAATCTTCAGTGTCACATGATCCTTCAGAAATCATTCTAATATGATGATTTGCTGCTCAAGAAACATTTCTGATTATTATCAATGTTGAAAACAGTTTGCAGCTTCATACTTTGTGGAAAATATTATGCCATTAACTTTTTTTTTTTTAATTCAGGATCCTAAAATGAATTGAAAGTTCAAAAAGAACAGAATCCCTGCTGAATAAAAGTATTAATGCATTCAATGTTTAATTGTACTGACCCCAAACTTTTTAACCGTAGTGTGTTCTTTGAATTGAATGCTAATAATCAAACTATGACATAATTTATCATTTATATGTTTGTGCTACAGACATGAGTTCTCAAATAATGCGGCCTGAAGTGATTTTCTCCAGGTACTGTAAAAATGGGCAAAAAAGAGTCAAATCTTTGCTAGTTGGGGGATCAGAACACCATAGCAACCACATAGCAACACCCTGTAAAATACATAACATTATGGCGGGAAGATTTCAACGAGTAAGTGTCACTCTTATTTCCTTCAGAAAATGTAAAAAATGTAGTTAGCTGTTTTATCATATTGGTGTTGCAGCTATTTTACACTACCGGTAAAGCACAAGAGGCCTATGTTACAGTGGATTAACCATGCTTAAAAGATGTTGTTAGTGATAACGCAAAGCTTGCTTTATTCTAGGCTATAGCGCTGAGAGCTTGGCGCTGCAGTATGCGTATGGTTGCATAACGTCTCTGATTTATCGCAGCTAATGCTCCAGTTCAAGTCAATTGTAAACGTATACAGTGTTTATGTTGGAGTAGGATTAGAACCACAGGCATTTATTGCTCAAACATGAGCCACAGATGAGCGAGTTTGGAGAGCTTGAAGGAAAAAGCCAAAAAACAGAGAGCAGGAAATTCATCATTTGATCTTTTTGTCTCAGAGTTTTCTCTCCCACAGGTACGAGGAAATATCAAGTTACCGAGCACTCTCTCAGAAACACAAAAAAGAGAACATATGGTTTTTCTGAAGACTTACACAGTGTTTCATTTATTTTGTGCTGTCCCTATTGACGGAAAATGGTAGTAAATAACCTTGCCATGTATCTATTCAACTCCAGATTTACAACTGTTAAGCATCGGCTAACGTGTTAACCAGGTGTGTGCATGTTATTGTATGAAATCTGACCCAGTTTTAAATCACTGTTCCAGGTCCAAGAGTTGAGAAGTGAAATTCCCAGATAGCCTTTGTCTCTTCTATCAGCAGCAGGCGAGCTGAAGGATGTTAGTTATATTTTTAAGAGAGCTGAGGATACCTGTATCTCATCCCATGCCTTCCTCCCACAACTTTTTCCGTTTCCACTCTTTCTCTTTCCCTTAATCTTATTTTTTTCTCTCTCTTTCCCATCCCTTCTTTATGGATTCCCACTGATTGTAGGCATTTCCTCTCACTGGCTCCATGTGAAGGAGGATAAATCCTGTGTTTCTGGCAGAAGAAGCCATGCATCCTGGCGATGGTGGAGGCCATTGACAGTTGAGTGTCGTCGGGGGATATTAAAGTCCAACAGCGGGCCCATTTCCCTTATTATTACACGGGCTATCCTATGATCAGTTTCATGCACCTTTCCTTCGAACTCCGCCAACATGTGTCCGCTGTGTTTAATAGTTCGGTGACAACAAATTTATGTTGCTAAGCTCCAGAAAGTAAACCTCACCAAAATACATCTCGCCAGCCACCCTTCTACAACGTCCACAGAGGTAATATGGAATTTACTTGTTTTGAGTCTTTCGTAATTGCTTCCAGATTTTGGTCTTCCCCCAGAATATTCCTGAGCGAAGCCACATTTTCTCACGATGCAGGCGGCCAAGAATATCTCCAGCCTCGCTGTGGTTATTCACTGCTGCTTGTCAAACATCCTCCGGCCGACCGCAGTCATTTGTTTTCATGTTAAGCATGCCTGAGAGAGAAGAGCGAGATTACTGCTCATCATGGAGGGAAGGAGCGCTCTGTTATTCCGACATTTGGACATGCATTGTCATGGGATGATGGTAACCTCAACCTTGACATCGTCCATTTATCATGCTAAAATTGGAATGTCAGTATTAGTATCTAATTTCTGTCTACCAATCTACTGTATCTTTCTACCTGCTGTATCTATATTGAACAGGATACTTATTTATTATTAAGACTCTAGTGATGCCATACTCAAGCGCACACAAATATTGAGCTAAAATAGTGATTCAAAATTAGGTTACACTTCATTTTCAGGTGTTCATGTTACAGTGTATATGTATATATTTAAGTACTGAGTAATAATAGTTAACTACATGTACTGTACCTACTATAGGGTTAGGGAGTGGTTTGGGGTTAGTTGCATGTAATTATGCACAATTTATAGTAATTACTAGTAACTACGTGTCCTTGTTACATATGTTACATGTACTTACCATAGTGATAACAGTAAATTATGCATAATTACATGCAACTAACCCTCAACCAAATCCTAATCCTATCCTAACCCTATAGTAAGTACATGTAGTTAATTAATATTACTCAGTACTTAAATATATAATTACACTGTAACAATGACACCTTAAAATAAAGTGTAACCAAATAAAGTGTTGCCAAAAATGTATTTATGAAAAAAATACTTGCAGTAGCTTGGCGCAGTGTATTCTGTTTTCTGCATATGCAGAGCATAGAATATACTTAGGTTTTAGAATAGAGCTTAACTTTAAATTCATTTCAATTTCACCAGCAGTTGCAAACTAGTACTGTATGTCCTTAGACTCATTTTACATTAGCGTTTCAGTGTTCTGGCACTCACTATAAACGAATGCAGCAATATTAGCGTTGCCCGTTGACCTTGCAGTCGCTGTATGAATATGTGCTTATGTCTTACGATGCAGTTCCCAAGGAGGACGGGACACTGACCCCTCTCCTACAGTAGCCAGATTTGAACAGGAGAGCTGGTCTTCTTCTCTCACACGTCTCATTACGCAGATGTGAAGCTCCGAGCGGGGTTATAAAAACCCTGGCATGTCTACAGAACTGTAGGCGAACATGAGGAACATTAATTCATAAAACATGTCCTGCCTCTTATAACACACAGCAGCAGCGTAGAGACACATCAGCTCTAATAAGGTGCCACTGCCATGGGTTTTATAAATGAACCGGATGCTGCGTCCCTCGGTACGCCAGAGCAAACCAACTCCAGTGGATTAAGCCATAATTAATCCATCATCTCTCCTTCCCCTCACTCTTTTTAATACACATGAGCAGTTCGACTCTGAGCTCCTCGCTATGGTAAATTATGTATGCTTATAGATCAGCGCATCTCTTGGATGTAAATGCTATGGTGTTTATCCCCTTATTGGCTGCCCGTGACCCCTGTTGACCGGGAACTAGTAAAGTTTGCTCTGTGATGGGACCACGAGCGAGTGGCACGCCGTTGCCATCAGGGGGGATCTGATTGGTGGATGCCCACCCTGCCTCAGCCCTGATTGGCCATGGGTGGTCCGTGTCCCTCATTTGCATGCAAATGCGTCCACATTGTCTGATCAGATAACGGTCTAGTCTGGAGACGCCCAGAGCTGCCAATCTCGCAGATTGGATTAGATCGAAGAGGGCTGAAGATTGGCTTGTTCTGGTTGGTTAGCGTGCCCTCCGGGGGGCTCGGGACGACACCAGTGCCCCCGAAGAGCAACACTTCTGTCTCCGTTCCCTACTGTCAGCCTGTCCTCGCCCAGTTCCTCCTGCTCTGCTACCCTTCTTGTTATGAGCCTAACACCAGCAGGCAGTGTATTAATATGTAGGAGATCAAGAGATTATTGATTAGAATCACTTGCTTAATATCCCCTTGTCTGTCATTCAGTACGCCGAGGCTTCTTTCATGATTTTTTTTTCCTCTCCTTCTTTTGGTGTCACTCTTTTTAAATATTCATGGCCTAGCTTGCTTTGTGCCCCTACTGCTGAATATCTAATTAAACTGTCAAAAGAAATACAATTTGCCCTTAAGGGTTATTACGAGAGGGGTCAGCTAGCGCTGATCAGACCCGCTCGGGCCGAGGGGGTAATTACCTATAAGCAAGCAGTGTTTACCTTTCTCCCGTACCTGTGGCCCGGCGTAGGGGAGCCTAAATGAGCCTCGGCAAGCTCCCGGCTGCCTTTGAAGCCTTGTCACGCCACCCCAAATTATCCTGATCCAGAAGAAAGACGGAGAAGTCGAGAGTCTATAACAACATAATCAGCAATTATAGCTGGGAAATGGGGAGAAGCAAGATTTTTATCTCATTAAAAAGAGCCGTTTCTTTTTTTTCCCCCTCGTCAATCCTCACCTCTCCCACACTCATTCCCTGTCACTTGCGCTTTCTTTTGAATTCAAATGATTCGGCTTTAAAGGTGAGGGGAGAAATCTGGAAATGTAATTCAGGAGACGAGAGCTTGAGCCAATTAGCGGAGTTCGCTCGCTAAAATATGAATGACATTTGCTCTGGCTGAGCCCTAATGGAGGGAGGCATTAGCGTTATCGTGTCTCCGTCACCTTATTTCCCATCATTATTGTTGCCTTAGTTCTTCTGTCAAATTATGGCCGCTAATTTCTGTTCATATTTTACGAGGCCTGTTAGCAAGTGTCTTTAATGAGCTCCCAAAAATGACCCGGTGCGGCAAAACTTAAACGGGAACCGCCCATCCAGGAATATCATCAGAGAGAAAGTTAAACACTATCGTTCTCGGACGATTTACAGTATCTCTAGCGCGACTCTTCACCTCGCACGCATAAAGAGCTGGGGTTTTTAATTCGCCTTTTTATGTGACTTGTTAATGTGCTCTTTTAGGGCACTCTTAATACCTTCAAAATTTGTAGAATATCACGATAAATCAAGGCCTTGCCCATCTAATGATAATTTATCTCACTCATTATATTTTATTCTCTCACCACATTATGGCACCTAGTTAAACTTCTCTCTCCGTGACCTTTATGAGTGCGCTTCAAAAGTTAGTTCTCAGAAAAGTTGATCATTCAAACGGCAAGCTTCAAACTTCAACAGTATTGCTTACCCCGACTAAAATGTTCAGTTTTCTACACTGAGTGGTGCAGCCAAAATCAGTATGAAACTCTCCCAGCTGTATTACTGTATCAGTTGGGGGAAACGTGTGAGTAATTTGATCTACAGAGTAACTATGGATCTGGAGGTAATTTAAAAGTATGTAAAAGCATAGTAACTTCATTGTGTGGCTTTGAGCTGTGACACTGTATCACATAACAGGTTTTCTATAAAGCAGCGCAGGTGTAGTTTATAGTATTTCAGGCCACACGTGGAAAAATCGGGTGAGGTGATATTTCTCTTTACGGCTAAGCTGTTAAAGCAGCAAGGAGTGGATTTTGACGTACAGGAAACTGCAATCATGGTATAATAGGGTAAAAACTAGATTTGCATTTCCTGAAGGAAATACCAGAACTTGCTAGAAGCAAAAGAACAGTGTTAACGTTTGAGTGCACTTTTAGGCTTTGATCAAGTTTACAAAAACCCAATATAGATAGCACACCTAAGGCTGAGATGATCTACTCAACAGAATGACTGTATGTGAGTGATTTGCAAAGAAACAGCAAAAAAAAAACAAGATTTATATGTTTTTTGGTGATTTTTTTTAGCTATTTGGGTGTTTTGAGCAACTCGATTTCATGAGAAAACAACTATTTTTATTTTTACGAGGTGGCGATTTCAAATGAATTTGTATGATGTGATAAGTAGGGAAAATTATTTTTAGGGGAAAAAATAATAAGCATGTGTGATGGTGCGTAAGCAGATTGTACAAAAACAAGCGAATGAGATGGTATATATATTTATATGCAGTATGGAAAAATTGGCCTAAATAGTTTACGAAATGCTTTTAAAGTGTGTTGTTTTTGAACGTTTTCAAGGTTATTGCTATAGTTTATAAACTGTTCTGAGTTATATTTGTTCTGTAGTCGCAAGGTAGCTATTTGGAGGTTGCTTAGTGGTTGCTTTGTGCATGCTAGTCATAAAAGTCCACTTACAATTGTCTCGTCCCTAGATGTGATCACTGGAAGTATATGGGAGTTTTTCATCCATTTTATCATCTACCAAAGTATATCTTTTAATTTTGATCAATTTGAAAAGAAATAGCACATCTTCTCAACAAGTATCATTCATCTCCATAGAACAAACTTAAAGGGATTCTGTCGTCATTTGCTCACCCTCATGTTGCTCCAAACCTGTATGACTAACTTTCTTCTGCAGAACACAAATCAGTGGGGCCAGCAAAAATAGTCAACGGGCCCCGATAATGATTGGACCCCATTGTTCTTCAAAATCTATTTTTTTGTGTGTTCCACAGAAGAAAGAAGGGTTATGCAGGTTTGGAATGACATGGGTGAGTAAATGATGAGACAATTTTCATGTTGCAGAAATGGCTCACTGTCATTTGGATGCAACTTCACATAACACACAGGAACATCAGCAAGCAATAAGCCATTACTCACAGATGTCGAATTCTGAACTGCAGAAACTGAGCTTTTCACATTTCCCCTGACATTATAATGGGGTGATGTCATAGCATATTAATATGACTAATGACTAAGTTTAAGCCCACTTGACATAATTTATCTTTTCCTGGAACGTTATTCGTATGCGACTTTGGGTTTGTGAAGAATGGAATAAAGACACACAACATTTATGTGTCATTATGGATTGCCGCTCCATCAGTGACAAAAGAGCAAAAACTACCTTTGATTGCTGGTGTGCTTAACGGAACTAATGGCCCCCAGAACGCCCTATTTAGAAGTGCTTAATTTAGCATAAAGGAACTTTAAAGTGTTTTTTCTCTCCGCCTGACATGAATTAAAGCCAAACAACAGCGGAGAGCAGAAAGGCACCTGACACATCTGCACCTCTGCTCTCGCTCTCATGCCTCATCATCTCATGATGAATGAACGTCGTATTGTTACCAAACAGCATCCGTCATGACTCAAGCAGTGTGAGAAATCTTTAAATAGATGTTGATCTGCAGAGGGAGTTGGGCTGAGGAACGAAAGCTATGATTTTCTCTTGTTTCCAAAGCGGCGATCGGCCCACCGGCCCCTCAGAAGCTCAGCTGAAGTTTATTGGGACTCGCCGCTATTGTTTCATCTCTTGAGAGGGCCAGTGACATTCATTGGCTCCCGTTGAGGTTATTTACAGGGGATTTGGTGACAGTGAAACATGCCTTTGCCATCCCTCTGTGAGCACGGTCCGACATGTTTTTAAGAGATGGGTGAGGCGAAGAGGTACATGTGCCACCTGAGACCGCAGAAGCAGACAGGAAAGTGAGACTAATGACCATAGGCTCCGAACTCAATTAAACTCTATTTTTGACCCATTCAAAGTTTGCTGGGAAATTTACTGTTGACTTGAGACAGGTATTTTTTTTTCCCCATGCAGATTTTATGATCACACCACAAAGGGATTTTTTTGTTCATTAGTGTTTTTGTCTTGCTTTCCAGAAATATCCGAGAAACGCCTCACAAAACAATACACTTTCGACTTTTATAAATACATTTAATTTAAGCAAAATTGTTTGAAAGTTTTCATATATGTCTGTGTTGCTAGTTCCTTACCCCAAATTATTAAAAACTAATAATTCTAAACTCATTCATTCATTCATTCATTCATTCATTCATTCATTCATTCATTCATTCATTCATTCATTCATTCGTGTATTATTCATTCATTCATTCATTCATTCATTCGTGTATTATTCATTCATTCATTCATTCATTCATTCATTCATTAATGTATTAGTTATTCATTCATTCTGTCCTTCATTCATTCGTTCTATCATTCATTCATTCATGTATTATTTGTTCATTCATTCATTCATTCATTCTTGTATTATTTGTTCATTCATTCATTCAGTCATTCTGTCATTCATTCGTTCTATCATTCATTCATTCATGTATTATTTGTTCATTCATTCATTCATGTTATTTGTGCATTCGTTCATTAATGTATTAGTTATCCATTCATTCAATCCTTCATTAATTCATGTAGTATTTGTTTGTTCATTCATTCATTCATTCATTCGTTCATTCATTCATTCACTTCTGTATTATTCATTCATTCATTTATTCATTAATGTATTAGTTATTCATTCATTCTGTCCTTCATTCATTCGTTCTATCATTCATTCATTCATGTATTATTTGTTCATTCATTCATTCATTCATTCTTGTATTATTTGTTCATTCATTCATTCTGTCATTCATTCGTTCTATCATTCATTCATTCATGTATTATTTGTTCATTCATTCATTCATGTTATTTGTGCATTCGTTCATTAATGTATTAGTTATCCATTCATTCAATCCTTCATTAATTCATGTAGTATTTGTTTGTTCATTCATTCATTCATTCATTCATTCGTTCATTCATTCATTCACTTCTGTATTATTCATTCATTCATTTATTCATTCATGTATTATATTATTTTTATTTCTTTTTTCAGAAACGAATTAACAACTTATTTAGATTAATGCTCAGTTGACAAAAAATATATAATACAGACATATTCTATGAAAATGAGAATTATTATTTATTTTCAAACTATTTTGCTTAAATTAATGTTTGAGCTCTCATCTCAGTTGTTAAATAATTTCAAAGAAAAAGAAAGAAAGAAAGAAAGAAAGAAAGAAAGAAAGAAAGAAAGAAAGAAAGAAAGAAAGAAAGAAAGAAAGAAAGAAATGTATACCTTTAAAGATGACAGGAAAACAAGACACAAATTCAGATGAATATGTTGTTGTTGTTGTGCAGTAAATAGGACTGAACATATTTTAAATTGGAAAGCCACAAAACGCTAATTTATTGAATCATTGTTATTCCAAGGTGATTATTCATGTTTATCGCATCACTTTGTTCATTCATCCTTCCTTAATGGGGGGCGGGGTCTGTAAATATTACATTTCATCTGAAACAATGCTTTGGTAAGCGTCCAAAAGCACTCCATTCCATCTGTGAAAAACAATTTTCTTCACATTATGAAGCTTTGTGTCATGGATCATTTTCTGACACCTCAAAATAAGACTTCAAACAAGCCTGCGAGGCGTTTCCCGTCTGCGTCTCCCCCTTGTCAGGTTCAGATTTCCTCATCGCCGAGTTCCAGCCTATCAGCCCATTATACATGGTAGCGCTGGAAAAATAGGATTAGGTGAGGAGATTGTGAGCTTTATCCCAATACCAATTTTATCTGGCTGGCTGATAAACTGCCGTAGCCCGGAGAGCAAAGGGAGCTAATGGGAGCGAGGGAAAAGAGAACTTGGACACGAGGAGTCACTTGGCTGTGGCTCGAAAGGTCACGGGTTTAGCGCTCTGTGCTAATGCTAACAGAAACTCATTTCAGAGAACAGGCCGTTTGGCTCCAGGGCTGTGAACTGCGCTGTGGATTGCTGTCCTAGTTTTTGTCTGCAATTAGAAGTGTAGACTTTGTAAGTCTTTGGCAATATGTCAAACTCGTGTCATAGGGTGGACTGATGTGTCAGATGATGTGTACAGGGTTAAAACTGTCAAATACAGAGATTTTCTCTGATAATGATCAAACGCTGACCCACTCAAACCCTTGGCCTGTGCTACGTTATGATATGCTATAGGGGTCAATCCCACTTTGCTGTACATGCAGTACATGTCTTTATTGAATATAGAGAATCAAATATTATACTTACACTTTTTAATCATGGAAAATGTCATTTATTTGTTTTGAAAATAGGGACAATAGGGACATTTTTAAAGTATGTTGCTTTTATCATTTTATAGGTCCTCGTATCACTTTCCATCATGTTAATCTTCTGTGATATTCCGTAATGACATCATCCTTCAGGAAGTGACATCATTTTGAAGGAACAGCACAATGTCAGTAAGTATTAGCAATGGATATAATGAATTCCTTGACGTTTTTCTGTGTTAGCAGTTGGTTTGTCTCATTCTAGAACATTATCCGGTTTGATAAAATTACAGAAATCAGTTTGACAGTATAAACGTTTAAAAACAGGGTTTAAAAAAATATCAAAATGACTAACTTTAGCTATGTATTTCCATCCCACTGTGATAATTTGTTTTACTCGTACGTGTCTGAGCTTGACCACAACACATTTCTGAAAGTATGCCCTTTTATTGATCAGTGCTTCCTTTAAAATAAAATAAAACATATTTTAAATTCCTTTATTTTCGAAAGGTTCCGCATAACAGGAATGAATGACAGTTGTGTGTAGTTTTATAGTTTTGCACCTCTTTCTAATAAGCAGATGTGTTGCAACATGAGAGAGAGAGAGAGAGAGAGAGAGAGAGAGAGAGAGAGAGGGAGGGTCGTAAGAATCTAGGCCATTCGTTAATGGTAGAGTCACCAGTAGGCCGCGGCTTCACTCTGCCGCCTATCCAGACATTAAAAAGAATTTCAGATATACTCCATTTCTTTGAGGATGCACTTCCTTTGAGATGGGGCTCCTTTTGAGCATATCCAAAGTGTTTTTCTGGTACACGGACCACGCCACAATAATTTAAGCCCCAGTACACAGATATACACGTGCTGACCAGAATCAGCCATTTGACAATGAACTCGAGCCCTTTTTAAAACCAGACTGATTTGATGTCAGTCTGTGGTAAACCGACACGATTTGAACGGTAGAGATTAATATTTGGCAAATATTGTTATTTCAAGCAATGCAGTCTTAGAAACATTATAGCTATATTTAAGAACATTTCATGCATTTGTCTCATCAGTGTTGGGAAGTAACAATGACACTAATCGTATTTTTCAACTGTTTTCAGCTTTTGAATTGGCAACAAATGCTGCAGGGCTGTTTTCTGTCACACTGCTTTTCCCATGTTGCACTGGGAAATCTGATTCATTTTAGTGAATCGGATTTTTCAGATGGTTCATAAATTTAAATGGTCTAGAAAACGATTCAGTGAATCATTTGTGTCACTGAGCTGACTTTCCATTTCTTTATAGCGGAATATTTAGTTAAATGCTACTGTTTGTCATTATGTTTCCATCCGAAGTAGCAAATTTAACTTGCACGCAAGATTGGAATATCGGATAAAACGTTGGCGAATAAAGAAGAGTTTCCATTCAGTGAGTCGAAGGGAACAAAATTGTTACTTCCTGATAAACTGGTGTTAAGGAAAGTAGGATAAGCCACTGTATATTATAATTTCCATATATACATTTAAAAAAAATTAACTAGGAAGGTTGTGCACTTTACATAATATATTTATATTTAGTTTACTTATAATAATTGTGTTTGTTGACTTGAAATGTGGTTGAATTAAGAGAGAATAAATGTTAAAATTAAGTGTTATTTTATGTTTTTTTGAGAAAATGAGAAAAGGGGAAGACTTGATAATTGTGTTTAATGTTCAATTACTTTGGAATTATTAGAACCATTTAAATTACAGTGGGTTACCATTGTGGAGAAGTGTGGAGCATTTTGTTTGGCTGTGGACTGATTTGGTTACTGCTTTGGTAGAAGGAGCATGTAAATCTTAGCATTTAAGATGCTAATATGTGCCACTGCTAGCAAATGGCTAGCTGTAGTCTATCAATTTAGTTATGTGTCACTAAAATAAATTAAATGTTAATGGATGAATGAAAATAACAAACAAGTTGGATGCAAATTAAGTAAATTAGTTGGGCGGACACTATTAAATTAAGCTGTGTCCAACCATAGTAAATAAGTTGAATCAACCTTAATAAATTAAGTTGACCCAACGTAAGTACATTAAATTGGAATAACATAATTGCATAATGCTGAAATAAAGCAAGTTAATCATGTGGAAATAATTTCCATGATTTTTTTATGTTCATTCAAAGAGTTATTTTTTTGAGTGTATAAAATGATTGCATCTTACGAAACGCAATAAACGCGGTCATGTTATCTTACTTTTGGAGGTGGATAACTGCTGTTTAGGAATGCAGTCGTGTAAGAAAGTTCTGGAAGGTAATTATACCGAATCACTTTGACGACAGACTTTGACATTTCAGCACAACCAAAACAGCTTTTCAGAAGCTGTGCACAAAGATCAGTCCGTAGGTTAGTTGAATTATGCCGTCCCATTGTGCAAAGTCACATGATTTTTTTTTATTTTTATGTGCATCAAGGAATTTAATCGGTAAATTTGTTTCCATCGTAGAATATGCTTTCTTATCGGATTAAAAATATATCCGACTCAAACAAGTGCATACATTTTTTATGCGAATTTTTTAAATTTATAGCCATCTTGTCGTTTCCATCCAGCAGTTTATGCGATTTCCCAACATGCGCATAAAAACAGCTGGATAGGAAATCCAATGAATGTATTTTTAGTGTTTCAGATGCATTTAGTGTAATTTATTTTGCAGATGTTACTGTTTTTCCGCTGTGTTGCATATCTAGTAATTCAATAAGAAATATACCCAATGTGTGTTTCTTTTGTCTTCTAATTCTAATTGAAATGTTTTAAACAAACAATACTTTCTTTAATGCTGTTTTTATCAGTTTATTGGTTTTTAACAGGATGGAACGTCATATTGATCTTCTGTGCTATACCTTTAACTAGTTCCTTAATGACATCATACTCCAGGAAGTGACATCACTTTGGAGGGAAAACAACAGCATGTAAGTATTAGCAATGAATTTGATTCATTCTTTGATGTTTTTCTGTGGCAATAGTTGGTTTGTCTCATTCTAGAACATTATCCAGTTTGATAAAATTACAGAAATCAGTTTGACAGTATCAACATTTAAAAAGGTGTTTAAAAAATGACATAATGACTAACTTTAGCTATTATTTTCATCCCACTGTGATAGTTCAGTAACTCAATTATATACTGTTTTCTGTATATGAATGAGTATATATCTAGTGTTTCAGTTATTCAGTTGAAAATTTATCAGTTGTTGTCACTGTAATTGAGAGTTTTGTGCCAGATAAATATTGCTCTCAATATGAAAATGACTTAATCTGATGGTTATATGAAAAGATATCGCCTCTTGGATAGCATCAATGTTAGTTAGCATCAGTGTTAGTTTGCTTGTGTAGTTAAATACATTTTCATCATTTCATGAGTAGCTTGAAGCTTGCAAAGCTACAGTTTCAAAACGGCTTCCCCTGTGATGCTTCTTATAGCAACTGAGCATATGATGTTAATTCATCAACATATTCTTTAGTGATGCTATCATGCGTGTATCAGGCAAATGTGACTCTCTCCTGCTGAATGTCTGCTCTTCCTCCGCAGCATGCGTCGCTAACTGCACCATATTGTGAAGAGGCAGGCAGCCCATCACCGACGTAACTTTGATTGACAGTAAGTGTGCATATGTGTCCAATCTGCTCATCGGGATACGTGCTATCGTCATGATCTTTATTTATGTGTTCTGCTGTCGGCACAGTGCGAGCTAACTGCCCATTCCACACTAAATTAATTAGTTTGGCAGCCAGCCTGTGATGGAAAATTGGATCCAATATGGTATTTCCAGGGTGTTTCAATGTGGCATTCACTGGAGGGTGAGACAGACTTCAGATATTTGGGTCACACAGATTACATGCGGGCGCTTTTCGTATCAGACTCGACAAAATGGAAATAAACATGTTTATGTGTTTTCAAACAACGTTTTCTACGTTCGTCCACGTTAAGCTTTTTTTTTTTTCGACCATGCAATTAACAAATACAGATGCCCCTTTATAAAAATGACGATTGTAAGCATGTGGAGCCTTTGTACGAGCACCTATCCTGGCAACGGTTCAAACTTGTGTTCCTCTTGAAAGGTTTTATCCAAGTAAATAAATAAATAAACATCCTGAGAGAGAGAGAGAGAGAGAGAGAGAGAGAGAGAGAGAGAGAGAGAGAGAGAGAGAGAGAGAGAGAGAGAGAGAGAGAGAGAGAGAGAGAGAGAGAGAGAGAGAGAGAGAGAGAGAGAGAGAGAGAGAGAGAGAGAGAGAGAGAGAGAGAGAGAGAGAGAGAGAGAGACTACGGAAGTGCTTCTATCCCGTGTTGTTGTGCGTAAAATAAATCCTTTGTAGTGCATGCTCTTCTAATAACACGTCGGCTAATTAATAACTTCTACACAATTATAAATTAACTTCGGATCAGGACTCCGGCTTTGCATATGATTTCCTATAATCGCTAAAGCTACTGCGAAAACATGTCTCATATCAAGCGTAACTTTCTTATTTAACACAGACAGACTGGGTTCTCATCGGGTTTAAACATACAGCAAATTATCTCTGCTGGGACCTTGTGCGAAAGCCAAAAATCACAGCAGTAATTTTTTTAATGTGAAATAGCATCCTTAATCGTCATTTTTGGATTCGTTCTTTTTTTTTTTTTTTTTCTTCTGCGAGTGAGCTTTGATGGAATTAATCTTAATATTTTAACATTATTACAGCAGTAAGGAACGAGTACGAGGGAGCTGTCACTAATTCGCTTTTCCACAAGTCTCGACTCCATGCGTATGAAATGATCATAGGTGGCTCTGCATGCTGCTCGTTTCTGGCACCTTGGTGGTGAGACGCTGGATCCATAATCAAACTCCTCTGTAATTAAAGGTGCAGAGAAAGCAGACGAGAGCGGCATGACATATCGCATGACTCCTCAAATTCCTCTGTGGCTTTTCAAAGGATACTCCTTTAATATGGAGATTATGCTTATGTACTTGTCTTCACTTGAAAGGCATTTTCCTAATTTACTTATTAATGACATGTAAATCTATTTATACTGAGGGCCTCAACTTTGAGGAAACGCGCCCGTCCCGCTCGCCGTAAAATCCGCCGGTTTGAAAACACAGAGGGAGGGAGGGCGCGGGTAGATGAGCACGGCCTCCCATTCTTGTTCTGTTAAAAATTTATACAGTCCATGTTAAATTTATTAATATTGCTTGCTGTCATTCACTTTGCTGCACTCTAACTGAAATGCGACTTGACAGCAAGCACATTAAAGATGTATGTCATTGTATTCAACAAAGATTAATGAAGCTCTGTAAAAGTAGCTGTATAGGAGAGAGGGCGAGAGTGATCAGAATTTGAATCCGCTGAATTAAACAAGGCCTAGTGCGGCACAGTTTAACATGCTTTTGCTCAATGAAGAGGCTTTGGGATTGAGAGTACTAGTGGTATGTTCAACCGTAAAAACAAGTTAAAAAGATGATAGTTCGACTCTAAAGCATGGCAGGCAGCTGACTTCTAAGGCCAGAAACAAACTTCAAGCTAAACACAAATGCAAATGCTTGGCCAGGGCATTGCAACCATGTGCCATTAAATTGGATGTTTTTATTGAGGTATCTGACTATAAATATATCTTTCTCCGCAAGATTCTCTTCAGATCATTGCACATCCATGACAGTGGTTGACCTGAAAGGGAAAACTGGCCAATACAAATGTACGTTATAGCACCTCTTGTGGCAGTGTTGAGAATGCAGTACTTCCTACTTGGAACACTATACGTAGGCCCTGTCCCAAATGGCACTCTTCTTACGAGTCTGCACTTTTGCGGCGTAATGCCACTTTGACTGTCGGGTAGAAGTCTGACTTCTCTCGTGGACTTCAGTCACGCGCACACGCCGGCCATTGTAATTCCACAAGACCATAAGAGCATATGAAATGTGCCATTTGGGACAATACACATCCATAGTGCTCTTCATTTGAAACAGTGCTCTCAATTGTTTTCAGTATTTATTTATTTTTGTTAGCATGATACTAATCTAAGCACAAAACTCTAGTAACTATATAGACTAGCACACAAAGTTACTTTTTATTTTAGTATAAAAATCTGTTTAATAATGTCAAAATTGTAATAATGTAATAATAATTCAGTTTCACTTTTAGTAATTTCAGTACTTTAACTTAAACTAATGTTATTTTGTTTGGGCCTAGGCAACAACTCAGTTCAAGTTTTTCTTTTAATTTATTCATTTGATCATACTAATTTTATTTCATTTGATTTTGATAGTTTTAGTTTTAATTAACAATAACACTGATATAAACATATTTATAATTTGATATTTTATGTCTTTTTAATTATTTTAATGTTTTTGTAATACATTTTTCGAAATACATTAATAAAGTGGCTGTAATTACTTATGGTTTCTTTTGATATACTAAAAATAGAAAGTCAAATGTATTGCATTATAAGAAGACAGTATTTCACACAATATGTTTTGTAGATTTGACCAGGTTTAGTAGGTCATGCAGCTATTCCATGCATACTGAAAATTCACACACTGCATATACAGTATATACATCAATATATATATATATATATATATATATATATATATATATATATATATATATATATATATATATATATACAATGAGCCAAAACCTTATGACCACCTCCCCAATATATGCTGTTGGTGTGACTGGGCGTCAGTAGACTTTCTGTTGGCTCGGATCAGACGGGATAGCCTTCGTGCATCAATGAGCCTCGAGCGCCCAACACCCTGTTGCCGGTTTTTGGTTTGTTCCTCCTCGAACCACTGTTGGTAAATTCTCACCACTGCCGACCAACACACAAGCCTTGCTGCTTTAGAGATACTCTGACCCGGTCACCTTAACAATTTAGTCCTTGTCAAAGTCGCTCAGATCTTTATTCCTGTCCATTTCTCCTGCATCCAAGAAGTTGATTATGAAAACTGATTGTTTGCTTTCCATCTAATCTACCAAGACTGTAATGTGTGGCCTTGTTATGAGATGATCAACGATATTCGCTTCACATGTGACTGGTCATAATGTTTTGGCTTATCAGTGTGTGTGCTATATAGTACAAAAATAGTATGAGTAAATATGTAAATTATGCTGTTCTGGAAACAGCCCATGTTTTGTTTGTTTTTTGGCTGCCATAGTCACGAATGATACCTAGAATTGTATACTTTTCTTTATGTGTAAAAATCAAGAAAAATGGTAAAGGTATATCCTACAGGAATCAGCTGTAAAGCCACTAGAGATTTGACATCTCCATCCATGTTTTCTCCAGAAGTCTCAGTGTTTCCAGAGCAGCAGTGCTGTAGTGTTGTAGTTGAGTGGCTCTCACACACATTCCCCCTCTCAAACATCCTCACGTTGAGCTCTAGCGCACCTCTTTCCCAAGGCGCTCCGTGTGCTGATGTCATATCCCCTGCAGCTGGGATGAAAAATTCACATCAGTCCTCAAGAGAAGTCCTTATGAAACCGTGTTCATATCTCTGCCGTTTGCTGTCCTGCATACAGCTAGCTGTAAAAAAAAAAAAAAAATGGTGGAAAGCTAGGATAAATTTCACAAAGAATTAAGATCTGATGCAGATTTAATGTTGCCTGGTTAACGTGGGGCAATTAGTCCCTGCTGGTAGATACTGTAACTACACCACCTGTCAGCACAAATAATCTTTCACACACACACACACACACACACACACACACACACACACACACACACACACACACACACACACACACACACACACACACACACACACACACACACACACATATATATATATTATATTGCTTTTTTAGTAGATGTTTTCCCAGTTTGTTTTTTAAAGCACTTAAAAGCATGAGATTATATTATATTTTAAAAATATATTTTTCTCTTTGCTGCCTTTACTGGGTAAAATAGTCATGGCTATTATATATATATTTCTATAGTCATTTTTAATTAGCATTGAACTACTTTCATCAATATTTTTCTTTATTTCATTACATCTTATATAAAAAAAATATATATATGTAAATACTTTTTTCCTGGTCGACCAATTTTGGTCATTGCAAAGCATTTTGTTTTTGGGATGAAAAGCAACCACATATCCAGTGTTAACGGCCTAGCTTGGAAAAGAAGGTGGAGAGGAAGCAAAAAAAAAAAAAGAGAAAGAGAAAGAAAAGCCCTTTGGGAAGCAATAAAATGATTCTTCTGGCGTACACTGCCTCAAATCATTAAATTCAAAGATTAAACACCCTCCCTACAAACAGCTGATTGTGTTTTTGCAATTAAGATTGCACAAGAAAATCAAAACAAAGCAACATTTGCTGTTTACTCAGCACAGCAAGTAACACACACAAGCATATTTTCATACGAGAGAATAAAAAAAGTATTTACAAAGCTAATTTGGTCTAACAGGAAGCAGGGTGAAGCAAGATGACCAGTATGAAGAGAGAGAGAGAGAAAGGATGGTGAGAAAGAGGAAGAGTTCTTCAGGGCAAGAGGGCCACTCTTTGCCCAGTGCAGATGTATAATGCAAAGTTAGTGTTTCTTAGACCTTTCCTCCAGATAGATGGATCTGATAGATCTAAAGCAAAGGCAGTTAAACAGCTGGGCACTGTGGGCCCCGGTGTGCAGTGAGAATATACTGTAGCAATGGATGGAGAGTTAAACATGTGAAGGAAAGTAAATTTGCCCCGGGTGAGCATCTGGTTGAGGTCTTTAGACGTTGGACATTGCTCTTTACAGAATCACAGCAAAAATCAATGCTTTTTATCAAGCTTGTAGTTAATGTTAAACAGCATGGAACATAAAAACGTGGGTGTTACAAACCAGAATGGTGGTGGTTGAAGGTTTAGAATGGATTCATGATGTGGGCAAAAAAGGAAAGGAGTTTCAGAGGAGGAGTAAAATATTAGCCTGGTAATACCAAACTCTGCTACTTCGCTTTGCTTCGTAGACAGAGTCTGGAAGGGCATAATTGAAAAGCGTTTTCTTTCTCGCGGGGGGGGCTTGTCTGAAGTTTAAAATCATTGGTTACCCGTAAGCCAATCACATAACGTTTGGTTATGACGTGTGTTATGCGCATGCTCAGCCGCATCTAACTTCCACTGTAAACACATGATGCGAAAACAAAACCATCGAGCGAAATACCGGAGTGAGCATGGCTGTGAACGACTTTTGCAGATTATGTGAAGTAAATCTACGCATCCACGGTACAATCAGCGTCACGGCTCTCAGCCCGCCCTCTTTTCGTTGATTGGCCGGCTGTTTTGAGGCCGGAGGAAAACGGGAAGAAAGGTCGCTATCTCAGACTGAGTACAGAAGCGAACTGAAATTGAGCGGAAGTACGAAGTCTGACGTAGTCAGGCTAGTAAAATATTACATTTTGAAGAACAAAAATTCTTTGGAATATTGTTAAGTGTGAATTGTGCATGATAAGTGCATTATATGTGCATTTTCATTTCATGTTGACTTTAAGGCTTGATATTTTTCCTTTAAAATAGAAGACAATTATATTTCAAGCACATTTGCACAACATGAAACGATGTCAGTTAGTTATTTTCTCTGGAATGTATAGTTGAATTTGGCTTTAGAGCTTTCAAAATACTTTGTGGTCAGTCTGAGGAAACATTAATCAGTGTATTTTTCTGTTTCTGATCTAAAAATGCGGCTGCTAAACGCTCGGTTCCCTTGCGAAGCCAATAAATTAAATATTAGTAAACTACATATTTAAATTCCTTCCCCAGGCAGTTTTTTTTAGCATGTTTTGCTATTCTTGTGTACTATAATATTCACCATCCCATTTTCAAACTAATGGCTTGTTACAGCTTGGTTTTGCATTCCATTTGCTTTTCCTCCAGATTTCTTTATAAAACAAATTGCAGTGGAACTCTAAAGGGAGACGAGAAAGGAAATTGAAACTTTCTGAGGAACACGTCATTTCACAAACGTTCACCCTTAAGCGATCAGGAATGCTGGAATAATTTTAGTGTTTATTGAGGCACGTAGCCGGCTGCGTATGAGAGGAGAATACGAGTGATTTCCACCTCAAAACCTCACTATCTCTCATTTGATTATTTGATTCGAATGTGGCTATGCATTTTTTATGTCAAATGTGAATAATTATTTGTCCAAAAAATATTTACATTTGGTTTAAGCATTCATTCATATCATGTCCTTAAAGCTACAGACCATTATAGGATTTACAGTAGCTAAAACACATTTATAATTCATCAATGTAAACAAACTTCATCTTTAATTATATGTATTGGAATCATTGAGAAATTATTAATAACTTTCTAAGCTCATAAGATGGTTCATGCAAATAGAGGCAAATCACATCACTGGGAAGAGACGTTTTAGCCAAATACTTACACAGACTCGCTGAAAGAGAATGGTTGTTGTGTCATAAAAAAACAACAACCTTTTTCCCTTTATCCCAAAGGAAATGTCATTTGTGGCTCAATTGTTTTTGCATTACATCTATTTAAATAGAATATCTGTCTATATTTGCCACTGTCATAAGCCTTTTGTGTTTGAATTAGCAATGATTTTTAGTTTCCATTTACAGTGAAGTCACACTGTAACTTATAAAGTAAGTGTCTGTGCTGTCTTAAAATTTTAAGTTTAGTCAACTTGAAAAGTAAAACTGTACTTAGTGACAACTTGGATATTTGAGTTGACTAAACTTTTTTTTATTTTTATATTTTGGGGTGAAATATGATCTGCACATCTTCTTGACAGGCTACAATCATGCATCAATAATTATGAAGTCCAAAACTAGCTTTGTATTGATTTGATTTTAGTCCCTTAACTCTACAAACACACCTTTCTACGCCTCTCTCCTTGAGTGAAAATATAGAATATGTTATTTGAATCTGGGTGGACAACACATTCTTAGCGAATGTCTCAGAAGGAGGTGAACTCGGCAGTGTGAAAGCATGTGAGTCGAGTAATGGCACAGGGGAATTTGCAGATCCGTGGTGAACTTTCAAATCAATTCTATGCATTAGTTATTATCAGCGGCTTTGATAGACACAGACTTCACCAGACATCTGCTCATTACAGGGGCATGCTACTGTCTGACCAAATCTACAGAGAGACACAGAGAATGAGAGCGATTGTCTCACAGGTGAGTAGGTGAGGCATCAGTCATTAGGATTCCTGGGCTTTTTACACATTTCAAATCAGCTAAAAAAAAACTTCACTTTGTAATGTCATCTTGAACACCATGAAGGTCTATTTCATGCTTTGAAGAGCCCTGCAATAGTCTGACAAATCTGAGTTTATATATTGTCTGGTTAAACATCACTGTCTACTAACATCTAATGAAATTTTAGCCAAGGATTTGTTTTGTCAGAGTACACAGCTACTTTTGAATGGTATAAATGGATATAAAAAAATGCCATTTTTGGCACCAAAATGGTGTGGCATTTAAGAGATCGTTTCTCACTCTCAAGTTGTTCCAACCCTGTACACATTTCTTTGTTGATACCTTTGTGGGACACCTGCTGAACACAAAGATATTTTGAAGAATATGGGTAACCAAACAGTTGTGGGACACCATTTACTTCCATAGTATTATGTTCCATAATATGGAAGTCAATGGGGCCCATCAATTGTTTGGTCATAAACATTCTTCAAAATACATTCCTTTGTGTTCAGCAGAACAAATACATTTATACAGGTTTGGAACACAAATTTTCATTTTTGGTCGAACTATCCCTTTAGCAGGGGTTAACTAGACCAAGTTAATCCATTAAACCTTGACTCTTGGGGCCAGTTGCATAAACATAGTCATTATGTTAAGACTTAAGTGTCTTAAGAACTAGGGGCAATCAGTCTTACTTGTTGGTATCAAATTATACCAATCTATGGTTTTATGTAACTGGTATGAAATAATGCAAATGTTAAATCACTACAGTAAGTTTTGATCATGCTACTTGAAGCTCATACAAATTCAATCTGAATTGCATTCACACAGAGTTTAAAAACATGAAGCGATTTGAGTCCGCTGTGAGGGGAAACGGCACACATTGGCGCAATTAGTTATGCAAATGCCTGGCTGTGATTTCCAAAAGTTTCCTTTCATAACGTGACAGGAGATGGAAGAGCATTAACGAGGAGTGAGATATCCTCCAAGACGCCGGCATTATCTTCCAGGACAGAGGGCGCAAATTCCCTCTCTCAGGTGGATGATTAAAATCAATTAAATCACTCCAGCTATGTCAGCCTAGGGATTCTTCTGACGAATGAAATTATGCTAAGAAAAAGGAGGGAGAGAGCGCGCTAGAGAAAGGCAGTTCGCGCTCTCCCCAGGCCTGTCTCAGCATCACTCTCCCCCACAAATGAGATTAAAATGTGCAGCACAGGGATTTCAAAGGGATATTTTCCATAAGAACATGAAAAGTCCTCAGAAGCCAGTGTAAAGAGACCTGAAAGCCTCTAGCGAGAAGCCCTGTCAGCCAACCCCCATCTCACACCACCGCTGCCAAAAGAAAAGTTACGCGTACACGCGCTCGTGTTCCCTCTCGCAGCTTGTTAAGATATAAATAAACACAAACCCACCCGACTCAACAAACATTACCATAACCACCTCTGTCTGAGTGAAACAGCCGTAACATGGAACCAAAAAGGGCCGTGTCGAGGCCACTTGTGTTGTTGAAGGTCTTCTGGTTTGCTTTCGTCACTCCTCACTGTTGTTCTTTTTGTCCAGGATTCCTCCGTCATTGTCAGTTAAGGAACACGGGCACAGATGAATGAGCTGAGACGCTGTGTCAGTGCTACGGTTGTTTCTCACTCGTCACTGTTGCAAGTCAACAGCATTTCAATTGAACCTATTTGCATCTGGTCATATCGTGCATGATTCAGCAATGCAGATTAAATGGCTTTGTAAGCAAAATTTGTGACATCCATTTTAGCTGATGTCACAAATTCCTACTTTTTTTTTTTCCAACTACCTGCCTCTATTCAGGTATACAATTCACTTTTAAGACACAACCATTTAACATTTGATCAAATCAAGTTAAGCACTTTGTTCTCATCATCATTTGGAAGTTAGAAAAATGGGTTTTGGGGCATCAAGGTCAACATGAAATGGTGACTTTAAAGTTGCAGTGTACCTGAGATAGTGGCAGATATTTTTTTCCGCATTGTGATGTATATCTATGGAAGCTTTTTTCCGCCACTGAATAAAAAAGATAATTGTGATAATTATTGTAATCTCACAATTATGACTTTTTTCTCGCAATTGCAAGTTTATATCTCACTATTATAACTTTTTTCTCAAAAAGTCACAATTATCTTAAAAAAAAAAAAAATAAATAAATAAATAAATAAATAAATATATATATATATATATATATACATATATATATATATATATATATATATATATATATATATATATATCAGAGCAAATTGGATTAAGAAAAAGTTGGACAAGGACTTCATGGTTCTGTGTATTGGTTGTTGATTGAATGGAAGCAAATGAACACAAGCTTGCAATGATGGTGTACAAGCAGACTAAATGATTAGAGAAGTCTGTTTTTCACCAACTAAAAATGGCATTGCAGTTAAAATTACGAGGTCAAGCTTTTTTAAAGAAATGAAACATGCATGGATGAATCGTTCACATTTATAAGATCATTAAGATGCATTTCCATTTCATGCCAACTTTAAGGCTCCAAACACACAATACACTTTGCATCTATCAGAAATTGTAATTAAAATGTAATTGTTTTTACTTTTTTTCTAACAAAATTGAGAATTAAAATTGGTGTCAGGCTTCCGACAGATCACATTTTTGACCAATCAAACCTTGATTTGTTCTTACTTGTACTTCTTTTTCCCTATTCTGGTGTGATCATAATTCCCAGTACACTATTCAACTATGTTTTTAATGAATTTTATAGCCTATAATGGGTTGAACTTTAGTAGGCATATTTGCAAAGGCAAAACATTACAATGATTATTAATTACTCATAATTAGGGTCAAACATTTTGGCAAGTAACTTATCCCAGAACGTTTGTGCTTGTTATTACAGAGAGGCTTGTGAGTTTTGCCTGGCAAGTGGAAATATTCCATAGACTTGGACCAGTAAGCAAGCACAAAGCAATGCACTAAAACACCTTAGCAACACCCTGGCAACCACCCACAAGAGTTTTGCATGGGCAAGCAGTCCTCGCATGTTCGTCAGAAAATGTAAAATCTAGTTGTTGCATGTATTATTTGAGTCGAAGCTTTCGTAAAGCAGCATGTGTAGCGTAGCTGCTGAGATTTATAGACTGTTAGTTTAAATTGGCAGAAGGCTGTAAGACAGCGCCGTCATTTACGGCGAGAGAAAGAGAGAGAGAGCGCGTGCCGAGGTCTATTTCTCAGCAGGCGCGGGAATCTTTGCCCTCCTGGAATAATGTAATATATGATGTTCTGTAGAGTGCACTGAGTGATCACATTTGGACGTAGAAAGATGATAAATGTATGTTGAAACAATGTAAAACTGTCTGAACAGGGTATTGTCAGGGATTTCTTTCTGCCGTGCTTCCGCAATAACCGCCCAGATCCCTCTTTGAGCTGTTCAGATCTATTTAATGCCTTATTATCTGAAAAATATACAGCACGTATTGCCTCAAACTCTGGCAGCCCTTTGTCTCCTGACAAATTTACCTATTCTCCAATTCTGGTGATGCGTTTCAGAAGCGAGCCTCTGTCAATCCCAGTTAAAGACAGCATCCCCATCTTTCGGCTGCGCAAAGCTTTTGATATAGGGCCCGGCCGTAAAGCTTGAAAGAGAAGAAATATATTCAGTTACCCACAGTCGCCTAGAAAAGCCTGTCTGAGAAATGGTGTATTGAAATGCCTAATTAACTGACAGTGTCCAGTCAATTCGCTTTGCTAAACCTGCAGATCACCTCAGCTGAGGGGCCGTCCCTGGGGCTCGTTTGACATGCACACTTTTTACGGCCCCTAAGAATGATTGTAGCAGACGAGGCTTTGTGCTGGATGGAATCTCCCCACCTCCGATAAGTCCATGTATCTTCTTTTATTAGAGTATGAAGGGGAATGCCAATGAAATTTTTATTCCGGCAGAATTTCAGACGGACGATGCTTGCTCCCGCGGGGTGGGCGGGAAGCGGCCCGGGCGCGAGCAAACCGATCCGGAAAAACGGCTAGGGACGAATCAAAGGAGGAGGGAGATGTTCAGTTTCTCTGTTTCTTCTGCCATTGGGAGCTGTTACACTTGCACGTGAGGAGTTTTGCTTCACTCACTGTTTTAGACAAACAAAAACTGACAACTTTTCTACCTTTCTGTTTGTTTGTTTATTTACAATTCATTTCTCTCTTTTCTTGCTATTCAGATCTGTTTATTATAAGTTGTGTTACTTAAATTTCTTAAGAAACACAATGCATTGATAGAATTACAAGCATATTTTGTGCAGCATTTTTTTGATTTATTCTTAACATAAAAGTTGTTTCTATTGTTTCTATCATTTTCATCTCTTTCATCCATTGCTATTCCATTATTTTGGATCCATCCATCCATCCATCCATCCATCCAAATATAAAATATAGCTAAATTAATTTTGTAAATGCTAGTTCACATGATCAAAGACGCCTTTATTGAGAGAACTTCTTTTCAGTTAATTTTCCAGAAGTTCAAGTGTTTCAGGTTAATAGGGATATTTTTCCTCGTTTATTTGCTGTGTTCTTTTCTTAACTGACAGCTTTCATTTTATACATCTGAGTGGATATTTGATTATTACTTAAACTTGTCACCTTAAATTATCATTTTAATAGTAACATCAGTATGGCAGGAACATGTCATTAGTCTTAAGAGCAAAGTATGAATCAGGTTTTATTTCGTTCATCTTAAGCAAGGCGACATCACTCGGTTTGCATTCAGCCAGTGATTACATGTCTAATGAAAACTATCTCAGTTGAATTTCCAAAGTAAATGCAATTTAAATATCTATTTATCTGTCTTTGAGAGTGGCTTTGAGCTATTAGTTCATGTGAACAGGTCTGGCCTGTTAATTTTCTGCCTCTCCTTGAGCTCAGACAGAGTCAGGGAGGGACGCTGTTCCCCCAACGCCACCCTGAAACTCAGCAGTGGAAATGAATAATGCAGTCCGACCAACCCCCACCACACACACACACACACACACACACACACACACACTGGCGCGCCATGGGTTCAAGTGTACGCACTTGAGGGGCACCATCAGTATCAGCGCACAATTATCTGGTGAATGTGTACACTTTATTACAAGAGTTCCATCGGGCAAATAGTGTCACAACACAGAGACCGGCCCTTCAAAAGCATATTTAGCTAATAAGAGTAAATTAATTAGACTAGAATGAGCTTAGCAGGGGGACACTGGCGGGCAGTGAACATGTGTGTTTGATACAACACAGATATGACATATCTTAAGATATCTTAAATGCAGCATTAGACTGATTAAGAAAGAGCATGGGATGATTTCTGCCCAGATAATGGATCTCATAAGTTAAAACATATTCTCATATCCAAGCTTAATATGCGGCGACAACTATAAGTAAACCATTTGAGTTGATTCCACTCAGTGGCGCCAGCAAAACATTTAAGAAACTCCATCCAGCACAAGGATTTTCTCCTCCTCTTATCATTGTATCTACAGTAGGTAAAGACTACGGAGAAGATGCCAGTTTCCCTATTTTTGGATAAACCAATGGTGTTCTGCCTGTGACTGTGATGACCAGTGATGGGTTTGAAAAAGCTGTTTGAAAATGTCTTTATTTTTGCAGTTTCATTTGGTAAAGCTAATGGTGCAGAATTTTTTCACATTTCACCTTTAAACATAAACAAGTATGGTCCTCTTAAATTTATTGTTACACAATCAACATGATCATTGTGCAGTCTTCACCTACTGTATAAGTATTATTCATAAAATAAATATATATAATAATGTGCTAATAACCACAGTTATTTCAGTATAAGATATTTACTAAAAATTACAATATACAAAATCTATAGTTTATGTATATTTAACATTATACTGTCTATATATATAGACATGTATGTGGGATAGATAGATACTAATTTGGTATTTCACAGTTCACAATTCAATTTTTTATCTGCATTTGGGTTCTGTATATTGTTGAATTGCACTTTAGAACAAAACCTTGTGTTTTCACATTATGTTCAAAACTCTTTGTCAAATGCCAGGCTTTGACATTTGGTATTTGCATTAAAGATGCTTTGTGGTTTTTCTGCATCCACTGGGTCTCAGGGTCTCTTCCTGATAGGTCTGGAGTTTATGGCCAGTGGGATCTTTGCTTAAAACTCTTAACAAACAGAGGTAAAGACTTGCGCTTGGGGCTTTCAGGCTGCCTCCTGCCTCACCTTCATGCTTTATCATGTGAAAATCTGCTAACCCCATCATACAAACACACACACACACGCCCATCCGATCTCGCTCGCAGCTACAGTCTTAAATCAAAGTGCGCACACGTGGCTGATGGGTGTTTGACACCGCTGAGCTCTTGTCACTGCTGAGACAAAGTTGCCGGTCTGGTGTCCTTGTCTTATTCCCTCGTGTACAATCACTTGTTAATCTGTCCACAGGGCACGGCTGCCCCCCTCATCGCCGGGATGTGCATACTGAACACGGCCTCAACAACTACACGCTCAATGGCAAGACTGCATGAACACAAATGTGACCCTGGATCACAAAACCAGTCATAAGTCGCACGGGTATATTTGTGGCAATAGCCAAAAATACATTGTATGGGTCAAAATGATCGATTTTTCTTTTATGCCAAAAATCATTAGGATATTAAGCAAAGATCATGTTCCATGAAGATATTTTGTAAATATCCTACCGTAAATATAGAAAACATTTATTTTTGTGAGTGAATGCAGCACAATCGCAAACATAAATGAACAACTTTAAAGGCGATTTTCTCAATGTTTTGATTTTTTTGCACCCTCAGATTACAGATTTTCAATAGTTGTATCTCGGCCAAATATTGTCCTATCCTAACAAACCATACCTCAATGGAAAACTTATTTATTCAGCTTTCATGTGATGTATACATCTCAATAAAAAAAAAATTGACCCATGTGACTGGTTTTGTGGTCCAGGGTTCTGTTATGTACATGTACATTATGGTTCAGGTGACCCAATTCTGATTTTTTTTTTTCCTCCCATGTGGCACAGATCGGATCATATGACCCACGAACATGTAAGCAGGAAAAAAGCACATGGATTCCGATATTCTCAGATCGGTTTCAGGCCTCATTCATATGTGGAAATAAATCTGATATGAATCAGATACGTGCATTCCATCTGCCATGTAAGCAGACAGATCGGATATATCCCTGTCAATGTGAGTCGTACGTCACTGAATAAGATGTAAGCTGGTTGTCAAAAAAAAAAAATCGGGTAAAGTCAACAAATCAGAATTGGGCATCAAAACCTACAGTGTAAATATGGCCTTTTTTTAATAATCAAAATAATCTGATTTTGCATGAACTGCACACCCAAGTTCGGAAACCCGTTTTTATCCTCGTATCTGCACCAAAAGCTAGTGAAAGTGGTGGTTGCACTTTATTTTACAGCATGTGCACTTTCAATGTACCTTCTGTGTACTTACCCACAAAATTACTGAGTAATGTAAGATAACTACATGAATTAAGTTAAGGTTTAGGGGTAGGTTCAGACCTAGTTGTTACCCAGTTAGTGTCATTACTACAATAAGTACATAGTATGTTCATGCAAAGCAGGGCTGTAAAATAAAAAGTGTCATTCAGTGCTGGTACCATATAGCGATAAAGCAAGATCCACTTTCTTACCATTTTTCAATCCATCTTGAATGACTTACGATTAATGGTCTGGCTCTGGAATGTCATTTAATCAATCCTTCTGACTTTGTGACCTTGACTCACGTTGTAGTGGCTTTGTGAGGGAGCAGGCCTTAGTCTTCTGCATGATTCTGTCTCCAATGAAAGATGTATTGAGCTAAGGCTGTTTCACATGCATACAGTTTTGCTCCTTTAAAAGAAATGTGGGACAAAATAATGTCATTGTCTTGTCAAAGCATAAATAATTCAGCCCCTCTCTGACACAAAGCTTTCATATTGTAGTGTTCACTCTCAAAAACCCGGAATCACTTTGCCGTTTCTTCTCTTTTATTCATGACAAACTTGCATCGAAACTTTAAATTAATTATGAAAACAAAAAATATATTTAGTTCCTTTTTGAGAATCCCCCGTACCTCAACAATGCCCTCGGTGCGCCATTCTGTCATGAAATCAAAATGAAAGACAAATGGAAAGACTGGAGGCAGAGCGTGGAGATTTCCTCTCCAAAACTTAACCTCATCATCTCAAGAACAAAGGTGACGGAACATCAAAACAAGGACGGGATACATCGTGATGTATTTTTCCACTTGATGAGCGAGTAAGAAAAGTCTTCTTGTGACTATCAAACATATATACGTATATATATATATTTATTATTATTATTTTCTGTTCAGTGGGACGTGGGCACGTGCGATCGAAAGTCAGCCGGGAGGAGGAGCGCGAATACATTTTTAATTTGCTCAGCAAGGACGAGGGTTTGCTGCTCAGATGTTTCATGCGTCTTAAAGCCAACTTCAACTGCAGTGTCTCTGAAATCCCACGTGGTCCGAGGAAAACAATCAAAGTGATGAGCAAAATCCGAGCATGCTGTGTGACGCCATGAAACTCAGGCACTTTGATGGAGGCAAATGACAGATATTCCCCAACCATTGTTGGATTTCTGTTAGGCTGTAGCACCTGTGATTCAGATGAGGCCTGTTGTAGTCTTTCATGGACACCGAGCTACCCTGAGATGATCGCATAGTTTACAACTTAAAAAAAAAATGCTACTTTTTCTTAGCACCATAAAAATGTATGTGAGTTTGACTGGATCCTCTCTTGTCCATGTTACTCAGTGAATGTTTAAGTAATTATGTGAACTTAAAATTAGAGTTCTTTCAATCAAATAAAATGTCTAGTCTGCTTTACTTGACAAGTGTGTGTTCAGAGACTGTAAGATTGCTGAGTGAAATGCACAAATTGATAAATTCAATTGATTTTTGGAGTTTAAGACTAGTAAACTATGGATGTATGAGTTACATTGGAATTTTGGGTAACACTTTAGAATATGGTTCCATCATTAATGAGTTACTACACGGGAACAAATGAATAATGCACTATTAATTATGAACCTGTATACAGTAGTTCTTAGTCCTATGGGAAGTATGAAAAAATAATAGTTATAGATTAAGTAATAGTGAACTACATCATTCAACTAAGCACTATTACTTACTAATTCGTTAATCAGTTTCTTGTTAGTTAATAGTAGTTACTAGAGTGCTAATATTATGATACTCATTTGTTACTGTGTAGTTATTCATTAATGACGGAACAGTATTCCAAAGTGTTACCGAATTTTACTCCATTGGCTTCCATTCAAGTGCATGCATATAAAGGAAATGTACATTTACACACAAACTGACCACCACAACTTTCAGACACCATCTTTATTTTTTACCTCAACCGTAATGGAATGGAACGCACATTATTGTGAGATATCAAAGGCAGGGAAGGATACGTCTATGGTGCCTTAAAAAATCCATCAGATGAATGTTTCTCAGGAGACCGGAAGTGAAGCTAACTATTGGATTTGTACGTGCCTTGATTCCTTCCTTCCTTGGAATGTGTCCTCATTTTCGGACGCAGCCTAATCCACCCACCGCTGCTCTGAAGCAACACACAAATTTTATCATCTGAAATGGTGAGTACAACTCGATTCCACTGAAGAAACTGGATTTATTTTTCTTTAGCGGAGGTATTTTGCCATTTTTAAACTCCTTTTATACGGCTATTTTTTCCCAGCATGGGGAAGGGAGAGGATTTCGATTGCAATTAAGAGAAAATGTCATGCGTGATACTTATTTGAAAGAGTAAAACAGACTTAGGACCCTATCAGAATGCCAGGCGCGACTCAAGTGTTTCTTGAGTTTCTAGTTTCAGTTATCATTTGCCCATCTGTTCGCTCATGGGCTGCTGGTCTGAAAACGAGGTGTGTTAAGGCGCATTGTTGGCGCGTTGCTATTTTGAGATAGACTGCGCCATTGATCAACTGAAACCTGGTCTTAAGTCAATGGCGCAGTATTTTATTTTATTTTTTTATTTAAAGAGTGTGTTAGTATTATGCGCCTATAGTGGGGTCCACAACGTGCGTACACTCTGCTTATTAGACACACAGTGACGTGCAGCAGCACACAAACATGCCAAATAGTACAAATAAAAGCATTACAATGTAAAAGATTAATGTGTACATAAAGATATGGTGGAATCTGGCTTGTTCCATTGATGGTCTGTTTGCTTGATTAAACCTCGTGCATGAGCAGATCCGTTTGCTCTTTGGAGACGTGTTCAGTCTTTCCTCTTGCAAATTCCACCATGTAAATAGCGAATCCACCATGGCGCGAGCGCAACTGGCTTTTAAAGGGAATGGGAAATTACACTCTGAATTTTTTTTTTTTTTGCACGTTATGCCCAAAACACACCCATTACTCATTAAGAGAATAGGCACAACCCTTTTTAGACCATGCACCGGGCGTGCCGACCATTTTTCCCATCGTTAAACTAGCAAAAGTGGCTTCGGACACGTCCTAAGTGCACTTGCGCTGTGAGCTTTAGACCATGCGCTTAGATTGTTAAAATAGGGCCCTTAATGTTTCTAACATGTTACTTGTGGCCCAATGCAGATATGATGTTCCCCAACATTTCTTGCCTTTCCCATCTCTTCCTGTGTTCTTATTTAGTATTCCCTCCACTTTCACATGTTTTCCATCCCAGACAACCTGTCTCTCCTGCCCAAGTCAGCTTCAAATAATTAGCCTACAGTAATGTGAAGTCCTGTTCTGGAGCGAGGAGCAACTTGAAAGCAGCAAACATGAATCATGTATAGCTTCATTTTAAACTGCTTTGTAGACAAACACACTTGCAAAGTCAGCTTCTGAAGAGAATGCAAATCCCCGTTCTGCTGCCCTAAGCTCGGTTTTAATGTGCTAAAACGAACGAGGACAGGCCTTCTTAAACAGGTCTTTAAATGTGTCGTTACCTGTCATGCGGTCCCGATCGTTAAAGGTGAGGTATTTTCTGTTTGCATGCCTTTTTTTAGCCGTTCCTTTGTCATCCTGAAAAATAAATGACGCAGAGAATGATGGAGAATGTTTAAAGATTGAGGGCACTCAAGCAGCAATTAAATTTGACTCTAGGGGAAATTATCTACAAAAATGGGACATGGGCATGGCGTGTGGTCAAATGGCTTTTCCTTGTTCTCTTTCCGTGTACTTCTTGTGTTCCACTTTGCCACACAAAAACTTTCTATTTAAAAAAAGAAAAAAAAAAAGCATCCCACCTGACCACCTTGTCAAGCCTCTCACCATGAAGTCCACTGACCATTGAATGGATTTAATCCTACCGATGTAGTGCCCTTGTTACACATAATCATGTACTAACATTGTGAACTACATTTTATATATTCTTAAGAAATCATGAGTGGTGTTCGTCATATTAAAAAATGCCAGGGTGTTGCTATATGCAGTTACTAGATGGATGCTAAGGTGTTCTGGGTGGTTGCTAGGGTGTTGCTGTGCAGCTGCTAGGTGGATGCCAGGGTGTTTTTGATGGTTGCTAGGATGCCACTGAAGTTGCAAGGTGGATGCTGCAATGTTGTGGGTGGTTGCTTGGTGGATGCTAAGGTGTTGTGGGTGGTTGCTAGGGTGTTGCTATGCAGTTACTAGGTGGATGCTAGGGTGTTGTTATTGGTTGTTAAAATGCCACTATGCAGTTCCAAGGTGGATGCTATGATGATGTGGGTGGTTGGCTGCTACGGGGTAGCTATGCAATTGTTAGGTGGATGATAAGGTGTTGTGGATGGTTGCTAGGATGCCACTGTGAAGTTGCAGATTGGATGTTGCAGTGTTGTGGGTGGGTGCTAGGGTGTTGTGGGTGGGTGCTAGGGTGTTGCTTTGCAATTGCTGCGTGGATGTTATGATGTTGTGGATGATTGCTACAGTGTTGCTATACATTTGTTAGGCTGATTCTAGGATGTTGTCAGGTTGTTGCTAGGTGGATGTTAAGGGGGTTGTAGGTGGTTGCTTGGGTGTTGCTTTGCAGTTGCTAGGTGGATGCTTGGGTGTTGTTGGTGGTTGCTAGTGTGTTGATTTGCAATTAGGTGGATTCTAGGGTGTTGTCAGTGATTGTCAGGGTGTTGCTAGGTGGATGCTAGGGTGTTGCTAGGTGGATTCTAGAGTGTTGCCATGCAATTGCTAGATGGATGATAGGGTGTTCAAGTCAAGTCAAGTCAAGTTTATTTATATAGCGCTTTTCACAATACAGATTGTATCAAAGCAGCTTCACAGTATTAAATTGAAATAATACATCAATGTTTGTTTCTAGTGGAAAACGTCCACGTTTGGTAATGCTGATCAATAGTATTGTTGATTGATTAATTAAATTAAATATCCCCAACTGAGCAAGCCAAAGGCAACAGTGGCAAGGTGTTGTGGATTGTTGCAATGGTGCTGCTAGTGTTGATATGTGTATGTGTGACATGAGTGTGTGTGACATGAGTGTAGATCTATACATTGTGTATTATCACATTGTTATGCCTAGATATGCATTTATGCATTTTTTAATAGTCTATGGATCTGTTTACCTATTTTCATATTGTGTATCTCAAATCGTGGTTTGAGGAATCACTCATGTCTGTGGCTTAACCAGCACAGAACGAGTAAAACCAAAGTGAAATACTTAGCGTTTGGGGTTTGTTCAGATCAACATCCGTGACTTTAATAGTGATGCTCGCCTTAGCAAACACCTCTATTTAAAATTGCAGGTAAGATATAGTTTAATTATATACTGTTGCACAAAACAAAATTACTCAGGATGTGCAATGTAATTATACTAAGATAACTACTAATGTTTCTGATTTTGTCATATAGGTTTATGTTGTCCAATAGTTGCTTTGGGAGGTTTGAAATTGGGCTATGACTATTTAACACGTGAAGGGCATTTTTAATTACTATTTTTGTTTTTGGCTCACACAAAAGTGTTTTAACATTTCATGAAGCAAAGTGATTTGGGCAAGATATCTCCAACCTTACAGTATATCAACCTAATAGCCGCCGTTAAATACACAGGAGTATTATGTTGTCAAAGCTGTATTTGGTACTGTAACACATAACAAAACTGTTTTAGCAATTAAAAGTCAGGAGCTAAATTAACTTCCCTTTTTTCCAGAATATCAATAACTGTGCATGTGCAAGAGTTTGTGCCGATTAGAGTGAGGGCTGTTTTTATAATTGCTTTTCTCCCCGTGGCAGCGAGGGCCCAGAGGGTCAGATCTGAAGAACCGGAGCGGGTTCTCCAGGGGAACCGCACGGGACCTGCAGACGCAGATTAATTGTGTGAGGTTCTGGGGCTTTAATTTGCAGGGTAGGAAATGACTGTGTAACCTAATTAAACACTGACTTGTTTCAAATATCTGTCCAGCTGCAACCCGAACGCAGCGTCGCACAATGTCGCCGCCCGTAATTGCCTTGTATGCAGTAGGAGAGCGAAAGGGTGGGGTTCAGGGGGGCGACGGGGTGCGGATGACACAGAGAAGGGGGTACAGTCTGATTTCCTCAAGTGATCAATTTAAGGGAAAATTCTATTGCTCTTAAAGGCAACATCTTTAGCGCAGACGGCAACCCATCACTAATTAGGATCTGCATTTATGAATGTACGATCATTGTGCACAGCTGGAAATCTTTTATAGGAACATCCTGGTCTGGGATTATGGGACGCCAAGGATAAAAATGTCTGCAGTAGTGCATCATGGGATACCTGTAATCATGATCAGGCCAAATAATGCCCAACCTTAAATATAAATTTGCAAGTTCAAGCTCACGATTTTAACATTAACATCCACAGCTTTAGGGGAATAGTCAAAATAAGAAAAACTAAATTATACACCATGTTGTTTTCAAACAATTCATGGTGATCACAACATACTAGTAACCCAAATTTAAGTCATTTTTCTCAAATGATTTTCATTTGTTAAATCTCTGAAATTTTTGATGTTCTTGCGTCCTGATTTAAACACTTTTTAATAAGATTCCATTTGTTAGCATTAGTTTACTACATTAGTTAAAATGACAAAACAATGAAAAATACTTTTAAAACATTTAATAATCTTAGATACATTTTCTAATACATTATTCAATTAAAAGTTGTATCATGTTAATATTATTTAATGGACCAGTGCTAACATGAATTTTGAACATTTACATATATTTTTTTTTATTAACAAACATTTAAAAAGATGAATAAATACTGTAACAAATGTATTGTTCATGCAACCTTATTGTTTGGAAAAGAATCTAAAAAATAACAGCACATCACGAGGGACGGCATTTGCAGTGGTAAATGATTTTCATTTGTAAGTGAATTATTGCTTTAATAGTGATGTTGTGATATATGGCTGATCACACTGAGTGTCTGATTGTATCTGATTATCCTCTCTGTATCTGTCAGGACGGGAGGTGTGATTTCAGTGTAAGCCCTGGCTCAGGGCTCGCCCCCAGCTGGACGCTGGAGACTGGTCCTCTGGGACACGGAAGGGCTCTCTGTTCCAATCCGTATCGATCTGTGATGCTGATGAAAGAACCCACTGGTCACCTTGAGCCCTGCGTATCCCGCGGCAGCGCTGCAGCCCCCCGTGTCACTTTAGTCAGACCAAGAGGCTCCGGGGCACAAGAGGTGTGTGTGTGTGTGTGTGTGTGTGTGTGTGTGTGAGAGAGAGAGAGAGAGAGAGAGAGAGAGAGAGAGAGAGAGAGAGAGAGAGAGAGAGAGAGAGAGAGAGAGAGAGAGAGAGAGAGAGAGAGAGAGAGAGAGAGAGAGAGAGAGAGAGAGAGAGAGAGAGAGAGAGAGAGAGAGAGAGAGAGAGAGAGAGAGAGAGAGAGAGAGGCAGAGGTGAGGTGGTCCGTGAGGAACAATGATACTGTGGTTACTGTTTTAATATTGCATTTTGCAAGAAAAAAAAAAAAACTTCCTTCATAAAGTTATACTTTGCTTCTAAATATTATTGTGTTCAAAACTTTTTCACTTCTGTCCCTCCAGTGAGTTTTTAAACTCTGCTTTGTTTCATTGAATGGATCTTTCAGACCAGATTGAACTCATACTTTTATGATCTTTTCGTGCTTTTTAAGACTTTTTGTTAACTCCTGTCTTCATTTATTCTAATTGTATGGAATAATCAGTACAATTATTCTAGATTTCTCATTCTGTCATCCAAAGAAGAGAGAAAATCATACATGATTAACAATAAATAAGGACAGAATTTTCAGCGTAATCACTATTTGATTTGATTTTCTAAGTAATGTTTACCCTACCTCAGAATTATTAATTCAATCTCTTAAATTGCACAATTACATGACAATGCACCAATGGTTAGCATAGAACATGTATTTGAGGAATAATAATAATAAAAGCATGTGGCATTTCTGAAAAAAAAAAAAAAAAAAAAAAAAAAACTCTCTTCGTAAAGTTACACTTTGCATCTCAATTTGTGTTATATTGTTCAAAATCTATATAACTTTTTTTTCACTTCTCTCCCTCCAGTGAGCTGTTAACTCTGCAACCGGATAATTGAGTCTGTTCATTGAAAGAATAATTTGTCATGTAGTTATTCAATGAATAGATCAGATTCAAACTGTCATATGGACTACTTTCATGATACTTTTATGGTGCTATTGCATCCTTTTTAAAAACTCCTGTCCACATTTAATCTGATTTGCATGGAATAACCAGTAAATGTTTTCAAAATGGCTTATTTTGTCTTCCATGGAAGAAAGTAAATCATACCGGTTTGACAGAATAAATAAGGTCAGGTGAACCTATAATAATTACAGTAATCACTAGTTTATTTGATGCTATTATGAACGTTGCAGATAAAAAATCTCTTAAAAAATGTTTACATGTGCATGAGAATGCAATGCCTTAGCATGAAACTCAAGGAAGGATATTGTATTGTGCAAAAAAAAAAAAAAAAGTTTGCAAAGTTATGATAAAGTACAAGCAATATAAGTTCCACTTTGCATCTATTTGTGCTTTTGAGAAAAACAAAACTGGTAAAAAACCTCAGAGAAGCAGAGTAGATCAGAACACCATCAGATCAGTTTTCCCAACGCCACATCTCAAGACAGATCCCTGATCATATGCACAGAGCCGCTCTACAGGGAATATAATTACTGTTTTTTCCACCAGTGACGAGTGATTTCCCAGGTTTAAACAGAGGTGCTGGGAGAAACGTGGACGATTGATCAGCGGTGATGCCTCCCATTTGAAGATCACAGACAAGACAAAGAAAAGCTAAGTAGGACGGCGTTGGACGCTCCCAAAACGCAAGGCGGGTTAAGGAAAAAAAAAAGAGTATAAATGAAAAGGAACAGAGGGAGAAGGCTTGGGAATTAAGTAAAACATAATTAATGACAGCCGTCTGAAACTTAACTGTATCAGAAATGTGTTTTAATCGTGCAAAAGTACATCAGGAGCGTCACACGGGGTAGTCGTATGGCTCTGGGCGAGTGAAGAATTAACTACCAGCACTTGAGTACAGCTGGAATATCTGCCTCCTCCCCGTCATCCCAACTCTGGGAGTTTGTTGTTTGCGGCCTTATGGGAGCGAGACGAAGAGGAAAATACTTAATGTGCTTCCGACTGTTGGCTATGGTCGTGCCTTAAAAGCGGAAGAGATACCGAGATTGATCTTATAGGAGCGCAACATGGGACTCGGGTAAAGGAGTCAACCGGCGAGCTATTGGACAGCTGGGAGATCTCCTCTGAGATCACAGACCATATTGAGGTGGAATAAACTCCCGTCTTTGTGCTTTGTCACTATCAGGACCTTGTCCCACAACCTTGAACACATATTCCCTTGGTAAAGTCACCTGGGAAAAATTACAGAGGGAAAGGTTTGTTCCCGATTCCTCTTTTTGTTGGAGCCGAGGTTTAATCTACTACCCAATACTAGAGACTCATTTTTTAATATCTCCCCGGAGCACTGGCCGGTTAAAAGGCTTCCCAAAAATACACCCCATGATCAGCAAAAAAAAATTTTTTAGATAACTTTTATGCGTTTTAGATTTGATTTATTGGCCTGAAATGGCCCTTTAAATTGCCATGATAAATTTGAAAGTGTCATTCACAGTGTATTAATATTAGATTTCCAATAAATGTAGAAATAGTCATTTTTTTAGTGCAAATTAATCTAGTAGAATATTAAGAAAGTGAAATAGATGTAATGTGATTAATCAAAACTAGATTAGCGTTGTTGAGTTTTGTAGTTTGTGAAATTATAGTTTCATCTTTTATTGTTATACCTGTTTGTTTTATGTTGTAGTATGACAGTGATATAGACAATCTAAAGAAATGTTGAATGTAATACTATTTATTGTAATATGTTTTATTATAGCATTATTATAATAATAGTATTAATTGTTATAGTATTCTTAGATTTATATTATTAGTATTTTTGTAATGTATTTATTTATTGAATTATTTTAAAGACGCTTTAATAGTGATCTTTGCTTTAGCAGGCTTAAGCAATTATAATGGTATCAATTTTTGGCAAAATGCTAAGCAAATGTGTTTTAGGTTGTATGTGTTTTAGGACAAAGCAGAAAAGAGGCGCAAAATGCAACAAATCCCCCCCTCACTGCTATCCGTGATCTCCCTGGCACTCTGAGACAGGGGGCCCAGCTGGGGCTTTACCCAGGACCGCTTCTCTTTCATGGGCAAGCGCTGCTTCACCTGCCCCCCCCCACACCCCATCACAAATCCCACAATCCTCCCCCCGGCTTTCCAACCCCTCCAACCGTCCCAGCTGAGCTTTGCTAATCAGTATGGCGACGAGAGACAAGACTTGGTTAATTCGGCCAATTAGACCCGAGCATTGTTTGTGGCCAGCGACATTTTGTATTCGTGAAAATGTGTGGAGTGCAAAACGTGCCCTGGAGCGACGGAATGATAGTGCCGCGGCTCTAGCCACATGTCAACAAAACATGCGCTGGGGTGAAGGGGCCGATCATGTGTTCTGGGGGGTGTGTGTGTGAGTACACATGAATATGTGCATGTGCTTTCAGAGAGGATTATGATCTTCACAGTTTTTTATATATATATGTTTTTGAAAAAAGTCTCTTATGCTCTAAAGGCTGCATTTATTTGATCAAAAATACAGTAAAAACAGTGCTATTGAGAAAGAAAATAACGTTTATTTTAATGTTAAAACTGAATATTCAGTAATCTGAAACCTTCAGAAATCATTCTAATTTGCTGATTTGCTGCTGAATTATGATCAAATATTAAGCTATTGGTGCTCAAGTATTAAAAAAATGGTTCTTTGAACTATTTAAAATATAACTCTTTTATAACATTATAAATGTCTTTACTGTCACTTTTGATCAATTTAATGTGTCCTTGCTGAATAAAATAAGTCTTACACTACCATTGAAAAGTTTGGGTTCAGTATCACAGTTTCCACAAAGAATATTAAGCAGCAAAAACTAATTAAAGTGCCTTATTACTTTAACGAAACATTTTATATGTATTAGAAATAATAAAGATACAATTTTTTTAATATTTTATTAATGCCACCAATAACGATCAGCGCAGCGCAGTGATGGTTGAACAGGTGTTTTGCATCATAACCGTTACTATATTGTGTAATTTAGCATGCTGGAACGCTGTATTGACCAATCAGCATCCAGGACCGTTTTCTAATAATGTGCACGGTGCACTGCCTCTCTTTCCTGTCTATCTCTCTCTCTCTCCCTCCGTCTTTTGTAGGAGCGAGTTAGCGGAGGGGTCTTGGTGGCAGATGGGCAGGAGTATCAGGGATTGACTAATCCCAAATCTGCCGTCTCCTCACCACACCGAAACCAGGGGAGAGGCACGAGCCAGCTGCCACATAGACGCCTTTCATGCTCGTCTGCACACAACAGCTGCAGCAGGCCTGCCTGCTTGCTTCTAAATTATTAAACATCTTTTTAGTTTGTTCCAGATGCAGAGCCCGATGTGCTTATGGAGGCCTTTGTGCATTTTACATACCGTTCCTTTTCCCCTCCTCTCATCAGAATGCTGTTTGTAAAAGTCATTATCCCATCTGCGCCGCCAGTTTGGACAAAACAGCCCAAGACGAATCCAGCACGTTCCTCCGTTCCGGGACAGTTTGGGAGTTGAGGATGACGGTGATGATGGAGGGCTGCGGGGGTTTGGTTCTCTCGTCTCCGAAACGCACAGGCCACCTGTAAACCGTCTCGCTCGCTGCTCCGGGGCGGCAACAGGAGTTTTGCAAGTAAGATTTCATCCTTTGGAAGGCGGCTTAAGAAAGAATGAGCCTCTTTCACACACAGGTTGAAATAATCTGCTTCTCGTGGAGTCTTTCCCCCAAAGGCAGGCCGGCAATGGCTGGCCTATTATTGCTGTGAAAAGGCGTTAAAGTCCTGAATATTCATCAGGGAGACGGAGGGGGCACAGAAAGGGGCTCCAAAATCCCACCGCACCGATGGTCAGCTAATGTACCAGGACACAGAATGGTAATATAGATGTGCAAAGAAAAATGTTTCTTTTTTTTTTTTTTAATGCACACTCTTTTGGTACACGATTCACTGCATGTTATTCCAAAGCAACTAAATGTATAACTGCCTCTGAAACAACTTTCCTATATTTTTCAAGCACCTGTCACTTTTCACAATCTAATCAATTCCCTATAGATAAAAGAGTTGCACTTTATTTTACAGTATGTGCACTTACGTGTACTTACCTAAGAGAGTACTGGGTCATATAAGGTTAGGTTAGGTTTAAGGGTAGGTTCAGGGTTAATACCTAGCTATTACCCAGTTATTACTATAATAAGTACATCATATGTACATGGGGAACAGGACTGTAAAATAAAGTGCAGAAACACTTTATTTAACAGTGTCCTTGTTACATATGTTACATGTACTTACCATAGTAATAACAGTAAATTATGCATGATTACATGCAACTAACCCTCAACCAAATCCTAATCCTACCCTAACCCTATAGTAAGTACATGTAGTACTTATAAATATAAAATTACACTGTTGAAGTACACCTTAAAATGAAGTGTAACCTATTTCACAAAATGGATTGCAAATGCCAATTCATGTGGAACTTAAGTTTTATTTTTTTCATTTAGAAAGCAAAACAAAGTGGACTAGGGAAAGATGGCGAGCAAGACAAAGGGAATGTTTTGAGTGATTTGGCATGAGTTTTGCTGCACCCGGGCTGCTGGATTGAAGTTAATAAGCGTGCGAGAGTCCCGACGAGAGAACTGCGGCTCTTACCGTCTCCCCCCGTCCAGGCTGGATCTCCAGATGAGTCCTCCACGGCCCACACACACCAGAGACGAATCTGGATCCTCCACTGGAGCCACTGCACCTGTTGTTTTCAGGAGTCGGAGAAAGATAGACACTCATGCTTGGAGACCGTATGGAAGGATGAGAACAAGCCATGTGTTTTGTTGCTAAAGCCAAAAAGGTTCAAATATTTAGTCATCAAGAATAAAAGTCCCATTTAGAACCAAAATAGGTTTAAAAAATCATGAAATCAGAACTGACATTAAAAAATTTTGGGTTGGTAAGATTTTTTTTTTATGGTTTTGAAAGAAGTCTCTTCTGCTTACCACAGCTGCAGTAAAAACAGTAATATGGTGAGGTACTATTACAATTCAAAATAGCTATTTTCTATGTGAATATATTGTGAAATTTAATTTATTTCTGTGATCAAAGCTGAATTTTCAGCATCATTACTCCAGTCTTCAGTGTCACATGATCCTTCAGAAATCATTTCTGCTTCAAAGTTAAAAACAGTTGTGATGCTTAATGTTTTTGTGGAAACTGTGATACCGTTTTCCAGGATTCTTTGATGGATAGAAAGCTCAAAAGAAGAAATATTTTGTAGAAATAACTCAAATATTTTGTAACACCATATAAATCACTGACATGTCACTTTTGATCAATTTAATGCATTCTTTCTAATTAAAAGAAAGCAAAAAAAGTAACTGACTGACCCCAACCTTTTTAATGCTATAGTATCTTTCATCAAAAAGTATGATTTTTTTTCCCTCTTCAGTTCAAGGTGGATAAAATTAAGTCCTGCTAGACATATTTTCTTATGAAATATCCTGCTTTAATCAGAAGTAAAATGTTGTTAAATCTATTATGAACTCTTTTTAAAACTGAAAAAAAAAAAAAAACATAATTTGCTGAACTTACAGTACGATGCTGCAAAGAACCATGGAAGCGTTCTTGTTAAGTGTGCTGATGGATTTAGTGGTAATGTTTGTCTTCTAGGTTATACAAATCCAGCTAAAAAGAAATGCCTGCAGTAAGAGACACCAAACTATTTAGACATTCTCGAGCCGGAACAGTTCAGCCGCGGCATTTAGCAATGTAATGAAGAGCAGACTCCCGTCACATTTCCGCCAGGTTTCGCCTCATCACTTCCTGCCCACAGATGGTGCCACACTCATTCTTCTAATGTCTCTCTCGCTTTGCCTGGCATGAGCAGCTTGCACTTCACAATTAGGCTGTGCTACTTTGCAGAAAAAAAGGTCACATAATAGTCAAATGTATGCTAAAGCTGCCCTGATTCTGACACCCATCCCGTTACGATGGACTTTAAATAGCGTTTCCTGAGGATGCATGATAAATTGTCAATAATTGACCTTAGAGCTGCAACTTAGAAGCAAAGCTTGGACTACAATTTATGAGACGGTGATGGCATGTGGATGTACAGAATCTGTGGTTTGCGTCCACAGACGCTGCCCTTTAAATCTGCTGTTGATTAATGCACTTTCCCTCTCAAAAAGAAAAGAGTTACCTGGCATCCATTGGCTGCAGCTTCAGCCTGGATCTTTGAATATCCACCCGGCTCCTGAGAGGAGCTGAACGATCCAGAGAGATCCGCACAGAGCTCTTACAGGGAAACCCTCGGCTTGAACCGCCTGTGCTGAACCGGAGCTGACGGGTTAATCAATGCCGTGATCAATTTGGAATGTACAAATTGTTTTATTTGAATGGAAAATGCAAAGTGTTGTTTCTCAAGTCCTGATTAATTGACCCACATATTGAATGTTGCTTGGGAATGCCCAAAGCTCTGAGCAGGCTGTATTGGTACAAATTTTATAATAAGGTTATGTTAAATTGTAAATTAACCAAGACGCAATGCTCAGAAGGGCTGTTATTGGAAATGAATAACTGAGGAAGTGAAAAGGGTTACATTAACTTAAAATTCTAATGTTTAATCAGAGTCATGCTTTAATTTTATATTTTTAAACGCATACTCTATTGTTTGGTACGGGATTTCAGGAAATCACTTTTGACCTAGAATTACTTGTGTGTGTGTGCCTGTTTTTATTTTTATTCCCTCAACATTGTTATTGCAGTCAGTGTTGTGTACAGCAGGTTCAATCGTCATAATGCAATAGGATTCAGCCACACGTTAATTAGCTGAGAACGACCCAAGAGAGCCAAACTGGATATGCTATTACTGAGAGAAATACAGGAACACTCAAAGACAAATTATACAGTGCTTGATAAATTAACTAATGCCTCTCTGATTAAAAGCCTGAAATGCAATCTAATTTTTTTTCTCTTCAAATTACCAATTTGTCAGAACAAATGAATCCAATATGCCTTCCGTTTCCGTTTGCTGAATACAACCTACAACTAATTCCATATGACAAACATTATCACCTTCCAATCCAGCATTCATGTGCTTTTTTTCATCGGAGTTTGGCTTTATTGAATGCAATTTATCAAACTAATACACCTCTCTAAGTGAGCTGGGCACAATGTGTGTTAAGTGTGAGCGTAAAACTAATCATTTCAAAATGCTATTATAATACATGTATGAGTTATTCATCCATTTATCTGTTTATATGAATGCATTTTTATTTATTGTTGTTATAAACAAATACAGAGTGGAATGCAAAAGTCAGATGATTTGTTTTATTTTCCTAATTTAATATAGAAATGCTCATTGCAAATTGTGTTAGCGGCATAACATTTTGAGTGACAAGTTGAATTAAAAACATACAATAATATTTGCGTATGTTTTGAAGCGCACCTTGAGCCAGGAACATTGCCTGTTTGTAAAAATAAGTTTGCGTGTTCGATTTGTGAAATCATCATAATCTTGCTGTGAGTTAATGTTCTCAGAAGCCTATAATATTCTGCTTAGTTCGAAGTTCAAATGAAGGGAAAAAATCCCATACAAGTCACAGACCCCACAGTGTATTGCATTTTGTCTTGTTATACTTTTTGTATTCGACAGATGCACATTTTGTCAAACATCTGTGATGATCAAATTATTCTCTTGAGATGTTTACTAACCCTAAACTGAAGTGTTAATTCAGATCTTCAGGTCATGCATTACGAAGAGCAATTCCCTTTCTCACACATTTTTAATGTTGGGCACTTGCAAATTTGCCATGTATAAATACATTTTCATACAGAGCAGTGTCTGAATTTCAATCTGCACCTCCGGCTTGGGTTAATTAAACAAGCCAGGTTTGAAACCACATCTGTCCTTCAGTAAGATCAGTGAGGTGGGATATATAGCCTCTCAGTCTCTCTCTCTCTCTCTCTCTCTCTCTTTCTAAAAACAGATTTTTTTTTTTTGATAGTTTTCCCCCATAAAAACTTTCTGGCACAATGGAAATTAAAGAGGTCACAAGTGTATGTGAGTGTGTGTGTGTGTGTGTGAGTGAGAGAGAGAGAGAGAGAGAGAGTGTCTGCAGATATGAGGATTCACACTGTGCCAGTTGCATGCAAGATGTGAAAATTTCCTGTAAATGAGACAACGGCAGTAAATTCACTTTTATTCAAATTACTGTCATCGAAAATAAGCACTCCTCCCATAAACATTTCACCGATCATTGTTAGACCGACCGGCATCATCTGTCAGATTACACTGTTAATTCATTATGTCACCCCCTGTTTGAGACTATGCCGTAGTTCACCTCAGAATAATCAGGGATAATTCTACTTATGTGGATGCAGGGGTTACAGAAAACGATGACAAAGCTACATCACACACACACACACATTGATCTGTGTCACATTGTGACTGTGTGCCAAGTATTCACGGAGTTTCGGTTCATTTTTGTGACGTGTTCCAGAAAGAAGTTTGCAGAGACTGAGACCGAAGAAAGCGCACCCTGTTTGTTTTCTTTACGAAAACACAGAGTTTTGTTGTTATTTTAAGTCTACACAAATAATAGAAAAAAAACCTTTACAGTTTCAAATGATGTATTACTCGTTTCTGTATGACAAAAATGGAGTATTTAAAGTTCTTTTCGCCATTATCAGGAAAAAATGCAAGTTCATGCCGGCGCCTCCACCAACCCCAGAGGGTTAAAGGGTTAGTTCACCCAAAAATGAAAATTCTGTCATAAATTACTCACCCTTGTGCCGTTCCAAACCCGCAAGACCTTCATTCATCTTCGGAACACAAGTGAAGATATTTTTTTAATGAAATCCGAGAGCTTTCTGATCCCGACTGCAACGTTATTACCACTTTAAAACCTGACTGAGAAGAAATTATTGAATAAAGTTGTTATTTTTGTTTTGTTTTTTTTGTGCACAAAAACTATTCTCTTTTCTTCATAAAATGAAGGTTGAACCACTGTAGTCACATGACTATTTTAACGGTGTCTTTCCTACCTTTCTGGGCCTTGAAAGTGGCAATTACGTTGTAGTCTGTGGGGGATCAGAACGCACTCAGATGTATCAAAAAAAATCTTAATTTGTCTTCAGAAGTTGAAAGAAGGTCTTACGGGATCTGAACGACATGAGGGTGATTAATAAATGACAGAATTTTCATTTTTGGGTGAACTATCCCTTTAAGGTCTGATACCATATGATCTTTCCCTGGTTTCTTTTGGATCTACTTTATTTTAGTGTCTTTTTCTCTATTTATTTATTGTTCTCTGTTTGTTTCTTCTTCCTGCTCCCATGGGGATGATTTGGACAGCGTGAGAACGGCACACCGCATGCAGCCCTCTTGACTATAAGTCGGATTCCCCACAATCCTTTGGAAATGTGTTTGGCATTCCAGCTCTGGGTATAAGTGACTGAAGCCTGCCATCTCACCGCATCCAATACCTGAACACAACCCAGTTCAACCCAATGTCCCCGCTCTCTTTGCTCTGTATTAAGTAGGTAAGTGGCTGAGTGGCCGAGACATTTTGTCTCTCTTTCCAGCACCCTGCCTTTGATGCTGGGTTTAATTCTAATGGCGCAACACATCCAATCCGGTTATGGATTTCAGGCCGCTGGAGCATGGAGAGGCGGCATGTCCATCTTTAATCCCGATCAGACGTGCTTGACTCGGATGTGAAGCCGGCCCACTGGTACTGCATGGGATTGCTGATAAAGGATAATTCCGGTACTGTTTGTATAGGACACATGGAGCAACTCTCCGTCAATCAGACTGGGACCCTCGACTGAAGCTTTCTGGAGCTCAAATTGTGCCAGAAACATTCAATGTACTTCAATCAAACACACACACACACGCACACACATCATTCCTTTCATTCCAGCATGCATGTCTGTGGCTCTTCCAGCCTTAACGGAATAAATGGAGGATTGTTTCTGTAGATTACAGGCTAATCCCATTTAGGATGGATGAAGCAGTACAATGGTGCTTTAAAAAAAAAAAAAATTAAATAAAAAAGCAGCTAAATGTGTGTTTTTGATTCAATATTTAGACTATTGTCTTTGTGCACATTGAAGACGATCAACATTCATATTCGCATCTCCTGATGACAGATAGGTCCTCGGACCTGTGCTAGAAACTTGACTGACACTGTATATATTATGACGTATATCAAAGTGAAACGGCTTCTTTGACTATGGGGAATTGACTGGATTATTGGATGGTTGTGGTTCACTATTGGTGGATCTCATGTGAGTGACAGGTTGCCCCACCCTTATGCCAGTAAACACATCATCAGAGGAGAAATGTTGCTGCAAGAATGAGGGGAAGAGAGTTTGTTCCAAAAAAATGATGTGCATGAATAAATACTGCAATATTACACTCGCAGACAAAAATAAATAAGAATTTCATGGTGACTTTAAGAATCAACTTTGTCTTTTGAGACACATTTACACCATTTAATTTTGTTAACGTCTTAAACTTAAAGATCTCATCTGTGTTTTTTCTTCTCCTCTTCCTTACATGTTCTGACTTTGTTACTTTGGTAAGTCAGGAGCTCTGGTCTCGCTGTGAGTTTGGGCGTTCAGTTAATTAGCACAGAGCAGATGAGAGTTTGGTTGGTCCGGAGAGCGAAGCGTCTCTCCTCAGCATGAAGGCGTCGTGTGGCGCCTGTGAACATTAGATAGCGGGGAACGATTACATGGCAGGGAGGAAGACGACACCTTCATCCTCTCACATCATGGAGTCCAACAGCATGATTCACTGACCTGCCCCAAACATTCACAAACTGTCACTTTGAGTTGTCAGTCTTCTGTGACTCTCTCTTTACAACAGGACAGAGGGGAGCGGGTGGGTGTGAGGATGGAAACTTTTTGATTCCGTGACATTAAACTTACCTTGACAGGTACGGGCGGCCCGGGGAGGACGTGACAAGCTGTGTGTGACCAACTGACAGTGAGCTGAAGTTAGTGTTTCTTAAAGTCTGAATCAAAACATCTCAGTTCATCAAATCCATTTCTAATGCTGTTAATGTTTGTGCTGTTGTTTTGCCACCAAAATGATGTCACTTCCTGGAGGACGATATCATTAGGAAGTGTCTTTTGTCAGTTTTGCAAAAGACAGGAAATATAGGTCTTTTGTAAAAGCTAACAAACTCATTCCCAGTTACCGTAAAACAATATTCTCAAGAAAACTTGAAAACCCATGAAACCCATTCTCAAGAAAAACCAGTATACAGATTCATTTTACAATCTCTTATGAACTTTTCCATGAGAGCATCAAAGTGGTAGACAGTGGAGGGACAGAACTCTCTCAGATTTCATAACATTATCTTCATTTGTGCTCTGAAGATGAACGAAAGTCTAATGGGTTTGGAACGACATGAGGAATTTTCATTTTTGGGTGAACCTTTTAAATTGCCAAGGACAAATCCAAATGAGACATTTGTTGAGATACAGTAAAATGATAGAGCTATATACACTATTATTCAAAAGTTATTTGATCAAAATGCAGCAACAAGAGTTACATTAAGAAATATTATTACAATTTAAAATAACTGGTTTCTATCCTCATATATTGTGAAATATAAATGATACAAATATTTTCAGCATCATTACTCCAGTCTTTAATGTCACATGATCCTTTAGAAATCATTCCAATATACTGATTTGCTGCTCAAGTATCATTACTTATCAATAATGAAAACTACTTTTAAACAGTAGTGTGCATAGCTCTGATCAGATGCTTGAGTTCATATTAAGATTTGCAAGTTTTTGACACTTAAATCTCTTCTGAAACTTCATAATCGTATTGCTTTCTAGCTAAAGAAATCTGTTCTCTCTTTTTTTCATACAAAATGTTTACACAGAATCGAAGATTTGTGCAAAGATTGTGAGCAAGCGAGCCGAACTTGACAGCGGATGTGCTGTGGCGACCATCCATCTGACAGGCTGTAGCTCTGCCCGCGGCCACACCACTGCACATGACACATGAATAGGTAATTTTACCTTTGCGTTACCAGGGTCGTGACCTATGACCTCGGAGGTCTCAGCTGTCAGTGTCGGGATCAGTTTCACCCCTTCTCTCGCTCGCCCTGTCAGACGCTTCAAAAGTCAGCGACAACATCCTCCTCACCACCCCTGCGGCTCTAAACACACACACACACACACAGGCACAAACAGAAGCTGCCAGAGACTGAAGCAGAAAGAGAGAAAGACAAAAAGCAAAGATGGTGACCTTCCTGCTTCATGGCAGTAGCTCAGTCCCAAGAGCAGTCGAGGGATCTTTTGATATTTCAAAAAGTGTCATGTCTTTCCTCCCTCTTTTTTTTTCCCTGAGACTTCCTCTCTTTTTTTCTTCTTATTGTTACACACTGATATGTCACATTGTTGTTGAAATGAAATGCAACACTTCCCGAGGTTGTGATTTCCTTGTTTTGTGGGAAACCCAGTAGTGTCACCTGTACAGCTGACAAGTTGAGTTTTTAGCGCCGAGTCTCTCTGCCGTTCACCGTTCTCTTTGACGGCGAGAGGTGCGCGAGTCCAGAGAGGCCGACAGTCACTGTTGTGTTTTCATCTGCTCGGGGTTTATGTGCATTTACAAGCTCTGGACTCGCACAGGTGAAGAGCTGCTTACCAGAGCGTTCAGCTGTTTCTTTGTTTCCCACCAATTTAAGCAATAACTCATGGAGTCTCATCTCAGCCTCAAAGAATGGTGGATTACAGTATGATATAATGTACAGTAGCTCATTTATGCGTCACATTAAATAAGTACAAGTTTTCTTTGACTTAAGATGGTAACAATTAAGCTATATTTCCATCTCATTCATTTACCTGTAACACCATATCCACAACAAAATCCCTTAGGTGGAATCTAAAAACAATAAAATGTTAAAACAATAAAATGCGTACACGATCCCTTCAAGACATATATTATAATATGTCATATTATATTAGATACGGCATCAATGTCTCATTTATTATAATTTTTTTGTTTTTTAAAATAGTTTTTTTTTATATTTATTATTTTTATTGAAATATTTATATTAAAAATGACGTCTGTTTTGAGCATTTTTTTCATTTCATATGAAATAATATTTGTTAATTTATTTTAATTTAATTATTATTACTTAAATATTCATTTTATAATAATTATTATTATTATTATTGGTTAATACTTTAAGTTAGAGTTAGGGTTTGGTTTAGAGTTAGTTTCTTGTATGCATGCATAATTTACTGTTATTACTACAACTAAGTTTTACGTTATTTAATTTTTTTATTATTAATCTATTTTCCAATCTGCTTGCATAGGGTCACAGTATTATTGTTATTATTAATACATTTTTCAAACCGCTTGACATATGTAGGGTCACAGTATTATTATTATTATTTGCATTTTTATATTCAGATTTCATCTTTCATTTACATGGTTTGCTCTTTATACAATTGATAATAATAAATGAAAAAAAAAAAGATGCAAAATACAATTTTAAGTTTGGATATGTGCATTTATAAATTGAATCGAAGACGAAATGATCAAGAATTATTCAATTTGAAGATGTCAAAAGAAAACTTTGCTGTTTTACAGTTTCAGCATCAGCATTACACTGCTTTAGAGGAGAACATCAGCACCAATGATCGACTTCCATCTGTAGTGGTGGATATACAGTATAAATATAAGAAGTTTACATAATCACTTCAAAACCATTGAACAATTTAAACACAGGTCTCTATTGGAAGTCATTGTTAAATAAAAAGAATTTACATTTTAAATGTCTGAATCTAACATCCTTTGAAATGTGTAAGGAAGATGACATCCAGCTCTGTCTTTCTTTGTCATTTTCACTTTCATTTCTTTCCCTTTTTTCTTCCTCTCTTTGGATAATGAATGACCAGCGGTGTCCCATCTCATGCAGAAATCATGTTCCATCATCCCGAGCTTTTCCCAGCTCAAGAAGGAAAACTAGGTTTTTGAAGAGTCTGACAATATAGCTAATGTCATTTTTCACAAATAGGTTTTACATGTTTTTATTACAATTCTTTAGGAATGTAAGAATTTTTAAAATGAAGAGAAGTACTTCATTTTGCAAGACTGTTCGCATGGTTTTAAAATTTGAAGCAAAGACCTTGAAAAATGCAAACTCTTTTTCTTTTAAAAATCAAAATCATCCAGGACATAAAACGCCGAGTTTAAGAGCAGAAATTGATGGAATGTTTAAGACTGTCAGCATGTATTTAAGTATTAATTTGCTGGATTGATATATTGATTAAATGTTGATGATAATGACTACCTTTTGGCAACTGGTAAATCTCTTGAAGTTTATACGATCAATTAAAAGAATGCATAAAACGTTACAGCTGAAGAGTGACAAAATAAAGCAAAAATGAGAGAGCTTCACTGCATAGATCTTCATAATTCAGCTCTTTCTTTGAGTAAGAAACCTAATTAAAACAGGTCCTGTGATTAGATTTCTCTTAACCAGATAATGTGCTATCAGTGATTAACCTCAGAGTAACACACTAACTCATTTGAGTGTTTACTTTGAGTAAATGGTGCTGTCACGGTGCTGATGTGTGTCTGCAACGTTTGAGGGAAATCATTGCTGATACTGTAAAAAGTATGAATTTATGTGTAGTTTCTCCATTTGAACATTTCTCTTCTTCAAAGTCTTTGTCTTGAGCTCTCAAATGGGCAGAGCTGATGATATGTGTGGCATTAGAGCGCCACCATCTGGCCGTCGGCGGCACTGCACACACCACCAGCCTCTTCTTCTAGGTTATGCACAGATCATGCTCTATTTACTTAGCAAAACAGCCAATATGTTAAAATCACCGCATGCCGTTCTGCAAGGATGTTTGGGGGTGGGGGGCTGTTAAGGAAGGAGCGAAAAACAATAGCCAGTGTTTGGTTTCTCGTCACCTCTCGTTTAAAACACTCAGGGCTTGGATGCCTTGATATCCATCATAATGCAACTTTAATGGAAGAGGCCTGGCCTGCTCTGCCAGAGTCACAGTGGTTGCTGGGGGCTAAAGAGCCCAAATGAGGGGCCTGTCGTGGGGCTTTACCTCCAGAGCGGGGCATTGGCTATGCGCAGGAATAAGTGTGCCAATCGATCGCGGCAGTAGGTTGATGGGCGCGTGTAGTTTTGATGGATACGACTGTACCGAGAGGGGAGGTGTGGTGTATATATAGAAAAAAAGAAGCCCAGATTGCTTGACGATGGACCTGAAAAGATTTCCAGTGAAACGCAGAGAGTCGGAGAGAGAGTGGCAGCTGTGGTCGGCCCTCTACAGGGCGGCAACGGCTGCCTTGATTTATAGTTCCATCTGCTCACCGCGGTAAAGACAAGCTTCCCCCCCATTTGGTTAAAATGAAATGGACCTCAGAGAGCAGCCCTGCACATTTCAGAAAATGTGAAACTTTTTTTTGTGTGTGTTTTTTTTTCACGTCTTTAAACAATGGGGTGGTCCGTGCCGGAAACAACGGACAGTAAAACGAGAGGTTAACTTGAGGCTTATTGTTGTTCTTTTTTTTATCTTTTATTGTCTTTTTTCTTCTTCTTTCAAATCAAAGACGGGGAAAGATGAGAGTTTATGACAAAACCTTGAAAGATGAAAACGGCGACTTTATGGCTAATTTCCCCGGGAAATAGATGAAGGCTGGGAACGGGCTCGGATCTCTCCCGGTGTAAATCTCTGCAGTGCCACCCGTGACCCCCGGCCTTGACCTCCGCTTCTGGAGTCGCACACACACTTCCTGTGGTGCGGTTTGGGCCGGCGAACACCGCGGCCGTCCTTGCGATCCGCTCGCAGGAAATTCCCGCTGCCAGAAGTGTTTCCTGAATGTGAGAAAATCATTTTTCAACCTTTTTAAAAGCTTGGCCTTGAACATTATTGTTAATTATTAATAAAGCAGCACATACTTACTACTACTAGTCCAAAAAAATTGTTAATATTAATTATATAAAAAATATATACAAATATAAACTATTCAATTATATAATATGAAATTCTAATTGTATAAGTTTGTGTAACTTATACAATTATATATAATATATATAAAATGTGTAACTTATAAAATAAAAATGAAAAATAAATTTAAATTATATATTTGTATATCTACATTAATTATTGCATATTTATAATTTAGACATTATATATATATATAATTAATATGAAAAAATAATTTTATGTTATTAAATAATATTTATTATAATATTTATGCGTAACTTACAAAATGTGAAATATAAATTATATAATATTTGTATATCTACTTTTATAATTGTAAATATATCATTTTTACATTATATATGTATATATTATGAAAAAAATATTGTATTATTGTCTTTGTTATTAAATCATATTTAATATAATATTTAAACAAATAACAACATTCCTGATAATAATGACAAAGCTTCTCTGTCTTTGAGCAGGTTCTTCTTCCTTCTTTATTTTACACCAAAAAGAAAGGAATAACAGTAAGTGTTTGAACTTATTCAGAAATAATCCCTTCCTCACTGCGCCTGTCAGTCTGCATAATTTACAACAATTCAGGAAAAAAAGAGAGAAACACTGACTGTGGACGTAACACTACCTTTCAAAAAAAAAAAGAAAGCAAGCCCCACTTTTCTGACGACATCAATCACGATTTATGCAAGTGGAAATCCATATGTATGTGATCCCTGCCCATCTCATTTAAAGATAATGCCGAGCCTCATGTTGTGGACATGGCCGGAGTGTTTTATATCCTGCGCTTGACTGTATTAACCCTAGGGGCACAATATCTCTGTACAGCTGCCCTAACAGAGTCACAAAACACATTGATTAACGCTTGGCAGCGGACGGCGCTCCCAATGATCCGCTAATGAGAAGTGATAAGCGCACAGACACACACACACACACACACACACATGGCCCCGCCATTGAAGTTGGCAGAATCTATTCTAATAAGCCTGGGTCCAAAGAGCAGCACAGGGACCCCCTGCAAGAACAAGCGTGTGTGTGTGTGCATGTGTGTGTGTGAATATAATGCAGAGTTGCACGTCGCTGCTCTGCACACAAGGAAAATCCAGAAGGAAAGTGCAAACTCCTTTGAGGGCGATTTAATAAATAGACGGCCGTTTGCATCTCAGGGCTGATTTGTGCAAAGCGATGGACTGCTGGAAAACGTTTATTGCCCTCGGACCATTCTGATAGATTTCTCCGCCTCGGCTTGAGAGGGGAGCTACAACATAATGGACTGTTTGACAAGCAGAATATTGATACATGAAATTCCTTTGCATCCATCAAAATATTTCCATCATGTGACAGCCGCAGCGTGGAGGAAAAGAAAAGACGCAGACAGGCTGAAAAAAAAAAAGGGGGCTTTCACTGACACTCTCCGCAAACATCTCCAGCAATCAGCAATAATAATTACAGCGACAACACGTGTAATTTGCCAGCAAATATCTTCAGGAAAGACTTCACCGATCTGTGTCGGGCGGACAGGAAGGGCTGTTGACAAATGAACAGCGTATGAAAATAAACGGCAGGGATGTTTCACATGCAGGCTCTGCTGCAGAGATGCATTTGTCTTGGAGGAACTCCAGTCGCCGCTCGCAGTTTACAGCAGCTCTCGGCTAATATTTACACGAGACCAAGGCCTTACTGACAAACGCCCCGCGCTGGGTGTGCTCCGAGGTCAAAGGTCACCAAAAAAATACAGCCTTGGAGAAACAGGCTCCGGGATTTAGAAGCAAAACAAAACACACATGTGGAAAATCAAGCAGTCTCCTAAACTGAAACGGATTTCATTTACCCTTCCACTGAAAAAAAAAATGCAAATATATATATATTTTTATTATATAAATTATTATATTTTATTATTTTATTAAACATAAATGATATATAAAAAAAGACTTTGGTTTACAGTATTTTGTCAATTATTCTTTTAAAAAAATTTAAAATCAAATTGTATTTTATTTCCATGTTACGACCCAAATTTAGGATCCAACATAAAAAGGGGAAAACAGTTGCAATGGCCAGAGGGAAAAAAAATATGACATTTATTTTATTTACAATAAAAAAGCAACAGCAACGAATATATACATACATAAGGACTGGTGAGCAAACTGATTTAAACTGCAGCTCCCAAAAACACACACACACAAATATATTTTTTATAACAAAATGCCACCATAATACTTCAAAAAACAGTGCACGTGCTCTTATTGTTGTCAGTCTGTTCTCCCAATTCCAGCTTTGGGATTTTGGAATTCTGAATCAATGCTCTGTCTTTCCTGAACAAAGCCTCACTGGAAAGGAGATGGAAAATGTGTGTTTGGAGATGCAGTGTTTTGGCAAAACGTTCTCCGCGCACTTGATTACATTTATTCTACAGAGAGTCTGTCAGTCTCTCTCTCTCTCTCTCTCAGCAGGCGGACGAAAACCACGGGGCTTGATCAAACATCTCCTATTAGAGATGCCCAATTGAACCGCTCGAGTTCGGGCAGCTCCAAATTCATTTCGACTAATACCAAATTGACGGCTAAAATGTCAGCATGCTTGTGGCGTGTAAAAACGCGGCTTTCGTAAAAGTCACACAGTGAAACCAAGGACTCGGAGGTCAAATAATTCCACCATTTAATTCTGATGAAAGCGTCTGTTGTGTCTGAACTGTTTGCTTGCTATTGTTGCCTTTCTTTCCTGCCAGCTGGACTCTAGAGGAGAGAGAAATGTTTTCGACAACGCTCCCCCCTTTTTCCAAACCTGCGTATCAGTATTCCCAGGGCCGCGTGGTCCTGAGTGTGTACATATAAAAATAGGAGGCCTGTCATTTCACATTCATTAAGTGTGAAACTCAGAAATTAATAATGTAAAAATACACTTTTTAATTAGTCTTACATTGGGCCCAATGTACTAAAACGGGATCAGGCGCTCCCTGCAGACTCTCTTAATAAAGCATTAGTCTGTGATGTGCAAGCACTGACAGGTAGAAGGACTAAGGAGTTACTTTTCTACTCACATGAACAAATCAAAATCAGTCTTGTTCTATTTAAATGTAATTAACATCAGAGATCTGATTGCACATGAAGGCTGGCAGCAATATATGTAGACTGCGGCCGTATGTATATTTTATCACGCTCTGTAAGCTCTCTTTCATTACGGTGAAGGAGTGTGTTTACATAAGCTGACTGAATAAAACAGACAATCCATCATGAACGTATTACTTTATTTACATTAATAAGGCCATGAAGAGATTATGTAGCGTATTTGCTACCTAAATTTGTTATATTGGGGAACGGGGAGCAATAATCTCATGGGAATCAACCTTTGAAGATGCATCAAAACTATGCGATTGTCTTTCAGTGGCGTGTTTGTTTATGTGTCATATGGAATACTATAGGAGAAGCTAAATCAATCAATGTTGCAAATGAGGTCAAATGCATTCATTCACGCTGTAGACTTATGCATAAACATTATCAGTTATTTCTTGGGTAAAATTGAAAAAATGACTATCTTTTGATTGCCTTTTTCGTAATGTACTGTTTGAAATTGAATATCAATATTAACATTAAATAAATACAATATTTTTATGTTAATAAATTCAAATGCGTAACGTAAATAATGAATATAATAATGATGAAAATAATAAAACGTACAAAATTTGAAATACATATTTAAACATGATTCAATATTAACATTATTTATTATCATTGTGCAAAATTTAAAATGGACTTCACTGCATATTACATGCGTGTATAGCATTTGTGCTCATCTCTGTGGATACGTATGTGTGTGTTCTGTTGGCCATTTGACAGTGGAAATAGGACAGAAGTGTGTGAAGAGGGAAGTATGTGACGTCCTGCTGTACTGAGACTCAAAACACTGCAGCGGTGCTAAAATAATACAAAGAGTGTTTCAGCTCTGTATGGCATATCTGTACCTGCCATGTGAGTGATATAATGAATCCTGCCTGATCTGAGCGGATCCAGCGCCGCCGTGAAGCTGTTTTTGCACAGGCTTGCATTGCCCTTGTTCCCTGATGAATCCCCAAAGTGAGGTGAGCACCTTTGCGATTGAACACACAGCTATTAAGCCCAAATCACCCGGTACTCCCTAATTTGAAATAATTAAATCTTTCCTCCTGTCCTCCAAATCCCCTTGAAATATTCATGCTCAGGTTAGAGTTGTCGGGGTGAACGGAGGGCTATCACACTCGCTGACACCTCGCTGTCTCTCCACACAACAGCCCACAGATGCCGCGCCGTTTAAGAGCAGATTAAAACTGACACTAATTATAATCTGACTTGTGTTATATAACTTAGATGCTCAGGTGAATCCCCGGACCGTTCGCCCGCGTTGACAGATCCTGTCACTTTTGCTTAGGGGCCGAATTACGGGTGGAACGAGGCTCTCGTCTGCGCTCAGGCCGGCTGCCAAATTGGCAGAGGATTCAGACACAACTACATCCCTTTTTTATTTAATTGAAGTGCTAATGAACGGGGAGACTGAGACTGCCAGTCTCGCGCAGGAAAAAAGAAAAAAGAAAAAAAAAAGGGAAAAAAAACTGAACGCAAAGAGCTTTGAGAGACACGAGGCCTGAGCTGGACGAGATAGTGGCTTCACCAGAGCAACTTTTACACTTTAAACAGATGACAACACTCGAGCTGATACAGATCTCATCTATATTGTGTGTGTGTGTGTGTGTGTGTGTGTGTGTGTGTGTGTGTGCGAGAGAGAGAGAGAATGTCTATTACTATTTAATATTTCCATTGCTATTACCTGGTTTAAAATATATATATATTTAGTCAAAAACAGGGCTTTCCTCCAAACCGCTTTTTAGACTTTTCATCAATAATTACGAAACACAAAATGAACTGATACATTTTCAAAGCATTGTTGTTGTCACCAGAAATTGTCATTTTAAGTGTCTTGCAACTAACCCATTTCTTTTATAAAGATATTGACTTAAAGTGCAATATAATATTTCTGAAAACTTTGAAATTAAAGCTCCATTAATATTGATTAATGATGATGAAATCATTTCATGTAAGTGTTCTAAATGTTAGAGTAATACATTATGTAACATTGTTGTTTCCAGTCAATAAACATTCTCTTTTTTTTTTAAAGTTACTGGAATATCAGATGTTATTTCAGTTCAACTTACATATCACAAGGTCCAAACTGATAACTCAGTAATTCATAAATTAGTGTTCAATTATATAAAAGTCAATTCTGCTACAATCAAGTTGAAGTATTCATGTTCATGTTGTGTTTTATTTCTGTTATTGTCTCTGTATTGTCCAATAAACTGCACTTGGGTTCTCATCCTCAACTCGCCATCAGTGGATTACAATAAAATGCACCATATAAAATATGTTAGAACTTGAGCATTCAGTTAAAATATTTATTATATAGTTGAACCTTGCCTTAACCTGCCTTTTCCTATAGTTTTATAATATTATATATTGCAAATCTAGTTTGAAGGACAGAATTTGCCAAATGTACTCTAATTTATAAACTAGATGTTTGAAACACTGCAATTTCAATCTCAAAACCTATATATATATATATATATATATATATAAATGATGTGACAACTAGCCCCAGTCTTCCCTATGTAAAATATGCCTACAGTATTTCATTACAATCTGTCATGATCCAATCGATTCCTCATGCGTCACATTTTGGGTCAGCGTTACAGGATTTAACCTATATTAACCCGGGTCAGATCCCATATGTGACACTTCGTCTCGCTCTGTGCTGGGCCAGCAGTATTTATGACCGTTAATGGGAAAGTAATTAATTCCTCATTTATAAAGAAAAAAAACAGGAGACCAAAGGAGATGAATGGAGCAATTTAAAGACTATTAGTCAAAGTGAATAGATGAGAGCCTTACACAAACCTACAGGTTAAAACCACACGCTCAGATGATTGAGAAAAGATTTTTCACTGTATTATAGAGTATTATAAACATTTTCCTTGCAATGAAAATACAAGTACTAAACGTTAAAAACACACCAGTCCTGTTAGTGTTTATGTCATATCACAGCTGAAATCACTCATCGGTTCCAATGCAACTCAAAGGTTTTCTGGACTCGTATAGCATTCGCGGTCTGTTTCAAGCTCACTTTCTCGCATTAAAGATGCCTGATCTTCAGCAGATGCTGTTGTCAGAACAGATAGCGGCTGCGCGCGTAGACAGGACATCATATATGAGCACATATAATGCATTTGAAACACAGAGCTCACCCACAGTATATTAACCACATAACATTTTAATGTACGCTCAAGTAAGTCCGCAGTGATTGATTCCCCCTCAGGCGCTAACAGCCCTCCTAAGGTTTTGTGGAAATGCTGGCACAACGCTTTGGGAGCGTCTGACTGTGCTTGAGCTCTTGAGATCCTGCCCTTTCCTTGTTCCTCACGCTAGCGCTGTAACTTATTCATAACTTATTAACTCAGGGCCTGGCAGACTGAATCACTCTGACTGACTCTGAGGAACTAGATAACACTAGCAAAGGACTGTTGCTCTTTTGAGTTTATACAGTTGGCGGACAGTAACTAAAGTGTATACTGTACATGTGGTCTGCAACAAGATGCTTGTTTTTCTGTTCTGTCCTAAATGGACATTAGAGCTAAATTAATGCGGCAATGGTGGCAAATGTTCTTGAGTACATCACTGTGTGTGATCACTCAACACACTGCAAGACCACAGTGTTTAACTCTTCAGGACTTCAACCTGCAGATGCTTTACATACAATGGGCTTAAACTGGTCAAAGAAAAAGTATTTTGACAGTGAATAATGTTAAATCAGCTTTGGGGTGTGTGTAATGACTTATGGGTTGTTCTATTGAATACTTGCTGTCTTGGTCTAAAATGTACTTTTTGCCACATTTGATTTTAAAAAGATTTTTTTTTTTTAAAGAATAAAAAAACATTTTAAAATGTCTTACACACCAATATTATATTATTTAAATATTATTATTTCATTATTATTGAATTATTAAAAGTATTTATTTTAAATATTATATTATTTCAAATGAAAAAGAAATCATTTGAATGCATAACATTTTTACCCTCATTTTATTCTCATTTATTATTATTTTTAAATAAACTTAAAACTTTTCAAGCATGCACAATATATATTTTTTAATAATAAATATGGCAATTATTTATTTAAAACTATTCTGTTATTTCCAAATGAAAAGAGTAAAATAATTCAACTCAATTTTATTCTCATTTATTGAATATTTCCATATTTTTAAAATAATTTCATAACTATGATCTTATTAGTAAATTATTACATTTATTTATTTGGGGGAATAAAAAAAAAATAAAAAAAAAAATAGGCATAACTTGTTTTCTAAACACCAGTTAATTTTCCCTCTCATTTTGGACCCTGGTTGCTGTGATGTCTAAATGTTAAAATAAAGCTTGTTCAACCAGTGACATCATCACGGACCCACAATTTGCCGCTGAATTGCTTCCTAATACATTAAAACAATTTTAGAAATGTGCTTGAGGGGGAAATAAATCACACTCAGATATATCAGAATATTAAAAGTGCTTGTGTTTTGTTTGTTTGTTTGCTCCACCTTTAACCGATGTCTGATGATACATAAAGCCACCGCACAACAGCTGCGAGTGAAACCGGTGACCACGCCAGCGTTTGATCACGGAACAACCGCGGCATCTGTGTGTGTATAAGTGTGTGTGTGTGTATAAGAAGGAGGATTCTTGTCAGTTTGTGTTGCGCTCTCTCCTAGCGCTCGTGGGACCTTGTGGAGACCGCCTGCAATCGGCCCACTTGAGACCATCACAGCTGTCAGATAAAAATCAATTGAATTTTAAAGGGCTTTAAAGTAAATATTTAATTCTTGCCTTGGGAACCAATTAAGTGTGGAGAGTGAACTCAGAGGCACTGGTTGAACTGGAGATGTACTGGAACCAGCTGGTGAGCAATGGGGATCAAATGAGGTGTGGGGAGAGGGGCGCGCGCGGAAAAAGATGCAAATCTTTGGCACGTACATTCGCTCTCAATTACGTATTGATGTTTTAAAGATGCGGCGAACTTGGAGTGGCAGAAAGGGGCTGGGAGATCTCCAGAAAAGGTGTGTTGCACAGCGAGCTGCCTGCTAGCTTGTTTACTGTGCGTGTTTGTTGCTATTTGCTTTGTGGCTGATGTAACTCCCGCCGGATTGAGTCGGGCATGTTGGAGCATGCTCAGAACAAGCTAAGGCCCAAACAACTGTGTACTGGTGTGTATGTGTGTGGAAGAGAAGAGCATATATCGAATGAGACGTGGACGTTTAAACACTATAGATGCACATTTACATATACGCTTCGCAGTTTGCCCCATTTTTGGTTGTCATATAATTTTCAGTGATGTTGGGAGGAAAAGCTCACTCAGAAAATAAAATTGTGCAACAGTATGTCAGTGAACATGGACACAAATAACATATCAGAGCTTCATGTAGAGGAAGATTATCAGTGAATATGACTTCAGTCATTCAGTGTGTTCCTCACACAAACCTATAGTCTTCTTGGTTCCAGAACCTTAAATGGTTCTGTCAGGTGCTTCATATATAGAACTTTTAAGGGGTTCCATCTTGTGATCACTTTATGGATTTAGCTTCAATTAATTCATTTTAATAAAATTAATAAATGTTATGAATTAAACAGCTCGTAAACATATTTTGTGACTAGAAACATTTGAAAAAACCTGTTAAACATTAAAGTGTTATGCAATCATTTATAACATTTATCCTTATATAGAACATTTTGGCATAAAGGGTTCTTGAGTCATTAACCCTAAAGTTCTATATAGAACCCCTTTGAACCTTTTTTTTTTTTTTTTTTTAATGTGTTTTTCTTTGGAACTATGAACAGCATTATATATATTTTTTCTAAAATTCAGTAAATTAATTTTCATGCTTGGCTGAAATATTCCTTTAAGCTTTCCAGTAGTTGCTAATGTAATCAAATTTCAGAAATGAAATGTCAAAGTTGGATAATTTATAGGAGGTGAGAAACAATGATTGTTTCTAGCGTGTGTTTCTCTGTCTCTCGTCCCTCTTGAGTCGTGATGCCCTGGAGGTAGAGGGACTTCCCCACAGCAGGAATCTGCTCTCCACTCAAGACTGAAACAGACGAGCAAACCTCCTCTTTAACCTAACAGAACGCTGTCTAATCCAACAGTTCCTCAAGACGGACCCCAGATACCTGATTATATGTGTGGAGTGAAAGAGAGAGAGTCCACAAGACAGGGAGAGTGTATGTGGGATTGTTAAGCACTTTTGACTACTCGAAACAAGCTATCTAGCTCTCAACATTAAATAAATAGTAAAAAATTATATATAAAAAAAAAAATGTTTTTGAAAAAAAAAATTTATGCTCACCAAGGCTGCTCACCAAAATTTATTTGATCAAAAGTACAGTAAAACAATATTGTGAAATGTTATTACAATTTAAAATAATTTGTTTATTTTGTAAAATGTGATTTTTTTCATGTGATGTAAAGCATATTTTCAGACACTTCAATGTCACATGATCCTTCAGAAATCATTCTAATATGATGATATGGTGATATTCTATGATCATATCGAAAGTTCAAAAGAACAGCATTTATTTGAAATAAAAATATTTTGCAACATTATAATTAATAAGTATTTACCGTCACTTACGATCAATTCAATGCATCCTTGCAGAGTATTAATTTCTTACAAATAAATAAATAAATAAATAAATAAAGGTAACACTTTATTTTGATGGTTCTGACATTCTACTAACTATAAGTAACTTTGCAACTACATGCAACTAGCTCTCATTATTAGGAGACTAGTAGATTGTTAGCAAAGGTTAGGGTTAGGTGTTAGGATTCAGGTTAGTAGATTAAGTTGACATGTTGCAAAATTAAATAATCAGTAGAATGTCTGTTGAAGAGCATCAAAATAAAGTGTTAGTTTATGATCAAATAAATGCAGCTTTGGTGTGCATCATTTTATTTTTTCATTTTTTTTTAGTATTTATTTAAAGTTGAGAGCTAGATAGCTTGTTTCGAGTAGTTAAAAGTGCTTAACAATCCCACATACTCTCTCCCTGTCTTTTGGACTCTCTCTCTTTCACTCCACACATATAATCAGGTATCTGGGGTCCGTCTTGAGGAACTGTTAGAGATCTGTTAGGTTAAAGAGGAGGTTAAATTTGCTCGACTGTTTCAGTCTTGAGTGGAGAGCAGATTCCTTGAGTAGATTAAGCAGACAATCTACTGATACTCTGTACTTAAATGTGTAATTACACTGTAACAAGGACACAAAACAAAGTGTAACCAATTTATTATTAATATTCTTATTATTTTTATAATTTTAAAGGTTTCTATCAAAAAGTGCAAAGCAGAATTTCCTTGCTTTTAAAGGGGTGGTATAATGCCCTTTTCACAAGATGTAAAATAAGTATTTGATGTCCCCAGAGTGTGTATGTGAAGTTTTAGCTCAAAATACCCCACAAATATTTTTATATAGCATGTTAAAATTGTCACTTTTTGAGGGTGAGCAAAAACGCAGCGTTTTTGTGTCTGTTCCTTTAAATGCAAATGAGCTGCTGCTCCTGGCACAAGGGGCGGAGCTTCAACAGCTTGCACTCACACAGACATGCACTGAAACTTTCAAAAACTTCTTGTTTTTGCCTTTTTGCCTTTATGTTCAAATCGGATTCAGACAATAATGGAGAGACTCAAGAAGAAGTGACAACATGTAGAAGCAACAGGACATTTCTGAATGGTTAGTTGATGAATTTATTTAGCTTATGTGTAGTTATCTTCTAGTCATTGATTAGCATTTTCTGTCATGATAATCTATAAATCCCATTCCAGGGGGCGGAGTTTATGCAAATTTTAGGGTTGGTGATGTCACTAACCCTAGAGGAATGTTGTGTAGTCTCTACCAGCCGTTTGTTGTAGTTCTTAAAAGCAATTTATTTAAAAGCAAATATCTCCCTTTGCTTTGAACTTTGTAACTTTGCAGATGTTGTTTATGCTCAAACAGCGACATTACACACTAACTATGTATTAAGTTAGATAAGTTAGAAAAGTGAAATCATATTCAACCACCCCTTTAACACGTGTATATACATGTATTATAGACAACAAAATCAAAGAAATTTTATATATTAATCTCACAATCTCCCCTTTGCACATCAATGGCGTCACATAGGCCAAAGGTTTCCGACTCCCGCTGTTCTAGGAAAACCTTTGTCCTGGTGCTTTAAAGAACCAACTGACTGATCTGAAGAACCTATAAATGAAACATCAAGAACTTTCCTCAACCTCCAAAGAGCCAAACAGAAACTCAAAGAGCGAAACAATATTTCTTGTTCTTCGCTCAGCCAAAGATTCTTCAAGAAACAAGTGAAGAATGTATGTATCACTAACAGACTTTAATAGGAAGATAAGAGATGTTGAGTTTGACAGGTTGGGAAAATCTTTTGTTGTGCACATTAGAATTCCATGAACTCTAGAAGAGTTATAAAACCCGATCCGAAATGTTGTAGTCGACATCAGCGTGCAATTGTTGAAGTAAGCCAAAGTCATATATTCTCTTTAAAGTTACACGATGCATGTGAGAGAATCAAATAAAACCATCGGATCGACATGAATCCCGATATCTGTGACTGCAGACGGGCTTTCTGGTGATTTCTCTCTGAAGTGCGAGTTAAAAGAAATTCAGAGATACACCTCAGCAGCAGCAGTTTCCATTCCTGTCACTTAACAATACTATCCACAAGCCTCAGAACTCTAAAAGCTTAAACTGCGATCTGATGAGCGCTCAAATCCACTGCCGAGGCTAGTCGTACCTCGAAGGGAAACGCGTCGGAAATGAAAACCACCCGCTAAAACGCCTACCCTTATTTCAGCAGTCCTGTCTTCATCTTCCGTCCTCATTGGCTTGACAGACGCCTCTTTGCATCAGTCGTTTTCTTTTCGGCATCTGGAAGAAAAAAGGGATGTGAGAAAGACATAATAAGAGAGAGTGAAATGGAGCTATGAAGACGAGAAGTTTAATGTCTTGGAGAAGAAATGGATGAACTGTGGGAAAGACAAGGCCTTCAAGATACAAAAGCACCTCCAGCACTGGCTGTAAGACATGTGAGTGACTGACACTGGTTAGATACATGCATGTGTGTGTGTGTGTGTGTGTGTGTGTACGTTTGAGTCTCTTTCTGTGTGTATGCCGACAGCTACATGGTGACAAAGCAGTGATGAATTATACAGAAAGGGAGGCATTGCTTTGTGGAAACCAATGTAACTGTCAACCTCTGCAGAAACATGAATGTTTTTTGACCGAAGTGGCATTTCTTGTTATTGGAATAAAAATGTTTGGAGGGCAACTGGAGGCCTCGGCTTTCCGCCCCACTGAGGGGTGAAAACAGCACGAAAAATGCAGACCAAGACCAAGAAGAAACAGCAAAAGAGGAAAAGTTTAGATTCTTACTGATTTAAAGTTCCAAACGGAATGTAGGAGGATGCATTAAAGATATTATCAGGCTGACTCATGAATATTAATGAAGTGATTTAACAGTAGTCATAATTGATTAGCTAAAAGGCAGACAAGTGAGCTCTAGCATTGTTAGGTTCACAGCTTACGGCCTCTGCATTTCCTTCCAAAAAATAAAAACTAATTAATTAAATAAAATTGAAAATGAAATAAAATATATATATATTTTATAATAAAATCAAATTAATTTACTTTGGTTGCTACACACCTGGTTTCAAATGTCGACTGGTAGGAGACAAAAAAACAATTTTTTTTTACATCATATCAAAGAAACTACACTTCGGCCTAAACTCTTGAGTGCCAGGTGTTTACAGATTTGATAAGAATGTAAAATTAAGTTTGCATCTGCATCCAAATGATTTATGGCTGCGGTTTTACACTTTTATTTTAATTTGATTCCGTTCATAAGTGACATCTTGCGAACAATATGTTCATTCATTATTTATGGAGTCATGACAGTGGGGATGCTAAGGGAACGCATTTCCTTTGCTAATGACAGAAGGTGGAGCTGTAAAAATTGCCAGGATGAAAAATGAAAAATCATAATTCATAACAGGAGCGTCATGCAGTGATGATGCAAATGTATCACTATCACTCACAGTGTAGGCCTAAGCATGCAACCACCCAGATCAACAACATCTCACCATAGCTTATTGCTGTTCACATAAAAGATAATAATAAAAGTACATTTTCCAAGCTGTGCAATTTATTTTTAGATACATTCAAGTAGATTTTTCTATGGTTTGTTGGCTGTGTGTGTGAGTTCTCCCTCATTATACAACTTGAATCTGGAGTCTTTTATGAAACAGGGAACTGTAAAACAATCATCATTCATCTGGTATTTGCTGGCTGGCGCTTGTTATGTTTTTATTAGGCAGTCTGTGAGGGAATGAAATATGAACACCACGCCGTTCACTCGAAATGAAGCTCTTCGGCATGGCAGGCCTCGTTAGCTAATTTCCGACGGCTGGATACTGCCTCATGATAGATTCATTAAACTCTTCCACGGCTCCGAAATTACAGCCGAGACTCCTAATAAATATTCCAAAGCTGTGTGTTTTCTCGCATGCGTAATTATCAACACACACTAACTGTTTCACACTGAATCAATTAGCACATTTCTTTGAAAAATCCGAAGCATTTATTGACATGATCTCCACAAACTGTGAAACAAACACAACATATTTCTCGGCTAACGTTCTGTCAGGCAGCTTGCTTGGACCTGTAGTCACACATTAGCGCGGTCCCACACACATCATTTGGTCCTGTTGTTGTGCGTTCTCGCTGTAACAGATGTTGGCTCCCATAAGCTCTAATGTCTTCCAGTGCTGCAGACAGACGTGATAGGGCTGCTTTTGTTTACGCACTGTTCGCTTGGCTTTCACCATTCGTCAATATCATTTTGATGAGCATTTGTAGATTAAAAAGGCCTTAAAAGCCCTGCTTTATTTGGTGAAATGCATGCAAACAACAATTCATAGCACACTAGGGGTTGTACTGGCCGACTAGTCGCTTGCTGTGTTCAATAATCACGGATCAGGTTGTGCTTATATGTATATTTTTGGTTTAAAATCTTAAATAACAAGAATGTACGTTAAAACAAAATGAGAGTCAAATTTAAACAAATTGCAGTGCACACCTGTAAGATGATCATTTGCAGTGAAAATAGTGCGAACAAGACTGACAGCAGCATCAACAGAGATAGGCTAAGTAAGAATATAATTATTTCAAATATTTCTGTACTAAATTCTCATCAAGATACAGGACATCATACTGTACAAAAAGTAGAATATTCAAAAGATCTTATAAAGCACTTGAGAAGTTATGAAATGCCAAAAGTAGTTAAAAAAAGTATTTGGGACAAGTATTTACTAAAAGGGACTCTATAAGAACTTTCATATACACATTACTTGTTATTGCCAACGTGAGAACAGCTAATGAAACGTAAAAAAAAAAGAAAAGAGAGACCTTCCCCTAGGTTGTCTATGAAAAGTGTTTTTTATGTGAAGGACTCCGGATGTTTTTGCCGGGAAAATCAAAATGAGGTGACAGTTATGCGCGCTCCCGACAGCCTCTCTTCTATTTTAAGACACATAACATAAAATGAATGCTTATTATACAATGTTTAAGATAATGCCTAAAGATATATTCTGAGAAAAGGGATTAATGCAAACTACAGTCTCACTTTGCCAGATATAGGCTACAGTCTATCTGAAAAATACTTTATAGTAACCTAATCAAAACAGTGTAAATTTGAATTACCTCATGATCCGGTGAATTGGAGCAAATATATCCACACTATGATCAGATGCTTTCTGAACTGCCGTTTTCTCAGCGCTGTCATTTTTGTTGTGTTTATTTTGTTTAGTGAGAGGAAAGCGCACAGCACATATTTACATATCTAAACATCACTCTCAGTTGTTCGCTGAGGTATTTCAAACTTCTTTTTACTTCTAAGCAAAGAATGAAATGAACTTAGCCATGACAGAAAATATCAATGTATAGAGAGCGAATCACGTTCAGTCTGGGTATGTTGTTGTGCCTCCTGTGCACAAATGCAAGCACGAGCAAAGTTGCTGCTGACTGCAGTTCACTTAACGGCCACCGGTGTCGCAAATAACAAGAGTTTCTGGATTATAGCCAATTTAAAGATGAATTAAAGTTAGAAAACAAATAAAGAACTTAATTAATAATACTTTTAGAAAACACTTTTTGTTTAAAAAGCATATACATATTGAATGAATGATCCATCTAAATAGGTAGCCTAACATAGGCTATATATATGCAGCAGGTTGCCACAAGGGGGTTGATCACATGACCGGCGGAAAATATAATAATAAATTAAATTTCAAATGTATTTAATTTATTGTACATAAATGAACAATTTGTTACAATGGCATTGATAACATTTGCTAATGCATGATGTTGCATCCACACAGCTAAAAGCCCAGCATTAGTGCATCAGCTAGTGCAACATAAAACACAGCAAATGCTTTGTTACTCAGATGCATTGCTATATCAAAAGCATTACCCATTGGGACTTTTATTAAGTATGGTGTAAAAGTTCCTTGTAGTTGCCTTTCTAAGTTGTACTATTCAACGCAAAAGCATTTCTTTTGAGTTGCTCCACTAATACGCAATTAAAAAGAAACATTTTTCAAGGCCATTAGCCCCGTTGTACCCCGAAGTTCTCACGCGAGCAATTCAATTGTCATCAGAGAAAAAGACAGAGCAAGTCCTCCACCTCAGCATTTCCGCCTGCAAAAGTTCAGGGCCCGAGGTGAAGAACGAGTCTTATTTGTCTATTTGTTTGTTTAATTATGGGATTCGGGGACACATTTTCCTCGGCAACATACGATCAGCCTGACCTTCAAGCTCAATCAAACCTTTAAGCTGCGTGGCATTTTTCTCGTTGGCTCTCCTGCCTGGCGCGCGGGTGAGTTATCTGGCTGAACGGGAGCAGTCCGTGGAGCTGACAGACTGTTACCTGTGTGGGGGGTCTTCATCTCGGCTACATTAGCCCATATGGCCTGAGTTAGCTTCTATTGAAGCCGTGGCCTAATTACGAGGAAGCGGGAGAATGTTTGCGAATGACGATTGGGCCTCGGTGTTTGTGCCTCATCCAGCCCCCGCGGTGACTCGCACCTGTTCCCGTCTTTAAAACCTCTCTTTCAGTTTAGCTTTTGGCCAACGCCACCAAATGACCTATCCAGGGGGCAATAACGCTTTTTCTGTTTTGCCTGTCGTCAAGCCACGGTGTCAGCATCCAGTGGAACAGACGCAACTGTACCCCGGGCAGCAGACAGAGGGGTTTGTGCACACAGCTGCTCGGGTTTATAGCTTTTAAATGTACAAAACGCAAAGGACTCGTTATATTTACTCGCTGGCACATCATAAGGCAGATGCATCGGGAAAAAGAGAAGTAAATACCGGTATATTCAGCACAAGTGTTGTGCAGTAACTAACTAAAAATGCATTTTCCAGTAGCTTAGCTGTTTTCAAAACAGTTTAGCTTTTCCTGTAACAAGATACTTTTTCTAGAGCAAAACGTTGCTGGTTGTATTGAGCATGCAGTTTTGCAGGCAATCAAACGCTTTCTTGGAATGCATCTCTTTGGTAAGTTAGATTCGTTTTAGCAAATCGATTCAAAGACTGAATCAGTTTGTTGAGTCCCTGTTGAATAATTTCAAATTCAATATTGCATTTGAACATGATTCAAAACCATTTGCCAAACTCTGGCCACATCATCGTCATGATTAGGTGATAAAACAGCAAAAACAGACAAAATGATTCATTCCGTAGGGTGCATGTGTCTTTTGCAGTTATGTATGAGCCTCTGTCCTCTTTTTATAGTATAATATTTAATTAAATGCTAAAATACTGTTAAATACTGTTACATAAATTACATAATCTCATATATTATAAATGATGCATCATTTCACATATTTTGAAAAGGGCTGTTTTTTTTTAAAGCATGATGAAAATAAATGCATTTAAACATTCCTCCTTCATATGATACACATTATGGATTTTTTTTTTACATTTACATAAAATGAATAGTCCTAAAGCCAGAATATGTGTGCAGACAGAAAATGTGCTGTTGCAGAATTGGCAATAAATAATTTCTGTTAAGGGTTTGTACTCCCTGCATTTGGATTCTTAATGTGAGGGCTATACAAGTATCTGGGTGAGATATTTGGAGAAAGTTTAATCAACTTAAAAAATGAAGGCGACCAGCTGCAAAGCTTTTTGAAGTTTACTGAACTTCAGGCCTCTGTAGTTGTGCTTACTCGTTTCTTTGAGTTAGACTGGTAGTTGGATGTACTTACTGACGAAGGTATAACTAACTTAAACAAGTTGAGTAAACTCAAAAATGCTTTGCAGCTGGTGGCGTATTTTTTAAGTTAACTCAACTTTTTATTTTTTACAGTGAAGTACCACCAAACTTGACAAATTTGCTTGTAAAATGAATTGCTGATGTGGACTGTAGGCCATGATAGACTAATGATTAATTATATGGAAATAAAGCAACTACATTGTCTATTTACTTATGAGCCACAATGTCTTATTTGACAATTGTGTCATCTCTTTCCAACTATTAATATATTAATTGCCATTAATCTGATGAATTAACTAGCATATAAATTAATTAACTTAATAACAAATTTTAATGGTTTGACAGTCCGGTTAAAAATGTAGTGCTGTGCACCTTTACTGTTACGATAACTACTTCAAAAAGGGTAGTTTGAGTGAAGCTAAACTATGAGCAGCTTCTACACAGCGATTCAGCATTTCATGACCTGGATGTTACAGCAACAGTCGCCTATGTAAAGTGTGTGTTGTCATGTCAATGTTCCTGTCAGGCGTTGTGATTCCAGGATGACTTCCTGTAAACACACTGAGAGATTTGTGTGCTTTGAGGTTCAGTTTGATTCAACATCATTTCCCACTGCTTTAGGACTTTGTTGCTGTCGGGAAGAGAGCGGTAGGGGAGAGAGACATAGAGAGAGAGACAGAGAGAGAGGCAGACAGAGGAAAAATGGGTTCCCACTAACATGTTCATCAAAGGACTTTTCTTTCTCTCTATCACTTTATTTTTATTTGGTGTCAGCACTTCACAGTGAGAGTCATATGGAAATGTGTTTGGTTGCCTGGAAAGCTGTCAGGAAACACACACAACTCAGTTGCACGGAGGTAATTTGACTGGGCTGATGTCTTTTCTCCTTTCTGGTCTCCTCATTATACAGTGAGAGAGCAAAATGGCAGCGCTCTGTGTTTTATCTGTCAGCATCTCTCCGTAATGCGTTTTCATATCATGTGTATTAGTCGCTAGCATCAAAGGCCCCCGTGTAAGGGCCGCGGAGAGCCGGAGAACCAGACATCCTGAAAGGTGACAATTGAATCTCTTTGCTTGCGTGGCATGTCGACGTTCTGGGAGAATAGGCTTCATTTGACTCGCTTGCTCTTGGGTAAATAGCAGCATGAAAAGAAGGCCATAATATGACAGTTACGTGTGATAGTGAGAATGTGAGAGGAGCGTTTTCTTCATAAACAACACCGCACTAAAAACACGTCCGATCAGTGGAGAGCAGACGTCAGAAGCAGGAGCGGAGAATAGAAGTTATTCAGTAAAACGTGTTTGTAAAAGGAAGTTCAGTTGTGACGTGAATAGACACATTCCCCCTCGCAACATAATAGAGAGATGGAAATGTTTATTTAAAAACTGAATGTATGTCTTAACTGGTAATAAGAAAGTGTTATTCCACAAAAAGGTCATTTATTTTTCAAATAAATTTCTAAATAATTTTTCATAGAAATGTATAGAAACATCTTTAAAAATTGCATTATGATAGATTGCAGTCCAAATGTTTCATTCTAGGATGCATGTCTTTTGCACTTTTGTAAACAAATATATAAAGATTCTAAGCACTCTATTAGAAAAAAAAGCAATATTGTATTTGTACATGACCAAAACCATTTGCCAAACTCATTGTAATTAAGCGATAAGATGAAGAATTATAAGAAGCAAGTGTGTTTGCATTTAACATTTTTTTAGATTGAAGCATATATGATAAATATGGTATGTATGTAAACCTAAATCAATTTATCAATCAAACAATCAATAACCAATGTAATATTTGATTTTAATATATATATATATATATAAAAAAACATTTCAAATGCAATATTGTACTATTTTAATACAAATGCACTTGGGATAGTTTGATAATTTCCCACTTCAGATCTGTTCGGTTAAATGAAATGAAACTACTGTTGCAGCATAGTTGCACGCACAGTATATACGGTATGCTTTCGCATAATTGGAGTGTGTGTGTCTGCATCCAAAACATTTCCTGCTGCTAAGCATCAGCACATGCGGGCCTTCCTGCTGCATGCTGGGATCACAACAAAAGCTATTGATTGGCTGAAAGGAAGACATCTCCACAAAAGGGCCTCCTGTTGAGGCCTTCCAGAGAAATACCGCAGAGAATATATAACCTTTCTCGCTATCTTAAATGCTCCCAAGTAACACGACTCAGTTGTTTGATTATGCCGGAAAAATACCAGCATCCATCTGTTGGTCTGAAAAAAATGTCTCTATGAATCAAGTTTATAACTGAACTGTCTTCATCTTAAAGTGCCCCATTATTCTTTTTCAAATTTTACCTTTCATGCAGTGTGTAGCCTAATGTAGCCGTTTGTGAATGTAAAAGGTCTGCAAAGTTTAAAAGGTCAAAGTGCACAATAAATTAAGTTATTGTAAACTCCTAAAAGAAAGAATCAATTCTAAACTTCCAAAACGAGTCGTTAGCAATTCCAGCCTCACTTCCTGTAACAAACCTACATTCTTCATTGGCTGCTCGCACACAGCGTCTACTTTGACCCGCCCTCAAACATTGTAGCGTTTTGTTGTCGACATGTTGAGAAGATGCTGTTTTCAGCGTTGCGAATCCCCTTTGCTGCGCTTCAAAAAGGATGAGGACTCACACTCGCAGTGATACGAAGAAAATGACGCCATCGTTTACTGTTCGTATCAGTGTATACAAGTGCTCAGGAAGCCTCCAGAGCCAAAATTCAGAAATAGCAATGGGTGTTTCGTTTCTAACATGCGATGTGAGCTGTGGACCAATCACAATAGAATGGGCCGTCTGACCAATCAGAGCGGAGTAGGCTCATGGAAAGGAGGGTTTAGAGAAACTGAATCTTTGAACAAACCGTTTTCAGATTCTTTGAGGAATGAGGTGATGTGCAATGTATATTATGAGAAAAATACAGTTTTGATGCATGTAAATCCATTGCAGGAGACTCCAAAACAAAATTAGGAACCTTTAAAATAGCATAATAGAGGCACTTTAGTATGAAATATTGCAGTGGTTCTCAACTCCAGTCCTCGGGACCCGTTGCTCTGCACATTTTGTATGTCTCTCTTATCTGACACACTCAGTTCAGTTCATGGAGTCTCTCTTAACGAGCTGATGATCTGATTCAGGTGTGTTAAATAAGGGAGACATACAAAATGTGCAGAGCAGCGGGTCCCGAGGACTGGAGTTGAGAACCACTGAAATATTGTATACTATACTGTATATTTACATATTATGGAAACCAACACATAAAACAAATAGTAGTTTAAATAAATAGTAAATAGTAAGTTAATTAGCTGTTAGTTTTGGTTCTTTGCCACTGTCTTTTTCACCTTTGGCTTTTGGCTTGCATTGCATTAACACCATTATATGAGAACTGAACTGAGCTGGACGATGGCATCACGGTTTTCTCCAGAGCGGCTATATATATATATATATATATATATGAACTAAATGAATAGTTTTTGAACCATCACTGAACTTACTTAAGCTGGACTATGACGCTATTTTCTTCTAAACAAACTTTGCTGCATTATTTTCCTATTATCACTGTAAAGCTGCTTTGAAACAATCTGTATTGTAAAAAGCGCTATATAAATAAAAGAGACTTGACAAATCTAAGGACCATTACACCCCTGACCTACAAAACCTTTTATTTCTGTTTCCTGATCATCTGTAGAAAACGATCATAGGAATGTAAAACTGACTGACACACATCACCTTTCAGAAGATGACGCATTTCCATGGGAATCAGCGATGCTGTCCCCTATAGCACACGTATGTGCAAACAATCACTTACACACAATAACACACACACTCAGAGCCGTGGGCGAGGACCATCTGTGTGAGGGTGTCGGGCCTCCGCATCTGTAGTCGCCCGATGAAGGTGAGAGAGAGGAAGAAAGAGACGCAAATTAAAGCTCACCGTGGGAAGCTGGAGCCCCTGGCGCTTTTCTTACGCAACAGCTGCACCTTCACCAGCCTTCATCTCACATCCTGACATATACGTCCAGCCGGGCCGGTCCGTGCGCCAGAGCCGGCCCGGGAAAGAGCGGGAGGAGGGCCAGGGTCCCCGCCTTAAGCAAAACAGGTGTATGACATCCTGTTGCTAGTCTGCAGGGGGAACCGGGCTACGAGCCGCACATCCTACTGAGAGAACAGCCCAAAATAACAAAAGAAGGTTAGAGCCAAGGCTGACAGGCTCATTGATAATATTTTAGATAAAGCAGGTCTGAGAGTTGACTGCAAATTGCCTCTAATGTCTAATGGTGTGGGCTCTGGGCCACAGTCGCGAACAAAATGGAGCCATTATTTATTATTTCTCAGGGTGGCTGAGGGATTTGGCCCTTGCCAGAAATGTGTGGCCGGCGTGCCAGCTTCGGCCAGGTCCCATCCGCGACTCGGATCTCTAAGGATGCGTGCTTAAAGCTCTTACATGTATTGTTGGGGGTCGACCGAGGTTGGTTATTTTAATGTACAGACGGGTCGTGCTGACCTTGCGATCTCCCAGCGGTAACATGCATGTTAAATGTATTTGTAAATACACTACTGTACATAAGGGTGAATATCACCTCAGGAAAAAAAGACAAGAAAAAAACTACATAGAGAAAATGAGGCTTGTTTTTTATGACATTTCCTCAATGTTTTACTACAGTAAATATATATATATACTTTACTGTAATAAAACATTGAGTCACATACTGACTGCTACTTTTGATATTGACCCAGGGACTCATTATTCCATTTCTTTTTTTTAACTTTAATATTCAGTTAATGTTCAACAATATTATTGATCTGACTGTACTGACGCAGTTGTATGAGAACTGAACTGAGCTGGACGATGACATAATTTTTAGCAGAACTGACATGAAATGAACAAATTTAATAATTGATGATCTTTACAACAGAACTGAATCAACACTGAACTGACTTCAGCTGAACAACAGCCGAAATGCATAATTTTCCTGTTATCACTGTAAAACTGAAACAATCTGTACTGTATAAAGCGCTATATAAATACAAATGAATTGACTTGACTTTAATATGTATAAAAAACGTATACTATTTAACTATACGTGTGTGTGTGGGGTGTGTGTGGGGGGGGGGGTGTTTAGACATAATAGGCTACTATATAAAGTATAAAAAAGTTTTGTGACATTCATCATTGACATAATTAGCAAAAAAAGTTTCAATTAGAAAACAGGCGTTTTACAGCCCGTTCCAAAGGCAAATGACTTTAAAAGCAGAAATGTTATGAGTTAAAGAAAGCCTGGCTGTGCCATCGGAGTATGATGGGATGTGAGAGTGTGTGTGTGTGTGTGTTGGGAGGCGGATGATCATTTAGATGGCACACTCCAGTTTTTCATCATTAGGCAGATGCCTCCTGCCGCTCAGGTTAGGTCACGTCCAAAGCACATGCTGTCTGAGTCAAATGAGCCAGTTCAAGCCCACCTGATGCACACACACACACTCAAGAGCAGTGTCCCCAAGGCCAGCCCGCCACACACACATGCACCTGGCCCTCCATTAGCACCTAAACTTCACTTATTAGATTAATACCAGAAGTGACGATAACCCCAGACCTTTGGGGACTCCCAACGGCTGCACGACTTCACCTGAATGCTGACAAAATCTCACTTTGGCACAACGGAACGCTTACAAACTGATTTAAGCATTGGCATTCTTGCAATAACTTTAATGATAATTATATTTAAACCATAATTAGTAGATTAAGTCTTGGATATAGTTTGCTTTATAAAAAAAGATATACTCTGTGAATAAAATGTGATAATTCCCTCATGGTAAAAGCTCCTTGAGAAGGTATTCAACACTATGGTCTCTTACCCCAAAAAATGAAAGTTCTGTCATAATCTACTCACCCTTATGTTGTGCTGAGCATTTTCAGTCATCTAAAAAACACAAAAGGACATGTTAGACAGAATGCTCATATTTCACTTTGAAAAGTGAAGTTTGAATAAGCAGAAATTCAAATGAGATTTGAGAGCTACAGCAGAAGGGAAATATTTTAAAGTGATTTTTGGGAAACTAACCTTTTACAAATGCACTGTGCCTTTATAGACCTTATGCGCCAGAGAAACGAGAGCGCCGCCATCTTTAGAATATTGTCTTTGAACTTCCATTTTTGCGGTCGCTCTGTATATTTCTATGGCACTGCTGTCCAGGAGTAATTAGCTTTTGAAGTGGATTTATTTAATATAAAGTTAACGAAAGTTATCATGAGGACTGTAATGTTTAAATCAGATGACTTAACAAATGTCAGTCGACCGGGAAGATTTTAAACGAGCCGTTCATTCATAAACACGCAAAATCGCTGTGAAAATACAGACCGGAACGAGCGCAGCGCTGAAAAGGGGCGGGGCTACATAAGGTCTACACTCTGATACTATTATGTGCAATTCTGTCTCTCATCGAGTAAAAAAAAACAAACAAAACAATGAAATATATTTTTTAAAGATGAACTCTGGTTCTGGTGGAGGTAATGAAGGAAACTGCTGTACTTCAAAAAAAATAAAAATAAATCACTTCAAAGGACTTTATCATACATGCTACTGAAATAAGAGTCATATGAATGAGTTGGTTGAACCCTTAAAACATCACCTAAATAACAGTTTGCTCTAAATAAATCCCTTCTTGCAAATCTCCTAAAAAGAACATCAGCCACATTAACGGCAGATCAAGGCCTTTATATGAAACCCAAACCACTCAGAACAAATGCTGACTTCAGTGGGCTGTTTTACTGTGTTCACGAAGACCAGTCTCCCGTGGAGAAGCCAGAGCTTCAAAAACACAAACAAGTAAAACAAAAAGTCATCCAGTTCGAAACCCAAATCACCTTTTTGGACTTGAAAAGCTCCGACATGCTTAATACCCCGTTTCCTTTGGAGATCTGGCTGCTCACACTACTGGGTAACCTTTCCACGCGCCGTTTGTTTACTGCGGGGAGATGGAGAAGGGTTCGCCGGTTGCTGTCGAGTGCCAGAAATGAGCACCAGCACGAGCAGTTTGTAGAAGTCAGCCATGAATGATTACAGATTAGCCGGCCTGGCAGAGGTTCGACAGGGATCCCTGATGGAACTTTAAAGCTGTTGGCATGATGGTCCGACACAATGGAGGAAGACAGAGCAATGCCACACATCATTTGGGCTTGAGCGCACCGCACTCCAAATAATCACTTTAATCAGCAAAAGTTAATCGCTGTAAATCATAAATTAATGGGATGAAGAGTTGGCCAGAGGCGCCGCGCTCTGAGTTACTGACCACACAATGTCTGATACAGCGGCCCGGACAACAATGTGCACTTGAAAATGTCATCGCATTAGCTAACAAAATATCAAGTCACATTTATAGTATTTTAAATGTGCAATTTATGTCCCACTAGTGTCTAAAAATGAATTGCATTGACAAATTCAGTAAAATCCACTTCCAAAGTCATGCTTCCAAAGCACATGACACAATGTTACGATCAAACAAACAGATTGAAAATTGACATTATTGTCACACTGTATGCAACACAGAAAACCAAAATAGAGACTTGTCAGAATTTGATTGGATGGTGAAAAATGAGGCAGGTGGTTGGAGAGGAGAGGTTTAAAAGGAAGGAGGATACGTGACATCAGCCAAATAAAAAGGTTGAGATAGAAAAATGAGGAAGTCTTTTGGATGGAGGATTACAAGACAGACGTTTAGTTAAAGGGATATTCCACTTTTTTTTGGAAATAGGCTCATTTTACAACTCCCCCAGAGTTAAACAGTTGAGTTTTACCGTTTTCGAATCCATTCAGCCGAACTCCGGGTCTGGCGGTACCACTTTTAGCATAGCTTAGCATAGATCATTGAATCAGACAGGACCATTAGCATCTCTCTCAAAAAAATGACCAAAGAGTTTCTATATTTTTCCTATTTAAAACTTGACTCTTCTGTAGTTACATCGTGTAGGAAAATGTAAAGTTGCGATTTTCTAGGCTGATATGGCTAGGAACTATACTCTCATTCCTGCGTAATAATCAAGAAACTCTGCCGTACCATGAGTCCAGCAGGCGTAATGATATGACGCAGCGCCTGAAAATAGGTCTAATAGGTTAGACAAACTTAGTCCCGGTCATGTTGGAAGTTGCCGAGCTGGGGACTATTTTCAGGCGCTGCGTCATATCATTACGCCTGCTGGACTCATGGTATGGCAGCAAAGTTTCTTGATTATTACGCAGGAATGAGAGTATAGTTCCTAGCCATATCAGCCTAGAAAATCGCAACTTTACATTTTCCGTCGGTCTTAGTACACAATGTAACTACAGAAGAGTCAAGTTATAAATAGGAAAAATATCGAAACTCTTTGGTCATTTTTTTGAGAGAGATGCTAATGGTCTTGTCCAATTCAATGATCTATGCTAAGCTATGCTAAAAGTGGTACCGCCAGACCCGGAGATCGGCTGAATGGATTCGAAAACGGTAAAACTCAACTGTTTAACTCTGGGGGAGTTGTAAAATGAGCCTATTTCCAAAAAAAGTGGAGTATCACTTTAAAGAGGCTTTACAGAATTAATTTAGAAACCCTTGTTATTAGCGACACCGGTGGCCATTAAGTGAACTGCAGCCTCGTCTGGGTAAATCCTTTTGATTTTCCAAAAAAAAAAAAAAAAAAAACTAGGCAAGTCCTTCACATAAAAACCAGTCTACAGACTTTCATTGACAGCCGAGGAAGATGAGGAAAAAAACCATAAAAATTCTTACATAGGCTAAAGCCCACTTTAATGTGCACAATTAAAACAAATACTTGCATTAAAGGGATAGTTCACCCAAAAATAAATAGGCCTAAATAAATAATAATTCATAACATCATTTACTCACCGTTTGCATGCTGTTCCAAATCTGTATGACTTTTTTCCTTTGTGGAACACAAAAGATATTTAGAAAAATGTATTGAGGAATGAGGATATTGACGTTAAATGACGGAATTGTTATTTTTAGGTGAACTATCCCTTTGTGATTGAGTCAAATGTGATTTCACATTAACAAAGACAATCATTTCACAGATTAAATGTTAAGTTTTACATGATAAAACCAAATGAGTGAATTAGAAGCACACTGTGGTGGCAAAGGCATTCCCCCTCACTGTTTCTCAGTTCGCTCTCTCTTTTTCTCATTCTCTCTTTCACACACACACACACACACACACACACCTGCTGTACGGAAGCTCAGAGCAGTAGGTGTACGGACAGGGAACGCAGACTGGGCTCAGGTAAATTATCACATTGGTAAGTTGTCAGTAAACAGGTAAATTGCAGTGGAACAGGTGTTGGTGAGAGGAATGAGCCCTTCGCTATAATCGGCTTGCAGGAAGACATCTGTCTACTTGAGCAATAAAGTACAGAATGCAAAAATCTTAAAGATTGAAGTCATCAAAGAAAACTTGTGAAAGATATTTCAGCACACTCAGTGGCACACTGCAGGCCTACACACGTCCTCTTCAGAGACACACACCAGATAACGATCAAACAAAATAACTGAACGACACCATTAACAGATGTGGAAATGATCAGGCCCAAATGCAGATGAAGAGATAATGACAGAGACTCTTATTAACAATACGATTATAATGAGCTCGTTATGATCACCCTCTCAAGTACCATTCAGAGAGAATGTGCTGAGGAAAAATGTGGAAAATAAGTCGTTTAGGTACAATTAAATGGTATGTGTTATTTGCATCCCATATCTCTCCCATATAAAAAAATAAATAAATAAATAAAATGAAAAAAAATAAAATAATAATAATAAAATAAATTAAAATATATGATACAATTTTTGTATATTTGTATATAAAAATATACCCAATAAAGGTATATATACATATATATATATACATATATATGTCCAATAAAGACATAAAAGGCCTAAAAATAAAATAAAATAAAATAAAATAAAATACAATCTAAGGGATATTTGTGCCACCATTTTATCATCTGCCTAACAAACAAATATATATGTAACAGAAAAGAAACAACATACCTGTCTCCGACAAGCCGCATGATTTAAGGTATTATTGATGTCTGTACCATAAATGTGAGACAAGTTATGTTCAAAAGTTTAAGCAATAACCAAGTCCAGTCAGAATCTACACATTTTTCTGCTCTGATGTTGGGAGACAATTCTCTAGAATATATCATAAATTGTGCTAAATAGATCTGATTACTCTATTTTTATGTGCTATATGCAGAATTAACCAAAACAATTCACAAACACACAAGGTGAAGGATATGTAGAACTTTGTGAATGACAGAAGTTCCAATTCTGCTGAATTCTGCTGAGCATTGGCTTTCTGAGCAGGCCTGCAGGTTCTGTGTGGGCCTGGCTGGAAATAACAACAGTTATTGCTAAAGCAAGCACCGCTAATAATAGTAGCACAATAAAGATGGGGTTTTAAAGAAAGACTTGGCACAGAACCGTTCTGCTGCAAGTAGATCTAGGTCACTTCAAGAAAACTTGTCATCACTCCTGCGAAAAGACTGAAATACTCCCCCAATGTCTGATAAATGTTCTCGTGCAGTTTGTTGAAAACGCTAAAATCTCCCCCTTTCTCTCCTCATTTTAAACTGCTCATGTTCAGGTATACCTCCAGGGGTCTGTTTAAAGCACAGGTGCGCTCTCTCAATCTCTCTCTCCCTCTGTGCCAGTGCATGAGGTGTGTGTGTGAGAGAGAGAGAGAGTGTCCAGGTGCATCTGTGTGTGTATGTGTGTGTCCTTTGACCCATCCATATGGTCACCGGGGGTGATGGAGCTGCCCAGGTGCACCTTGCACACAGGGCTAAGGCACTCCGAGAGACGTCTGTTTGCTCAGAACACTCCATGACCTTGTTGTTTTCACAATTACTCATCTGTATAGTGTGTGTGTGCGATGTTTGGTAAAAAAAGGAGCCAGTTTTGTTGCTAGCTAACATGCTGTGTTTTTATGCACGCTTGTGTATATCTATGAAACTCACTAAAATACTTTCACTCCAAAATCAAAAGAAAATAAGAAATACGATTTTGGTTCATTAAGAGTTTCTGCAAGCAAAATGTGACGCAAAACATGTTACATTGAAATTACAAGTTACACAATAATGGTTTTATGGCTTTTTTTTAACAATTAATACTGATTTGTTCTAGCATATTCCCACCTAAATTATGATTGTTGCATTGAACTCAAACAATTTACTTTTGTGCTTCTTTTAATCTCCATTATTCTCAATGGTGACTCATTAGATTCTCATTCAAGTTTTTTAACTTAAATGTAAATGCCGTACGACAAATTCTACTTTGATGTATAAAACCTTTACAATTTAAATAATATACTTTTTCGCATTAGATTTTTGAATACAATAAATATATACCGTATTATGCCACATTTAAAAATGTCTAAATGTCATTGCATTAAATAAAATATATCAGCATTTCAAAAGTTTGGGGTCAGTAAGTTTTGTAATACTTTCATTCATCAAGCATTACATTGATCATGAAATTGCATGAAAGTGACAGTAAAGAAACTTATAATGTTACAGAAGATTTCTATTTCAAATAAATGCTGTTCTTTTGAACTTTGTTCACCAAAATTAAGGAGCACAACTGTTTTCAACATTGATAATAATCAGAAATGTTTCTTGAGCAGAAAATCATCATATTAGAATGATTTCTGAAGGATCATGTGACTCTGAAGACTGGAGTAATGATGCTGAAAATTCAGATTTGATCACAGGAATAAATTACATTTTAAAAGATATTCAAATTGGGGAAAATTTTTTTTTTTTTTTAAATGTTGCTGTTTTTACTGTAATTTGGATCAAATAAATGCAGCCTTTGGTGAGTAGAAGAGACGTCTGTCAAAAACAAACGTTGGACTTTTGAACATTCAAACTTTTGATCATTAGTGTATCAAAGCAAGCGGTATCCGCAAACAAATGCTGCAGTGGCTTTTCGGGATCACTGTAACTGTACAGGAAACATATCAATCGCAACACATCAGTTTAGGTTTGACTTGGCCGATGGTCTTTCGAAGAAACATGAAGCGATTACAGTGCCGTGTTCAGTGATCAGACTCCCAAACAACAGATTTTGAAGCAAAGCTTTCCATATAAATAGAAAAATTAACCACCTATCTACCTCACCCGGCTGTGTCTCAATTTCTCATGTATTTTTTCATGCAGCAACGTGGATTTTTGGCCTTACAGAATACCTACACATGGAGTCCCAGCTCTCTCTCTTTCTCTGGATTTATCTTTCGTGTCTATCAGGGGCTTTTCCGCCAAGCCAGACGGAGAAATGCGATCCATCCGCAGGTCTTTCTCACCAGTGCCGTCTCTCCTCTGGGTTCCCACTGTGACACAGAACTGTCTGCTGGGAAGGAGGTGGTTCTGGGTCCTTTTCCCCCTTAGATTTGGGGTTCAGAGGTCACCGGCACTCATTGCCCCGGGTCAGGAGCAGGAAGAGAAGGATCTAGAATCCCTGAGAGGTTAACGGCAGTCTAGAAAGGTCAGCGCCGGGACCCAGACGGCTTTTCCTGGGGAAACAGTTTTGATGTGCGGGTGCTGACAAGGATACGGAGGCCGAGGGTCGACTCTTACACCTCAAACTGGGGTTTGGTGGATACTCAATATTCCACAGAGACCGCGTCTACGTTTCACCCCCTCAAATGTGCAGAGTCATTTTCCGGTTTCGGGTTGCATATTTAAGGTCAGATGGATTCTGAAGTGTGGCAAATATTGCGCTGATAGATGGCTGGGAGAGAGATAAAGGAAAATAAATAATGAAACTACAGAGGTGTTTCAACAGGAATGTTTTGATATGTCCGTCTCATAAATGTTTCATCCGAAGCGATTCGCTCGCTGAAAGGTCATATCATGTGTGAGTATGAAGGCGCGTGCGAGTGTTTTATGTGGATATGTGTAAGAGAGAGCAGGTTGTCCACACCGGGAGAAGATGATGCCCCAGATGCTGATATCGATGTTGTTTCTTTAGATTTATATGAAGCTTCTCCCACAGGTTTCCCTCAGGGTAAGAAATAGAGTTTTTTACGAACTCCACACTTCAATCTAGGCTATTCTGACTAATATAGTTTTGACTGCGACTCGACCATTTTGACTGCCTTGCACGGCGAAAATAATAATCACAAAGATTGATTTTTATTTCCCTTTGACTTCTCATGCTAACAACGCGGCTAGCGACCGAGATCATTCGAGCGCCAATTAAGCTGTGAAAAGTTGGAAAGAATTTTTGAAAAGGTGTCATTTGAGTTTGAATGCTGGCTGTAATGAGAAGGAAATATCTCTCAGATGTCGGTCGAATAGGCTGGGAAAGAGGCCGTACTGTATGCGGACCTGTCAGCCTTGTTCAGACTCAATGCCCTGATCGCTTCATGATGTGAACTAAAAAAAGACGCCACGCAGCCGCACCGCTGAAGCCCGAGAGCCCCAGCAGCCGGTCTGGAGAGAGTTACGGGACTTCCTGTAGAAAGCACAAGAGTCCGTAAGAGCAGAATGAGGTGCTCGTGTTAAAAAGGGTTAAAAGTGGGGCTGATATTACAGGTAATAAGGAGAAAGCGCTCCGACAGAACTCTGACAGGCGGAGGGTGAATCCCAGAGGCCTTTACTGTAGTGATCAGTCATGTGGAAATACAGGAAGCAGATATGTATCTCTCTGAGCACCGAAACAAGCTGCAGACCTGGGGGAGAAAGAAGAAGAAGAAAGGTTTATGATTTTGCAATCATCTATTCAAGATGTTCAGAGGGTTTCATTTACGTTGGGCAGTAAAACTTGTGTTGATAGTTGACTGTTTTGACAATATAACCATATTTTGAATATCACACATGTAATACATACAGTAGCTATTTTTCTGCTGCTTAAAACAAGGGGAATTATGTAAAAATACCAAGCATTTTCTTTGCAATTTGAAGGACAGATTTGACACATGATTCCTGTACAGTAATGACACACACACAAAAATATTTTTTTATAAAACGGTTTATAAAAATATGAAGAAAAAAGAAACTCACCAGACCTTGTGTGGCCTAGTTAAACTCATAAAAGAGGACCGTCAGGATGAAGGCTGATTTTCACATTGTCTAGTTAACAAAATATTAAGCAGATATAAAAGATTTTATAGAAAAAGAGGCATTTCAAAATATATAAAATACAATCTAAATATTTTTTTTAAAGATAACAAAAAGAAAAGTATAATAATTACAAAATACATTTTGATTGTTAAATATTAACATGAACAATGATGATGACAATACAATATAATTATTGTCAATAATTATTATTATTAAATATTCACATATTCTGTATAGATATATATTAATTCAAATTAACCTCTTCCTTCAGTGATGCTTATTTTAAGGACACATAAACATTCATATTTTCATTGAGTTTAATATTTTTTTATAAGTGTCCCATATATGAATCATGTGCTACCGTATACTCCCATCTTCTGAAGTCATATGAAACAGCAATGTCCTGATTCCTGAAGGAGTCATTCATCTGAGTTGAATCTTTTCAATGAATCTTTTGATCCACGAATCATTCTGACTGGTTTTAAGTTGGACGTTTTCAGTCGGTTCATTTCATTTTCACTATTCCATGCATCACTGCACTAACTGAGCCACTGTCTCCGAAGGTTTCTATTCCGAATTGTTCTTTTTTTTTTTGTTCTCTGCTGGACATTTCTGGATTCTCCTTCCTTTGAGTTCATGGAGTGAGGAAGGATACGAGCAGCAGGTGTGTCGCTGGTACGAGACAAACATTTATAACCTCAGCATCTCTCAGAGGAACCCTTCCTCTCTTCTAGGGCTTCTCTTTCCTTCTGTCTGAATCATAAAGATCTGGCTGGATGATCAGACAGTCTCTTCATGAGGTTATAAAGTCTTGTTATCCTGAGGGTGAACTGTCACCACCGCTGTTGTTGTGGTGGCCGTTTTTCCTGCTCATAGGGGCCCATAAAGACAAGTGTGTTCTGCGTTTCATCTCCATAGCTGGCTTATGGGCTGATAGACAGATGAAGAGATAGAGAGAGAGAGAGAGAGAGAGAGAGAGATCCCCAGGCCACCTTCACTTTAATGTTGGTCTGAAGGGAAGGAGGGAGCATCATACAGTATCTCTGATCAGAAAAGAAAATGATCAAGACATTGGCTTACCAATTTGTCCATAGAGAATTAACGAAATGTTCTACTAAACCGTTTTAAAAATCCATTATACATTGATTATGCAATATTTAATTCAATATATGCAATATATATATATATATATATATATATATATATATATATATATATATATATAGAGAGAGAGAGAGAGAGAGAGAGAGAGAGAGAGAGAGATAGATATAGATTTATAAAATATATAGCATACATATGTTGCACAAAACTATTATCTGGTACACAATATTCAATATATAACGAATTGGATACTTTCATCAGGAATTTAAATCTAATTCTAGACTGTCATTTTAAAATATATACTTATGATATGAATGATATTATGATATGAATATGATATGATTGATGTATTAATGATATGATATATGAATTATATGATATTATATTAATACTCATTTTATCGTTATGCTATCATTGCAGCATTCATAATTGGATACTTCCATCATTAATTTAAAATCTATTTTCAAAATATTATAATGTAAATACAGTATAATATAATATAGATAATATAACATGATATGATATTATATATGATAACATGACATGATATAGGTAACATAATATGATATAATATAATATAATATAATATAATATAATATAATATAATATAATATAATATAATATATGTAGATCTAATTGTATGTTGCTCAAAATTATTTTTGCGTTATGTTAAGATTGTGGCCATCATAACTTGAAACTTTCATCATTAATTTAAATCTAATTCAAGATTGATAATATAATATAATATAATATAATATAATATAATATAATATAATATAATATAATATAATATAATATAATATGAAATAATATAATATAATATAATATAATATAATATAATATAATATAATATAATATAATATAATTGTAAGTTGCACAAAATGATTTTCTCGTTATGCTAAGATTGCATCCATCATAATTGGGTATTTTCATCGTTAATATAAACCACACTCGAAAGGTCACGGAACCAAGGGAATTTTCCTAATCTCGCAGCACTCGAAATCCTAATTTCAAGTTTCTCTCCAGCTCTGGCTGACGGACAGCTGCTGAAGGCCAGGAACTGAGGAAGAACCAACAGCGATTTGGGGAAATCTTCAATAAAACAGCGTAACTAACAGGCAGCACATTGAGCGTGTGATAAGAAGGTCTGCCACTCCCCGAACACACTGCTGGCACGGCCCTTCAGCGCTGGCACGCCGCTCTCTGTTAGCACCCAAAGAAAGAAATAAACAAATCAAGTCGCCATCCGCAGTAATCCCCGAAATTCAAGCTTATTCATGTTAAATCTGGAAAAGAAAAGCCCCGACCCCGTTCTGTTTGAAAGCCTCCCCCCTCTCGTCAGTTCCAGTGTCAGCAGTTGTTGTTTTGCGACCGGACATCTTATGGCACACGCAGATATGCTGGGACATGGACAGCTTGTCCTGCTAAAGCCTGTTTTGTCTTGTTCCACTCTTCCTCGTCCTCCAGTTTTGCGGCGTGTCAGAGCCAGCTGGCTTGCGCAGAAAGAAGAGGAGAAATAAGCTCCTTATTGCAGAGTCGTGGTATTTGCTTTCCGCCAGGGTTGAGGGTTCTCATTATACCATGTTCATGAGGCTACGAGTGCTAATTGGTCTTCCGCTGAACACAGAAAGAACTCACGAAAAAATGTGACCGCAGGCGATATAACCTAATTAGGAAATTTGCCACTGTACGGCGGCCAGATCGGGCCTCGCTATTGTTCTGCGCAGATAAACAGCCGGATACTTTCCACTCTGGTTTCGAGGACGCCGCTTTATCTTCACTTAAATTATCAGCAAACAGCAAAAGGTATAAAAAGTCCCCTCCTGCTTTTAATGCATCAGTGGTATTTTGTAACAAACCACTTTTGAGGAGTTGGCCGAGGTTCTTCCCCATTACCCTCTCGGCAAAACTGAGCCTATAAATTCTATAAAGGTCAGGCCAAAAATCCTTTAAGACCTTCATTCCAGTTATTATAATTGGCTGATTTAGTATTAGTTTCAACACCTTCAGGCATTTCAAGTAATGTAATTATTTGTACAAGCAGTAACAACATGTAGAATGTGATGATAACATGTCATGCTCCTAATTATTAGTAGTATTTTCTGTTTCCCAATATTGCAAATCTGTAATAGAGAAATGTTTCATTAGGGCTAGTTGTCACATTGGCTCCATCTCTAGAACTACAGTGTAAATAAATGTCTATTTTACAATAATCTAAACTTATGGTCACCCATTAAGGCAGCGTTTATATGATCAAAAACAATAAAAACAGAGACAATTGTGAATATTTTATTCAAATTTTAAAATAACCATCTCCTACATCAATATATGTTATTATATTAATGCTGATTTGGTGCTAATTTGAAACTCAAGAAACATTTCATATAATCAATGTTGAAAACATTAATGCTGTGTCATTTGTTTTCTCTTTGGTGAATATAAAGTTCAACAGAACAGCATTTATTTGAAATAGAAATCTTTTGTAACACTATAAACGTCTTTACTGTCACTTTGGATCAATTTAATGCATTTGTTCCATATATATATATATAATTTATTTTCGTATTTTTTTTTTACTAATAATGGCACTCTATTTTAAGTCTTTTGGAAAAAGATTATATCACGATACATTGATTTTTGGTGAACTATTCAAAACTCCTGAAAAACACTTCATGATTTAATGATAAAGATAACTCTCTAATTTATTATTGTTCCCCTGCAATTTTGAACTTTTCGTTAGATCTACCAGATCAACACAACTCCCACAATCCATCTGTTCTCAAGCGCTTCAGTATTTCCGAATGATCCTCTGTTCGCTCTGAACACAGCACTGCACATGTTGGGCTCTCAGGCTAAGAAAGAGAAGAATATTGTCTGATGTCTGGACGCTTGCAGCGGGACAGTCTGTGATGGAAATAAAAGCGCCCTCATTTATAATGCAGGTATCTGACGCACTGAAGGATATCATAGAGAGAGTGACATTGGACAGTCAGGGTCTTCATGGCCACGCTTCACTGGATCCTCCAAAGGGCCTCTCCTCTGTCCACTTCACTTTCTGTCCCCTCTCCTGCGGGCCTCAGGGGCCCCGGGGACCTCCAGGGGACGGGGTGATGGGGGGAGACAAGGAGTGGACGGACGGACGCAGACATTTGTGTGTGTGTGTGTAAAGTCTACCTCAGAGTCAGGGGCGTCTGGCAGGGCTGCAGTCTGACAGAACAAGTGTTGCATGAGATGCGTGGAGGTGTCTCAGTGAGCCTGGAGCAGGTGTTGCTCATCGCGACTGCACCGGAGCCAAGACCCCTGTGCATAAGACCACCGCAGCCAAACACACACACACACACACACACACTAATGATAATGGATTTGGGGTGAACAGGCAGCCAGATTCTAATGGATCAGAAGACAGCAGCACACAGGGACTGTTTCAGCTGTTGGTCAGGACAGAGGGTGTTAAACACTCATTAACGTGTTGACATGCAAAGGCATTTAGGCAACGTGCGTGATTATATGCAGGTGGCCATTACGTATAACATTCACACGATGTATTCACATATTCTTGTAATATTCTATTTTATATTTATTGAAATCATAATAAATGCATAATAAAAGAGTAAATAACATCTTCATTTTTTTTTTTTTTTTTATATTAGCTGCTTGATACACTACCGGTCAAAAGTTTGGAACAATTGTGATTTTTATAAATGCTTTTGAAAGAAGTCTCTTCTGCTCACCAAGGCTAATAGAAATTCTGTCAGGACCATTATCGTCAAATACGATTGACAATTGGCATACAGTTAGGATTGATGGTATGGTATTCTGGGCAAGAACTCCGTGCAGCCTAGCATGAATAAGAGCAGCAATAACCCCACTTAGGGTAATGTATTGCAGATATCATTAATTAATTTTAACGTACAACATAATTAGATCATTTTAGTCTGATTCAGGGGGAATCAGAATGCCAAATCCTGACTGACGAGTGGAGCTGGGGAGGGAGGAGGGTAACAGCTCCTGTGAAACGCGACAGCTGCTGATAATACTGAAGGAGCTTATATACTGTATGGATACAGTGATCAGCGTCGTATTCCTATAGGTAGACGTGGATCAGCTGAGAGTCAGCTAATGATGCGAGCTTGACTAACGTGAACTACCAGAACTGACGCTACGCTTAGGCCGTGTGTCCACCAACGCGTTTTTTCACGCGGCTGGTGTATTTTTTCAATTGTTTTCAATGGGAGCGCCGCGTTTTTAAAATGCCATGAGCGTAACGACGCGCTGAGCGTCTTTTTCACCCAACCGTCCAATCACAGTGGAGGAGGGGCGGGACTAACACCACACCGACCAACCGCCACATTCTGCTTGTACAACGTCAACAGACGACAACAACGAGCATAATAACGGAACAAAATTATTTAAAACAAGAGCCAGAGAAAATATGTTACATTGTATTGACATATAGAATCAACACAAACAAAATATGTGTGAAATGAGATACTGGTAACACTTTTGTGGATATTCCGCATCATAACAAGCAAAGCGTCTCAACCTAGCGGCAACCTCCCTGTCTCTCTCTTGAAACTACACGGAAGTGAATTAAACGGCAATTCATCAACTGGCCGCTTGAGGCTGGCTGCAAAAGTGAGTCAAATCTGCATCTCCCCCATGTTAAAATGCCCAACTTTACAGCAGAAAAAAACATGTTTACAGCCTGAAGCAAAAAGTGGCTTTGGTCTATACAACTAATTTTGCCCTTCATGACAACTGTGAGGGGGGTGAATTTTTTATAACTCATCCGTTTAAATTATATTAAGCCTTAAATTTCTGCATAATTAAGGGTGTCCACTTTTGAGTGACGGGTGGATTCCCGCTGCTGTGGTCATTAGTCATCATTAGCCGTTTGTCTTCTGTTTGTTAGCCGTCACGTTACCTCAGCTCATTGTCTGACTGTAAAAATAAATCAATTCGGGAGTGACGCGCTACCAAGATGGCGACGGTCGGCCACGCCTACTTTAGGCTTCAAAAACGGTCTTCAGAAACCTACGGGTGACGTCACGGACACTACGTCCATATTTTTTTACAGTCTATGGTCTCAACTGAAAAAACCGCAACGCTGCTAAAGCGCTCTCAAGCGCCCACAGCTAGGCGTTTTCAGCAAAGCGCCTAGCGTTTTCAGCTGGCTTAAAACGTTTTGGTGGACACACGGCCTTAATATACAGTAAAAACAGCAATATTGTGAAATATTATTACAATTTAAAATGTTTACTCTAGTCTTCAGTCACATGATCCTTCAAAAATCATTTGAATATGCTGATTTGCTGCTCAATTTTTTAATAATGGTTCTTCTAATTAAGGTTGAAAACAGTTTTGCTGCCTAATATTTTTGTGGAAACCGTAATCATTTTTTTCAGGATTCTTTGATGAAAATAGAAAGTCCACAAAAACAGCATTTATATAAAATATTTTGTAACATTATAAATGTCTTCCCGTCACTTTTGACCAAATTAATGCATTCTTGCTGGTATTAATTTCTTTTAAAAAAAGAGAAATCTTACTAACCACAAACAGTAGTGTATATTGCAATAGCTACCATCAACATGGCCAAAATGAATCCAAATCAGTGATAGTTAAATGTCCTTAAAAATGTGTATCCGTTGATTTATAACAGTTCGCCGCATTTAGAGCTTTGCCAAACTCTCCAAGCACAAAGAATACAGGACATGTTTTATAGTGGCGATTTGTAAAATAAAAATATCTACATCAGGAGGTGAGGTAGAATATATGTTAGATTAATAGCCCGGTCTCTCTCGTCTGAGCCCAAGCTTCCGGGCCATTACGGCTCATTGTAGGACAGGAGAGGAATAATTGTGTGGCTGTGTGACAGGCCATCTATCCATGCAGACTCATGCCGTTTCCTTCAGGAGTGCTGCCCACTAATAGGAACATGCCCTGGAACTCAAGCTGGAAAATACACCTCATTCCCACCCGGATGTTTTTAGGCCATCGAGAATCCTCAGTCATCAATATGAATCTGAGTCGGAGAGGGTTTTTCCCTTCTTTATCCGTGACCGTAAGAGCCGGCAGCCTGATGGATCCCTGGCATCACTTCTGAATGATGTTTGCCTTTCATTTCTATTTCTTCATCTCTCTCTCTCTCTCTCTCTCTCTCTCTAGTCTCTATCTTCATCTTTCTTCTTCTGCCGGCTGTTCTGAGCCGTGCGCTGAGCGCAAAGAAAGACATCTTTGAAATTGCCCATGGAAATGTGCAGTTTTGGGGGTCACTCATCTGCAGATGAAATGACTATATTACACAAGGCCTGCTGTCAGCGCTGTGGATCAGATGAGTCAGTGAACTGATATACATGTTGTTACTGGTCACATAAGCATGTCAGAACTGCACTGAAGAACATTTCATTTAAAGAGAACATTATCAAACACTGTTGTTTGCTATGCCAATGAGATGTACAGTGAGGTTATATGAACTAAGTTATATTATATTAATAAAAACTGCGTTTATGACTCAAACCAATAATGAGTGTTTTTATGTTTAAGTGTTCAATAAACAACATGAAGATTTCAATTTAAAAAAAGTTATATATAAATTACTATTAGACTAGAAAAATATATTATGCATATAATAATTTTAACAAATAATAATAATAATAAAATGTGATGTATCACTTAAGCATGGATGGCTGTTTAGAAAAAAAAAGTTAAAATACGCATTATGAAAAAAAAAAAATAACAATAGTAAAATATATCGTTAACTTACACTCACCTAAAGGATTATTAGGAACACCTGTTCAATTTCTCATTAATGCAATTATCTAATCAACCAATCACATGGCAGTTGCTTCAATGCATTTAGGGGTGTGGTCCTGGTCAAGACAATCTCCTGAACTCCAAACTGAATGTCAGAATGGGAAAGAAAGGTGATTTAAGCAATTTTGAGCGTGGCATGGTTGTTGGTGCCAGACGGGCCGGTCTGAGTATTTCACAATCTGCTCAGTTACTGGGATTTTCACGCACAACCATTTCTAGGGTTTACAAAGAATGGTGTGAAAAGGGAAAAACATCCAGTATGCGGCAGTCCTGTGGGCGAAAATGCCTTGTTGATGCTAGAGGTCAGAGGAGAATGGGCCGACTGATTCAAGCTGATAGAAGAGCAACTTTGACTGAAATAACCACTCGTTACAACCGAGGTATGCAGCAAAGCATTTGTGAAGCCACAACACGCACAACCTTGAGGCGGACGGGCTACAACAGCAGAAGACCCCACCGGGTACCACTCATCTCCACTACAAATAGGAAAAAGAGGCTACAATTTGCACAAGCTCACCAAAATTGGACAGTTGAAGACTGTTGCCTGGTCTGATGAGTCTCGATTTCTGTTGAGACATTCAGATGGTAGAGTCAGAATTTGGCGTAAACAGAATGAGAACATGGATCCATCATGCCTTGTTACCACGCAGGCTGGTGGTGGTGGTGTAATGGTGTGGGGGATGTTTTCTTGGCACACTTTAGGCCCCTTAGTGCCAATTGGGCATCGTTTAAATGTCACGGCCTACCTGAGCATTGTTTCTGACCATGTCCATCCCTTTATGACCACCATGTACCCATCATCTGATGGCTACTTCCAGCAGGATAATGCACCATGTCACAAAGCTCGAAACATTTTAAATTGGTTTCTTGAACATGACAATGAGTTCACTGTACTAAAATGGCCCCCACGGTCACCAGATCTCAACCCAATAGAGCATCTTTGGGATGTGGTGGAACGGGAGCTTCGTGCCCTAAATGTGCATCCCACAAATCTCCATCAACTGCAAGATGCTATCCTATCAATATGGGCCAACATTTCTAAAGAATGCTTTCAGCACCTTGTTGAATCAATGCCAAGTAGAATTAAGGCAGTTCTGAAGGCGAAAGGGGGTCAAACACAGTATTAGTATGGTGTTCCTAATAATCCTTTAGGTGAGTGTACTTGTAAACAGTATGGATTCCTCCTGAACACACAGCAGTGTATTTAGTTTTGTTCTTTAGAGACCCACAATGGCATTTATCCATTTATCAGTAGACCCTAAATTATTTATTAAATAGTGTAATATAATATATATTGCTGGCTGATTAGAAATATAATCATTAAAATAAATGTACAGCAGTTATAAATATCATAAAATTATATCATATAATAATATTTAAATAAATTAAAGCACAGAACAAATATTAAAATAGATGCAGCTACAAAATGACAATGCAGATTCCATGCCTAAAACTGCATTAAAATGTGCAAGAAATGTTATCACTGCAATAAATGTAAATGTGATTAATTTCTGCATCACTAGCAAAACCAAATAGAATTGTAAGAAATACTTTTCTCACTGCCACTGTAACTGTAGTCTTCAAAAAAAAGCACCAATTTTGATAGTATATTGCAATATATAAAATGCATAAAACAGCATAAAACACACTTTTGTCAGTACTAGTAGAGAATGTGGAAGCAGATAACAGTTAGAGTGATCAGACAATCCTGAGCAAACGATTCCATTTGTCCGTCGTCACAGGTTCCTCCACACTCTAATTTAGCTGTAAAGAGAGGAGCAAACACATACATTTCTCTTCTTCAACAGAGGAAGAGCTCACGCTCTCCTCTGGGTTCACAGAAAGGGATGAAGAGTGAAGGAGGGGAAATAATAACGGTGTAGCCGTAGGTGGAGAGAGCGGGATCCCGCGGGAATCTCCACGGTGACAAGCACCGATGCCGGGAATGGCTGGCTTGCTGGAACTTTTCTCTCTAATAGACACAAATGGGCTCACTTCCCTACGCTTTTATGAGGCATTTTATCTTGCGTTGGGAGGACCAGGTCCGCCGTGACAGACTCTATTGGAATCTTTGGGAGCACTTAGGTTGGTAACACTAAGAAAAACAGTTTTCCACACTCCTCAGATAAACCTCCTGACATTGACGGTGTGCAAATTCTCCCCCATGATGCTTTCTAGCAAAGACATGCTCATGTCTGCATTTCTGATTCAACTCGATGCCGATGAAGACAGATGCTACGATTCAGTCCAGTGGGATGAAACTGAGTTCTAGCCGAGTCAGTCTGGACTGGATTTGCACTGAAAAGCTACCGAAACCAACCTGGGACGCCCTTTCAGAAAGCTCTCAAAGCTTTCTCTTGTTTGCTGATGTTGCGAGGTGCCTGTTGTTTTCGGCACTGATGTGCGGCTAACCTTCAGGGAGAGTTTGATGGCGTCTGGATTGGTGTATCAGCTCTTGTACGATACAGATCAATGCTTCAGTTCTGACCGGACAGGACGCTGCTCTGAACTGCTGTGTCAGTTGAGAATGAGGAGAATGGTGCTGGGATTCGATACACAGACCAGATTCAAAACTGAGTTTCTAAAGTGATGCATGTGTGCTAATCGCTAGGTCGGAACATATACTGGAATGGAGTTTGTGCACTGAGGGAGCAAACATGATGCTGAATTGCAATTTTAGTTTGAATTTAAGGACGTAGAATTCAACTGAAATGAAATTCAAAGAATAAAGGTTCAAAAAGAAACTTTTGAATGATGAAAAGATGTTTGAAAAGTCACCAAAAAATGCATTTAATGCATTAAATTGATCAAAAGTAAACATTTTGAAGGATCGTGCGACATAATAGCCATCACAGAAATAAAAGACACTGTAAAATATATTACAATAGAAAACTGTTAGTTTAAATTGATTTAAAATTTCCCAATATTACTGTTTTCCTCTATGATTGATCAAACAAATGCATGGATGTAGATCTTAAATATGGACCAGGTTGGAAGAATAATTAATTTCTCAGAATGCAATTACCTCTTAAAATGAATTGTATTTCAATAATTCCAATTCCAATTGCTCTTCTAGGATTTGTCCATTTCAATTTAAATGTACACTTATGAACTGAAAGAGAGAATTTTTTTTTTTATCAATTTTGCACAACCCTGTCTAAAAACTGCTTACGTGGAATAAAAAACGACACTCTTACGAACAAAAATACCAGCTCTAAGACAGTTCAAGCTGATTCCACTTCAGTTCTTTTAGTTTTTTTTCCTTACACACATTGTGTACAGCTGAGGCTTGAAGAATTACAACTCTATGCAGTGTCTCTCTTGAATGACAGGGAATGTGTATGTGTGTGTGTATGTGTGTGTGTGTGTGTGTGTGCGTGTGTGTTCAGACAGGCCTGCAGTCTTGCTGTCAATGGCCCTTAGCCACAAGCAAGGCCAGCCGTCAGCCAAACTAACAGAGGTAAACAATCAGACTTTACCATGTGGAACACAAGGAGAGCCGTCTGTGTGTGTGTGTGTGTGTGTGTGTGTGTGTGTGTGTGGTGGGGGGGGGGGGGGGTGCTGTTATTGGATTTTATGGCCTTGTCGCCTTTACTTCCATAAGGGCAGGGCAATTTTTAACCTGGTCACACTCTCACCATCTATTTTAATTGACCTCTCAACACTCTGATATTACTGCCCGACCTCAGTAACACCGAGAGCTCAGCGGACTCGCTTCTACACTGCATGTAAACTGATGAAAAAATCTTTCACGTCAATCTAAGATGTTTCAGAGATAATGCTCATTAAAAGCAATTATATATCCCACTGGGTCGGCACTGAAAAAGCCAACAAGTAATGCATTTTGTGTGATGCATAAAATTTAAGAAATTATATTTTGCATAAAGAAAATTAAGCCTGAAGACATTAGTTTTGTGATAATCAAGCACATTTATCCCACATTCTCAGTAACATACTGTAATACAAAATTTGTATCATTCTCATTATTGTAATGCTATAAGAAAAAAATGTCATATATTATTTTAAAATTTGTGTTATTTATTACATTGCAAAAATAAGAATTTTGGAGAGACATGTGCTTAAAAGTCCTGAAAATAATGTCACAATGCAAAACAATAATTATGTCTATATATATATAGATTGACCATAAGTCATACATTATTGAAACATTACATTTGCACACCCATTTGTTGTACACAATACTTCATTAAAATCCATAAGATGTCACCACCTTTCTTTCCTTTGCGACTTAAATTGTATTAAACAAATGTTTGCTAATACACGTCAACGTCAATATACAAGATGCTCAGAGGTTCAATATGTTAATCACTAAACAAGTGAATTCAACAAAACAGCTCTATGTCAGTGAATGCTGTAATTACCTGGATTTGGATGCTTTTGTGGATCCCTGGCCAGTGTAAATCTCTGACAGACAGACTGCAGTGCTCATGGAGGACAGAGGTCAAGAGCTCAATCAGTTTGACTGGCAAAGCCTTGACAAAGACCCTCTCCAGTAGTGAGAGAAAGAGAGAGACAGACAAGGCATCCAGGCCTGAAGTCCATCAGTCAGGCAGGCACTGAAGCACCTCTTCAATCAGCCTCCATTTACCAGACCAGACCAAGCTCTCTGCTCTGCCTCCATTCTCACGGCCTGACACCACAGCTGCCATTTATCCAGAACCAGCGGACCACACACACACACACACACACACACACACACACACACACACACACACACACAAATTCTTGTACATCTATCTTTATGAGGACATTCATTGACACAATGCAATCTCTAGCCGCTTACCCTAACCTTACCCATGACAACTAAGTGCCAAACCCGACCCCTGACCCTAAACCAACCCTTAACCTAATTATAACCTTATCCCTAAGACCAAGTCTTGACCCTCAAACAGGCCTTTAAAGGCTCTCAGAAAGAGAGGACCGGCCAAAATGTCCTCACTTTACTCTCTTTGTCCTCACTCCAATGGTCTAAAACTCAAACTGGTCCTCGCAAAGATAGTTGTACAAGTACACACACACACACACACACACACACACACAGGGTTTTCATGTTTTATGGGGACTGTCCAACTGTGCATTCTATCCCCCTACACTAACCCTACCCCTAAACCTAGCATTTTTTATATTTTCTAAAAACATAATTCTGTATGAGTTATAAGCTGTTTACCTCATGGGGACCAAACAAGGTCAAAGATTTCTGGTATTGCCATCCATGTGGGACATTTTGTCCTCATAACATAGGGCTTACCATGACCACACACACACGCACGCATGCGCACACGCGAAAGACTGATGCTTTGAGGGTGAAAGGGTGCAGTTATAATTAATATCACTGTTACTATTGCTTATATTGCATATATGGTTCCATATATGTAACAAAAGTGTTAAACGTTAGAACATAACCTGTCCCCGTCTGTGCTATGGAAACAAATGATTAATCATCTTATTTCCAGGCAGGCAATAAAGCAATTTGCTGTGTTTATTAAAATTACACAGATGCACCTAGGTATATGAATCACACAATATATATATATACACATTTACACACACACAAATATATATATATATATATATATATATATATATCACTCTTGGCATTTTTTCAGAGAGATTAAAAATGTAGGTTCAAGAAAATAGTTAATCTTGGTTCAAGTAAAAATGTAATAACGGCATTAGTGCACATGTGTTTGTTTTAAAACGAGAGTTTGTTGCTCGCCTCCTGTGATGAAAATCTCCATATCTCGCATTAGCGAGACGACTGACACCAGGTCAGAGTCGAAGCGCGTCTGAACACACTCTTTGAAGTGTGTTCAGTGCTGTATTCAACAAGCTGTGAAAAGGCCTTCTCCTTACACATGGGATGAAAACACATATTCACAATGTTGTCTGGTCTTCGCTTCTGTCAGGAAAGTTTTGCCGACTCTACAAACTCTCTTCAAAGGCAGCTTGACAAAGAAAGCACAAACACATTCAAAGACACCTGACTTCCACCCCTAGACAATGAATTCAGAGATTTCTCCTTCATTCTGAGGGGGAAAAAGAGAGAGGTAGCGACATCAAATATTCATTCTGAGGGCATAAGAAACTGTAAATTATACATACTTCTTCTGTGTATTTAAAAATATGCCACGATATGATTAGCATTGATATTTGGGTACAAATGACAAGCGGGTCTCCGATTCACGGTGGCGTCTGGGCCTGAGACTCTGTTCTTTTGGGTTCCCCCTCTAGCACATTGTCATTGGCGTGTCTCATTAATGTTTAAAGCCGAGCCGCTTTTAATTGTCAGGCCTCTGACAGGTTGATGGGAATGAGGTGGAAATTAACTTTCCGCTGCCATGCATAATGTAATTTGGGAGGCCGTTGTCGGTGCGCTGAAAGATTGAGACGGCCCTGGACGTCAGCCTTCGGAGTTATTATTTAAGCTTTATTTTAAGTCCCTGATAACTGCGGATCTAGGTCATGAGTGACAGGTAGATCTCAGATGTGTTCTGAAAAAAGGCTTGTCTGGAACTTTTAGATTGACATGCATCAAAATAAAGGTTTGCTATCATTTTAGTCTCATTAGAAACTTAATGACACTTTTTCTAAATAAAAGGCAAGCTCAGATATGCTTTTACCAGCTATTGAAGGATGTATGAAAATGTACAAAAAATGTTTGAAAAAAGTCTCTTCTGCTCACCAATGCTATATGTATTTGATAAAAAATACAGTAAAAACAGTACTATTGTGAAAAGTTATTACAATTTAAAAGAACTGTTTCTGTTTGAATATATTGTAAAATGTAATTTATTCCTGTGATCAAAGCTGAATGTTCAGCATCATTACTCCAGTCTTCAGTGTCACATGATCCTTCAGAAATCATTCTAATATGATGATTTTCTGCTCAAGAAACATTTATGATTATTATCAATGTTGAAAACATTTTTAATTATATTTAACAATATTCGGTTACACTATTTTAAGGTGTCATTGTTACAGTGTAATTCCATATTTAAGAACTGAGTAATATTAAGTAACTACATACTATAGGATTAGGATTTGGTTGAGGGTTAGTTGCATGTAATTATGCATAATTTACTGTCATTACTATAGTAAGTGCATGTGACATGTAACAAGGACACTGTACAATAAAGTGTTACCCAATATTTTTCTTTATTTGAAATCAAAATCGCTTGTAACATTATAAATGTCTTCACTGAAAAAAAAAAAAAAAAAAATCTTGCTGACCCCAAAAAAATCTATGGAGACAATTTTACTAAAAAAAACAAACTAGGTCAACAAAAGTAATATCACACAGCGGAATAAATTCCTCCCAAATATCTTGCGTTTCTGATCAAATGAAAGATCTCTTGGTTAAAGGTCACAGTATTATCCAGTCGAGGTGAAAGGGCGTGGAAAACAACCTCACAGTTTAAGACTTCAACTCCCACCGAGGGTCTCTCTCTCTCTCTCTCTCTCGGCCCGTGACGTGTTACCCTTCGTCGTGTTCGTTTTAGCATCAAAGCCGTACCCCACATGATGCCTGCGGCTGCTCTGTCTCCCCCTCCCCCCGCTCATGCTGTCTGACTAGTCTGCATTCTCCTGTTTATGAATGATTAATAGATGACAGATCTGTTTTATAGGCACATCATGGGCTGAGCTTTCAGTGTCACTTTTGACATCGATGCCACAGGGAGGAGAGTCGGCCCAGCTATCTTTCTCTCTCTCTCTCTCTCTCCCTCCGTCTCTTACTCCCTCTTTTCTTTTCTTTTTCCGCTGTGTGACAGTTTAAAGATAAATCATTGAAAGCAATGTCGTTTGCTTCTCAAAACTACATCTCTCACGTCTGAAGACCCACCAAAAGCGTGACAGAGGAACAAGCCATTTTAGGTGCGACACAGGTCAGATTAGGATTTTTTTTTTTTAAAGGAATAATTCATCCAGAAATTTAAATTCTGTCATTATTTACTCACCCACATCATGTCGTTCCAAACCCTTATGTTATTTTTCTCAAGCTCCAAAAAATAGGATCAAAACAAGTTAATTCAGCTTTTCTGAATGCTGAAAGTCTGAGGTCATTAAGGTCAAATTCATCAAAACTTTTTTTTTTTTTTTTATCTCCTCTAAACGCTTTTAAAAGTCATTTTACAGTAATTTACATTTTTCATAAAGAATCCTTCATACATGTTCTGTGAAACTAGTGTTATTACAGTTTTTATTTTATAATTAAAATTAAAAAAAATTTACTTTCAAATTTTTACATTAATTTGAGCAATTTTAACTTGGTAAATATGATCAAAAATGGCTCATATCCAACCTCTGGCAGAAAATTAGGCTCACAGCATTAAAGATACAGCTATCTATCTATCTATCTATCTATCTATCTATCTATCTATCTATCTACATGTATCTATCTATCTATCTATCTATCTATCTATCTATCTATCTATCTATCTATCTATCTATCTATCTATCTACATGTATCTATCTATCTATCTATCTATCTATCTATCTATCTATCTGTCTGTCTGTCTGTCTGTCTGTCTGTCTGTCTGTCTGTCTATCTATCTATCTATCTATCTATCTATCTATCTATCTATCTAGCTATCTATCTAGCTATCCATCCATCTGCCTATCTGTCTGTCTGTCTGTCTGTCCATCTATCTATCTATCCATCTATCCGTCTGTCTGTCTGTCTGTCTGTCTGTCTGTCTGTCTGTCTATCTATCTATCTATCTATCTATCTATCTATCTATATATCTATCTATTCATCTATCTCTTTAACATCCATGCAATGTTTCATTAACTGCAGTTTATGCAGAACAGCATGCTGGGATTGCGGAAAGACGTTTTTTTTTTTTTTTTCGTCTTCTACACGTCACAGAGTTGACATTAATTAGTAATGTGAAGTGAAAGTAAAGGACAACGACAAAGCAATTAGACACAGTCGCTCTCGAACATTCAATAGCACGAGGAAGCGAGCGTCTTGATTGAAGGAGCTGCATAACCACGGCCTCACATGACAGCGCAGTCTTGATGTGTTCACACACCATACTGGCACTGAGTCGAACAGCACACACGCTTCATTAGAGGGCCACCCTTCTGAACATCTCCACATCTCCAAACTTACAGCATCATGTCTCGGAGATGCTTTTAATCTCTTTGTTTTTGAGATGAAGTGAATTTGGCAGACCAGGCTATCGGAACGTTGCCTCTCTAAGTTGCAGTTAGGCTGTCGGCCCCCGCGGGACCTCGCCGTGCCACTGACAGATAATTGCTAATTGTTAGAGGCGCAACCTGGCACAACAACGGCTTCGCACGCGACCCTTCTGACGTTCCCCGGCGTTCTATCCGGCTGCTTTTGTTGCCCCTTCTCTTCTCTTTCATACTTGCTCTAAGATAGTACAACTACAATAAGGCCACATTTGTGGGAGCCACTTGTATCATTTGTCCTTTCAAATGTTATTAAAACATGAGATACTCAGTCCTGATATATTTTTAACTGTGTTAATGCATTTTTGGCTTGTCACCCGCTGACAGCGCCACCATAGTCTGCAGTGAGCCACCAGGGAAATTTACATGCATTTGAATTTGCAGTGCCAAGGCCTGCCATCTCCCCCTGACAGCTCTTTAGCTGCTGATAAGTTAATCTGGGGCTCGCTCTGAGGTGCTGCTCTTAGTCCTCAATCTTCTGTGGGAATCACTATGAACTCAAACTGCTCAACACAAGCGCTGACTGACAACCAGCGACTCCTGAAATAGATTGTTACGTACAACCAACAAAAAAAAGAACAAGAATAAGAGGAATTGTGTTGTTTGTGCCGGAGATTCCGGTGGGATTCTGCTGGACAGACGTGACAGTCTGGAAATGTAACCGAGGGGAGCACATGGATTTGGACAGTTTTCTTGGAGTGTGTGTGTGTGTGTGTGTGTGTGTGTGTGTGTGTGTGTGTGTGTGTGTGTGTGTATTTATTTAGAAGACACAATAAAACTCACTTTCCCCCAAATTAGTGATAATCTACAGTCTGTTTTTTAATATTTTGGTACATTTCCTTCTGCTAAGAGAATTCACTAAATGTATTTACTAATATTAATATTTTTAATAATATAATACATAATAGTAATTTATTTACCCTAACAAGCATTTATAATTATTCATCATTTCCAGCTTTATTTCATTCATTCATTTATTCATTCAGTGGCTAATACTAAATTGTTACAGTTTAAATAAATGTAGTAATATGATTTATTATAATTATTATTATTATATTTTATTATTATAATATACAACTTAATTGTGGTTTTAACCCCAAAAAATCCACAATATCTAAAAAAAAACATCATAATTAAAAATCCATATTTTAATGATTCATATTTAAAATGATTTAATCAGTCAATCAGTGGCAAGACTCAATTGTTTCAGTTTACAATACATATTGAATGTTTTAAAAAAAAAAAAACTATTTCATTGTGGTTTTACCCTAAAAAAAAAAAAAAAAAAAAAAAAAAAACATGGAAAATTTAATTTAAAATTATGGTGTATTTATTTATTTATTTTCTGTTTGTTTGCTTGTTTGTTTGTTACAGTAGGGGCTAAGACTACATTGGCACAGTTTACAATAAATATAGTAATATGGTATTTATTATTATAGCCTATATTTTTATATATTTCTTTGTTTTTTAATCATTTCTCCATAAAAAAAACATGTTAAATCAATTTAATATGGATCAACATCAGACTGTATAAGCAGCTTTCATTATGTATGTATTTATTTACTAAATTGCCATAGTTTACAGTAAATAAATATGGAATGTAATTTTTTTTTTTTTTTTTTGTAAAATATGGTCAATTCTTGTTAAGGGTTTCTATTGTTCATTTTACTGGGAAAAAAGTAATAAAAAATTCATTCATATCAATAATTAAAGGAAATTATTCATTTCATGTAAACCTTTGCTTGTTTTGTAGCTGGGCAAAAAAATGTGGCTACACATCAGAACCAGCATATCAACATCCGGGACGTGTCACTCAGAAAGTGCGTCTCCGTTGGGCTTTGGGCTTTCAGAGGTTAAATCAGATTGACGCTGACAGTTTTCAACACCTTATATGTTCCCACGGCCCGATCAGAAACAATGGACGCTTTTTGCCACAGATCAGGTGTCACGCTTCGTCTAGAGATAGATTTAGAGATAGACGGGAAAAAAGGACAACATCGGACTGTAGTTAATAAGAAAAAAAAAATCAAGGAAAAAATAAAGAAAGAAAAGGGGAGGTGGGCTTTTGAGGACTGTGTCCGGAGGTGTTGAACTGAGCGGTTCCAGAGGGACCCGTGACCCCAAAAGTAGTCCGGGGTCAAAGGTCAAAAACAGGAGAAAGTCACCTCTGGGGTCGACCGCGTCTTACACAGCAAATTTAAAACAGACCTCAACGCTGAGAGACACAACCTGGGATGGCAGTGAGAGAAATATCTCTTTCTGAACGCCGTTCAGATGCATTTTGTGAGGTTAACCCAACACAGACTCACCGTTGCGTTTTTCAGGGCTTGTCAGTCGTGCGGGAGCCACGCAATGGCGAGTTCTTCCACCATAAATGTCGGCGAGACGCGGGATAGACAGCAACCCTCGCGAGAGGCAGCATTTCATCTTTCCTGGAGTTAAAGTACAATTTGGTTTGGCTGGCAGTGAGCGCGTGTGGGGGGAGCCGTTTAACACTCCACTGCCCCGGTGAGAAAGACAAGCACATGAAAAGAAATCAATTAGAAGTAACAAGCAAGGCCTTAAACACGGAGTCCTCCGCACAGGCCAGTGAAGAGGAAAAGCAGAGCGAAACGAGCTTCATCTTTTTCTCGGAGAGAAACAAAAACTGCTCGTGTTGCTTTCCGCTCAGCTTCTCTCCACTGCACACATGCCCTATTTTCAGCATTTCGTTACCTTGCTGATGAATTTGTGGCTATAGTAAGACAAACTATGCAATGCTCAGCAATGTTGTGTTTAGTATATTTCTATGAATATAAATCACAAATATGGCGTTATAGCAAATTAATCTCAATAATATCAAGTTTGTCTCAAACATCAAGAGTTTAGATTACAATTAATCTGAAAGTTGAAGAAAATCAAAATATTTTACACTGTAGGTGCTGTGATCAGTCAACATGTTCATCAGTATTTTACTTCTCTGTGGTGTGACATTCATATTTAAAAGTGTAAAGTGTTCATCTTTTTCTGCACTCAATTTTAATGCAAACAAAATACAAATAATGTGAAATATTATTACAATCTAAAAGAACCTTTTTCTATTTGAATATATTATAAAATGTATATATTTGTCTTCTTAATTTTCAACTTAGAGACATATTTAACAATCCAATCAATTTCATATGATAAAATGAAAATCAAAAACCTTTCAAGCAAAACATGGCAAAAAGTATGTTTTAAAAAAAAAGTTGCTAGGAAGTGATAAACTACTGTGTATACCGTTCAAAAGTTGGTAAGATTTATTTGATCAAAAATACAGTAAAAACAGTAAAATTGTGAAATATTATTACAATTCAAAATAACTATTTTATATTTGAATATATCTGAATATGTAATTTATTCCTGTGATCAAAGCTGAATTTTCAGCATCATTACTCCAGTCTTCAGTGTCACATGATCCTTCAGAAATCATTCTAATATGATGATTTGATGCTCAAGAAACATTTCTTATCATCAATGTTGAAAAAAGAGAAATCTTTTGTAACATTATAAATGTCTTTACAGTCACTTTTTGATCAATTTAAAAGTATTAATTTCTTAAAAAAAAAAAAAAAAAAAAAAAAAAAGTGCTCACTTCCACCTCAATCTCTACTGTACATCAAGACCCAATCAAAACCTGTTTATTTAAATGTTTAATCAAATCAAAGTTCTTTTGAGATCATTTGCATATTCAATACAAATAACTTTCATACAACAGCTCTAAAAAAAAAAAAAAAAAGGTAATTTGCCTTAAGGTGCTGTCGTACCCTAAATAGTGCATATTAAAGATGATGACGAAACATAAAGCAGATCACAGGACAGATACCTTTAGAGAATTTCGACAATAATGTCCTTCCAGAAAGATTTAACACATGGGACACTGCATGGACTCCATACAATATGTCAGCATACAGTGCAGTTCACCGCAGGCATATATGAGCCCACTGCATCTGTCTCCACAGTTCCCAAAGTAATCTGTGTTGTTTGACACGGGTCACTTCCCCTCTCACACGTATCTAGTGCATAATTGCGTATTAATTAAGGTGGACTCGGGGCCAGCTCTCACAAGGCACATCACAGGGACCCCGGTCCCTCTCTCAGGGTCTGACAGATCCCCAGTCACTTGTTGACGAGGAGCAGAGGTTTTGAACCAGCTGTCCTGGACAGAGTCCCGTCGGACACATCACCCCCCACAGCAACTAAAGGACATAGTCTCCTCAGAAACGAGAGGCAGAGATAATACAGCCATCCAGAAACAGCAGCACTCGCACTGCAAGGTGAAAGGGAAGCTTTTTGTAATTGTGGCAGTGGGGAGGCGGAGCCTGCATCATGATGTCAAAGTCGGAAACCAGTAATCTTTGAAAATGTTAATTTATCTGAACTGGGTGGGTTTTAATGGTGTCGGGATTGTGTTGGTCAGCACTGCAGCTCAAGCATTTCAAAGGTTCTTAGGAAACGCTAAATGTAGTGATTGTGTTTTGCATTGATTTTGCATGTGACATCACGATGCAGACTCCGCCTCCACACAACTTCATTCAAAACTTTTGCATTCAATTTTTACATTTGCACTGGATGCTTATTTCTTTGACTTTTAAGTCGGCGTATAATTAAAATTCAATAAAATTCAAGTTGAAATAATTATTTTTTATTAACTTATGGAAATATGCAATATGATACAATGAAATATTGTGTAAACAATTTTTTTTTTTAAATCCATGTGTTTTTTCACTATTTTTAAAAGAACACATTTATGAACACTTTTTATGAACAATTTATGTGTGCATGTTAATCAAAAAAATAAATAAAAAAAAAGCATTTACATTAACAATAAGAATAGATTTTGCTCATCTTCTGAAACTTTTTTTTTTTGGCTGTGTGTGCTATGTTCCACTGTTGTACGTAACAGTGATTTTGTAAAATCCAAATAATGATTACATGATTATATTTTTCCCAATGGAATATTGATTTGAATCAGAAATACGCCACATTACACATAAAATTGTGTGTTACATTAATATGTTTACAATTAATTGCAATGCTTTAGAAATTGAACAACTCTGCCCAGGTGAATGAGAATTACATTAAAAAGACAACATTCTTCATTGTCCTCAGATGTAAGACAAAAGAAATGCAATTTATGCTTCACGGCAGCTCACAGCCTGAGCAGTAACATGAAAAACCCTTTTGCTCCGTCTTCAAGAATAAAAAACAGGACAAAAGAGGAAAAAAAAGATAGGGGGAGAGAGAAAGAGGGAAGCGTCAGTCTAGTTCATTTGATGCAGTGATGCAGTCTCAAGTGCATGTGTGCCCTCAGGGCTGGACCAGGGCGAGTGGAGCTGAACCCCAGAGGCTGATCTGGGATCTGTCCACAACAGCTGCCGTACCATTAGCCTCTTCTCCTCTGGAGCTCATTACAGCTGATCAATACAGGCCACTGCGCTCATCTCAGACTCCTGCCCGACCATAGCCAGCAGAAATTCTCTCTTTCTTTCTGCTTTTTCTTTCCTACCAGTCCAAAAACATGGCACTTGCACTATCCATCTTTATATATGTCTTTTCCAGCTCACACTGTCAGTCACGTTCTCCTCTGGTTCCAACTTGATTCCAAAAATCAAACCTTTTCTCCAATCACAGTTATTTCTCTGTCTTTCTCTCTCAAACAGATGGGAAGACAGAAATACAGACAGAAGATTTACAGACAAATGGGAAGACAGACAGACAGACAGATATAGGATTTACAGACAGATGGGAAGACAGACAGACAGACAGACAGACGGACGGATAGACGGATAGACACATTTTCAGTGCTGTTCTGCTCTTGTCTTTGCAGTGACAAATTCAAGACTGGAAAAAAATAGATGAATAGAAGCTCCTTGGCTTTGAATACATTCACTCTCTCTCTCTCACTCACTATCTCTCTCTTCATGCATCAGACCATCTCTAGAGAGGGAGAGAGAGATGAAATTATAAAGATATGCATGATGTGGACAGAATGTAAAATGTCCATTTGTCACTCTGGATAATATAATCAATCTGAGTGATATTTCCTCCTCTTTAAAGCGTAATGATATGGATTTAATACATAGATATTAAGTATACTTGCCTGTAAATAATGGAGGAGCAGTGAATAAAAGTTCTTGTCACTTTCAATAAAGTGCACAGCAATTTGATCACAAACGCTGATAGATTGCGCCATCACATCACACACACATGCAGAGAAGAATATGCTGATGTGGTCTCATATGAGACCAGTGTTATTATGTTCTCCCTATAGACTGTTAGACACACTCAGACAAACAAACAGATAGATAGATGACTGAACAAATGATGGATAGACAGATGGAAAGACAGACAGAAAAACAAACAAATGATAGACAGACAGAGATAGACAGACAGACAAACAAACGATAGATAGACAAACAAACGATAGATAGACAAACAGATAGACAGACAAACAAACAATAGATAGACAGATATAGAGACTGACAAACAGATAGACAGACAAACAGACTGACAGACAAACAAACAAACAGATAGACAGACAAACAGATTGACAGACAAACAAACGATAGATAAACAACAGGTAGACAGACAAACAAACGATAGATAGATAGATAGATAGATAGATAGATAGATAGATAGATAGATAGATAGATAGATAGATAGATAGATAGATAGATAGATATACTGACAAACAGATAGACTTATAAACAAACAGATAGACAGACAAACAGATAGACAGACAAACAGATTGACAAACAAACAAACAATCAGATAGACAGACAAACAAGATAGAGACAGACAGAATGACTGAATAAATGACAGAAAGACAGACAAACAAACAGATAGACAGACAAGCAAAGGATAGATAGACAGACAGACAAACAAACAAGAGAGACAGACATACATTCAGACTGACAGATAGACAAAAACAAACAGATAGAGACAGACAGAATGACAGAACAAATCACAGAAAGACAGATAAACAAACAAACATATTAACAGACGAGCAAAGGATAGACAGACAGACAAACAAACAAGAGAGACAGACAGACAGACAAACAAACAATAGACAGACAGGCAAATTACAGATAGGCAAACAGATAGACAGACATACTGACAAACAGATAGATAGACAGAAAAACAAACAATAATACACAGACAAACAGATAGATAGACTGACAAACAAACAATCAAACGACAGACAGATAGACAAACAAATGACAGACAGACAAACAGACAAACAAACAAAACAATTGACGGACAGACAGACAAACGAGATAGGCAAACAGATAGACAGACACACTAACAAAGACAGACAGACAAACAATTGACAAGATAGATAGATAGATAGATAGATAGATAGATAGATAGATAGATAGATAGATAGATAGATAGATAGATAGATAGATAGATAGATAGAGGAAAACAAACAATGGATAGGCAGACAGACAAAAGAATTATAGATAGATATACAGACAGACAGACGGACAGACAGACAGACAGACAGACAGACGGACAGACGGACGGACAGACAGACAGACAGACTAGCTTGTAGTGCAACACTCACTATAAATAAACGGGATGTTTAGAAGTGTATGAATGGTTTGTCAGTCATAGTACTGAACTCAAACATGTTGTTAAGGTCAAAACATAAATTGCGTATCATGACCGGGTCAATCAGGGATGAGTTTTGAGAGCTGAATTTGTTTAAAATCATCCCCTCGTTCTCTCACCCCACTGACCTATTGAGGGCTGGATTCTGACCGCTCACACGCAGGGGAAGTCAAATCGTTAAGATCCCGCTAGTTAAATTCGCAAATTCGGATGCAGGAGCGGGAACCGACGTCAATGATGAGAGCATCCCATTCTTATAGGGGGAGCCTTTTAATCTCAGCAGAACAAAATGAGGAGCAAAGCGCTTCTACGTTTATTTGCTTTTAAATTGGGGCTTTGAGGGAATCACAGAAAACAAAAAAGAAAAAGGGAGAGTGTAGAGAGAGAGAGAGAGAGAGAGAGAGCGAGAGAGAGAGAGAGAGAGAGAGAGAGAGAGAGAGAGAGAGAGAGAGAAGGGTGGAAAGAATGACCTGCTGGCGTGTGAGTTTGTTGCTGGAAGGTAAGTCCTGCTTATATTGAAGCAAAGTTCTGAAAATAAGCAAAGAACAGATTTATTGATTTTTGGTAGAGTCTGGGTGTTGAAGAGGGAAAGAATAAAGAACTGCTCTTTGCCCGATATGTCCAAATGACGTCCCATGGGAGACGCTTAATGGTGGGGGAGGGGAGGGGGGGCAGGTGCCTTGCCTGTCTCTTGGATAGAACTGCCCTGAGGCTAGGGCTAATGGTATTGGCTGAGCCTGCTATAAGAAGCTCACTTCTAATGGCCAACTTTGTGTGTGCCAGAAGACAGACAGATATCGATTGGTCCAAATGCCCTTGAGTTGGCAACATCTAAAATGAAAATCCACCACGCAAGCAGAAAGTTTCTGCAAGTTATGTTTCAGGAATGCAATGTGAAAAGAGGGGTTTGTGGAAAGGGGTGGAGGGGGTAAAAAAAAAAAAAAAAGATACATCCCATATAATGTATGCTACAACCTTGCTTTTTCCTGCTGCCCTCTTTTTGCCAAATGTCGGGCTTTTTAGTTTCGGGAAAGAGGGAACATTATCATGTGAGAGGAAGGGGGGATTTCCATGTTTCACATCTTAATATGGGCTGGATTTGTCCTCTCTTAAACATGGCTGAACAATGCTCATACATACTAAACAC